>NC_137077.1:66862447-67462447 GCF_951640355.1 Cnephaeus nilssonii | reverse complement strand
AGAGGTTTGTATGTAACGATCAGTTTTATCTGGATCGTGTGGAGGATAGTTTGGGGATATTTGTGTTCTTCCTGGTTTATTTTTAGCCTGGCGCAGTGCCTTTAAGAAGCTGTCCTGCTCTGGCACCACATTTGAGGTCTGCAAGAAAGAATCATCTTGGAGATCACCATCAGGCAGAAAGCCAGGGGTATAATAGGAACACAAACGTGGTGTTCTGAGCTGCCCTGTTTTGTCATTGCTACATCTCATTCCTTAAAAAGTCTTTACTTCTTGTCCTCTTTTTTATTCAATGATGATGATGATGATGGTGATGATGATGATGATGATGATATAATAATAACAAATACCACAAGTGTACAGCCAATGTTTTTCCTGTGCCAGGCATGATGAGAGTTGCTTAACACATATTATCACTTATAATCCACTCAACACCTCTACGACTTGAGTACCATTTTAAACCCATTTTACAGAGGGAAAAAACTGAGGTGGGGAGGCTAGAAGATCATCACACAGTTTGTGAGAAGTGAACCCAAAACTTACACTCAAAATCCTCTCTAATAAAATGGTAATATGCAAATTAACCATCACTCCGCTACATAAGGCACGCCCACCAGCCAAGCCACGCCCACCAGCCAATCAGGGCGAGTATGCAAATTAACCCCAATCCAAGATGGCTACAGCCACAGAGAACAAGGTTTCCCAGGTAACAGAGCAAGCCAAGCTTTCCATAGCCGTTGCAGGCCTAAGCCTCCACTCAAGCTACAAAGTTTCAATTGTAGAAGGTAAACAAATTGAAACAAATGGCGGCAGAATGGAGCTTGAGAGAGCAGGCCAGGGTTGCTGGTGGCAACAGGGGAAGCAAAGCTTTCTGCACACCCTGGCCGGGCTCACCCACTTAAGGCTACAAAGTTTCAATTGTAGAAGGTGAATTAACTGCCACAGAAATGGCTGCCGCCCCAGAAATGACTGCCGCCCCAGGCTACAAAGTTTCAATTGTAGAAGGAAAATAAATTCCAAATACCAGGGCCTCACCTTGGGTTGCCAGGAGGCGTGGCTGGCCTGCAAACCACCACAGGCCCCTCGCTCAGGCCGCCCCACACCCCAAGGGAACCCCCACCCTTATCTGTGACACCCTTCAGGGCAAACCAGCTGGCCCCCACCCGTGCACCAGGCCTCTGTCCTATCTAATAAAAGAGTAATATACAGATTGATCATCACTGCAACACACAATATAGCTGCCCCCATGTGGTCAAAGATCCTGCCCCCATGTGGACACAAGATGGCCACCACAAGATGGCCAGCAGGAGAGGGCAGTTGGGAGGCACCCGGCCTGCAAGGGAGGGCAGTTGTGAGGGACCAGGCCTGCAATGGAGGACAGTTGAGAGGGACCAGACTTGCAAGGGAGGGCAGTTGGAGGTGATCAACCCTGCAGGAGAGGGCAGTTAGGGGTGAGCAGGCTGGCAGAGGAGGGAAGTTGGGGGCAAACAGGCTGGCAGGGGAGCAGTTAAGCATCAACCAGGCTGGCAGCGGAGTGGTTAGGGGGTGATCAGGCTGGCAGGCAGAAGCGGTTAGGGGCAATCAGGAAGGCAGGCAGGCAAGCAGTTGGGAGCCAGCAGTCCTGGATTGTGAGAGGGATGTCCGACTGCCCGTTTAGGCCCGATCCCACTAGGATCGGGCCTAAACGGGCAGTCGGACATCCCTCCAGGAGTCCCAGATTGGAGAGGGTACAGGCTGGGCTGAGGGACAACCCCCCGCCGTGCACGAATTTTGTGCACCGGGCTTCTAGTGTTCTAACATAAAATCCCATGGCTTTGACCAGCCATTCCTTCCTGAACTGCTGGGTGTTCTTGTCCCTCCAACCTATAAGGGATGACTTAACCTGATGTGCTCATAGATTCATGTAGGAACTAATGTTCCCAGCGCTACCTTGTCTGAGAAAATCCTCCCAGCATACTCTCTCTGAGTAACAAAGGCAGATCCTATTTTTATGACTTACCCAGAATCTGTCTTACCATGCTTTCTTGCTTGAAGCCAATTACAGTGGCTCATAGATCAAATGGAAACAATGCTATGAAAACTTTATAATGCATATAAACTGATTTATGATTAAATTACTCTGTAAGAGCCAAAAGAGTTTCTCTAGGGGGCAAGAAATATATTGTTTAGTTGATTAATACTCACAAAAAAAGGATTTAAATTCATTAAAAATATAATCTTAACTCAATCTGCTGTTCTTTAACATAACCTTAAAAATAGTTATAAAATATTAATTGAAAAGAAATTTATGTTTTTAAGCAATACTGTTTGGATTTGCACTTTGTCAGAATTAAATTATACTTGTATTGCTTAGCCAAGAAACACTTAACAATTTTGTAAAAATCTCTTTTTTTTTATCATAATGTTGGGAAAAGTAAGAGTTTTCCTCCTGTAGAATTTTCTAGATTGGCCTAGTATTTGTATTTGAATATGAAAAAGGTATTCTCCACTTGTAAACTATAGTAAAAAGAATATTCACATTCATTTTACACAGATGATTTGAATTTCCTTTATGTTATGTACTCATTTAATCTCCTTTTTGTAACTGGCCTATTTTATCTTTTTTTTTTTTTCTTACCTATTTGTCATTGAATAGCATGTCAAGGCAATTTATGCTTCTTAAACAGCAGGTGGTCTGTATTTTCTGGTTAACTTCTAATGGATGCAGACTTCAATGAAAAATATGGAAATATTTTTAAAAGTACCAGTATTCGGATATATTCTATCCCCTGGCTGACCACAGTACCCCTACTGAGTGATTATATTGTGACAATGGAGATAATGCTTTAAATGATATTGCAGCATTATAACACAGTGAATGGTTTAACAGTACTCAAGACTAACTAATCTCTGCATCTTTATATATGCATGCATATAGGTAAACATCAACCTCTCATCCTCAGAAATTCTTTTGTACATAAATAGATGGAATTTTTTTCAGTGATAGCTCCAGATTTACAAATGAATAAATTAAAAATACACCAATTAGTGGAAATAAATATCACTTTAAAAATAATTTTGTTTCGGTTTTAATGGAGATAGTATATTTTGAATGCATTTCTGACAAATCTATTTGAAATGTTTTTCCTCTATTCTGTATACTGAGTTTATTTTATGACTAATTTTTCCCCTTTGCTTTATAATCTAAGGCATACAAATTGCTAATGGAAAGAATATGATAAATATATTACAAAAGATATGTTCCCTTATATTTCCTTTTGACTATCCAAGCAATTTTTCAAAGGCTTGTTATAGCTGAAAGCATACATTAAAATGATAGTGATGGTTTACTTTTAAAAAGTGGAAGGCATTTTGAAAATATTATTCGTTAAAGTTCAGGACAGCAGGGACAGTTGGCAGTGAGTTATAAAAATTTTTTATTCATGTTGATTCACACTGTACTGATCTTGTTATCAACTCATGACATTTATATAAAATCCAATGAAATAAACTCTTAGTTTATTCTATTGCCACAGAAAAAGTGACTGAGAATTTTCTAAATGTGCAATTCAAATACAGCTTAGTTTTAGTTGCATAAACTGGGACATAAAATTTAAGTGATATTTCTCTGGAACAATATTGATTCTTGGAAATATAGTGACTTGGATATGCTTACTTCGCTATTTGTATACATATGTGAAAAGATGGTGTTTACTTTTTTATCAAAGTACATTATATTGGCATTTTCTCAACCTCCCAACTCTCAAAAAAAGCTGATGCACATAAAAACTATTAAGTGGCAAAGTATCTGAGAAGTGCTTGCCTTCCAAGATAAATATGGTTTAAAAAATCTATAGCTAAAATTAAAGAAATAATTGTGTCTATTTCCAGTCCTTCTTGTGAGCCTTTTTGTTCTCTTAGAATCTTCCTAAATAGAGTGTGAAGTAGGTTTACAGTTTTCCTAATTTTTATTCATTTAATTCTATTTATTTTTCTTGAAGTCTCAAATGCTACTGATACTATTATAATAACCTGGTTATAACAGGAAAGGAGTAAAAGGGAGGACTAGATAATATAGGCATGCCATTTATATGGCTTTGCTAATTTAACTCTCTCCAAGCCTCTTCCCCACTGATTGATGAAGGGAGGGATTAGACAAAGGCAATTCAGACACATGCCCAGTAAGGTCTGAGTGACGTGAGAAGATGCCACGTCACCAGTCACACGTGGGAACAAATTAGTGGCTAGGATGGCTGTGGCCACTGCAAGCTCGTAAAACCTGAATATTAAACCTCTAAACACAGGAGCCAAACTCCCTCATGCTCCGGGCTCTCTTCTCTTGCCTTCTTGCCTGCCCTCCTGTGACTCCTGTTGCAGGGGGATAGCTCCCCTGCACCGACGTGGCTCACAGCCCTGTGGGCTCCACACAGTGGACTAAGGGATGCTGATCTGGACCCAGCTGCAACATGGAACAGAAGCTCGGGACACTAGTCTTGCTTTGGGCTCTGCTGGAAGCCCACCTGAACCTCTTTCAGGACTGGTTGAAGGAGAAGGGGCCTTTAGAACCTGAGGAATGTAACTCTGCGCAAATAAAGACTTTGACCATATCTCATTCTCCCATGGGGGCTTCTGAAAATTCTTATTTCAGCCGTACCCCAAGCACCTCCACCCCATGCCTATCAGCAAAGGAGAAATTTGATTCTCGGGCAACAATGCATCACAGTTGTTTCCAATCATCTAATTACTCCACATTTTTATGAAACCAGGTTGATAAAGGCATCTGCCCTGTGATCCATTGGATATTTTCCAATTCTTAATTATTGGTGTTGATAGCAAAGCCTTCCCTGCAGATAGTGAAATAATGCTCAGGGATGATAGGAATGTCCTCTGGGGACAGGAGACCATTTCATTGTGCCTCTTGCCACCGTGAATGCCTTTGTATAAATAAAATCAGGCCAAAATAAATGTCAGAGAGAGATATGAAGGGTAACACAAATTATTAAAAATGCAATGTGCAGATTCAGAGAGCTAAATAGAAGGTTGGAAGTGTTTAAATATTCAATATACTTAAAGTAAGCCTGGGCTTTGGACTCAAACTTTCTGGACTTAAGTTCTAGCTTCACCACTTACAAACTGAACACAGCCTTTAACGTTTCTGAGCCTAATCAATAAATGAGTAATATTAGCATCTACCTCAAAGCTACCAAAAACTGTGGTAGGCACGAGGGAGGTAGAAGTAACAAAGTTTAATTTCTGACTTAATGGAATTCACATGGGGGAAAAGATAATACATAAATAAAGATATAATTTATCCGGGTTTGTATCAACAGAAATGATCCTACCTAATAAAATAGAAATATGCAAATTGACCGCACCTTTGCTATGCACAAGCCACACCCACCAGCCAAAGCCACGCCCACCAGCCAATCAGGGTGAGTATGCAAATTACCCAACAAAGATGGCGGCTAATTTGCATACGCGGAGGGAGGGAGGAGTGAAGACTGAAGACAACTTAGAAGGAAGAGGGAGGAAAAGCAGAAAGCAAGGTGGCTGCCAGAGGGAAAGCCGGGCGGGGCAGAGCGGGGCGGAACGGGGCGGAGCGGAACAGGGCAGAGCAGGGCAGGCGGCAGTGGCGAGCGGGTGCAGGTGCGCCGGCCGCAAAGGCAGCGCACAAGGCCGCAATGGCCACTTGCAGGATTCTTCCTGCAAATGGGCTACTAGTATAGGATAAAAGACTAGAGAGTGAAAGTACAGGAGGGCAGGTGGCTGTTAATATTTAGAAAAAGTGGTCAGGGAAGATCTCACTAAGCCATGTAGATATACTGGGGGAAAATTTTAGACAGAGAATAGGACATGGAAAGGCCTGAGCCAAGAACATGTGTGGTGTCTACAAATAATAACAGAGAAAGCATGACATTCGGCAAAATGAGAGAGTGGGAAAGGCTCATTTTTAAATATATATTTTTATTTATTTCAGAGAGAACGGGAGAGGGAGAGAGAGAGAGAAACATCAATGATGAGAGAGAATCATTGATCGGCTGCCTCCTGCACGTCCCCTACTGAGGATCGAGCCCTCAGCCTGGGCATGTGCCCTGACCAGGAATGGAACAGTGACCTCCTGATTCATGGGGTCAATGCTCAACCACTGAGCCACACCAGCCGGGCCCATGCAGATTACTATTTTAACAAAGCAGCTATTGCTCTCTTAATGCAAAACAAACAAACAAACAAACAAGCAAAATCCACCATAGTCCTGTGTTCCAAATCTTCTAATGGCTTCCTATCACACTTTGAATGATAGGAAAGCTATTATCCACACCCCCATTGAGCTGCAAACATGATTTGATTTCTGCTTAACTGCCTGACCCCTTTTAGTCCCCATAGTCCCCTTTTTGTACCTCTTCCTCCTCACTCATTCTCTGCTTTGAGTGACACTGAACTTTTTTTAATTCTTCAAATATGATGGAGTATGCTCCTGCTGGAGTCAGAAGCAAAATGTCACCTCTATCCCGTCTGCCATTTACTTACTGGTCAGTGCATTCATTGGCAAAACTTAAGAAAACCTTGGCTGGTGAGGAAATCTGGTAAATACCATCTGTAGTATTCTGGTTTTAGTAATACAGAGAAGAGAATAGATGAGCAACTGTGGAGTTAAGAACCAATAAACTACTATCCTGTGCCCTTGGCATAATATAAATTGCACAATAAATATTTATTGAGAAGGCAAAATGAATATGTCCTCCTCAAAATTTCTCCTATTAATCAGCACTCCTCATAATATTATGAATAATACAGAAGCACAACTAATGGCAATGGAGGTGGTGATCTAAGAGTTGCACAACGAGTAGGTACAATATTTCTAAAAACTCACATACTAAACAAGTCAATACAATGAGACTCCCTTCTTACAGGTGAAAGTTGCATTAAAACATCTCACTGAGACATCAAAATTACAATCCAACTACAAAACAACCATCATTCAGAACCACCTGAAATCTACCTGAATGGTAGGAGAGGCAAGGGAGCAAACAGGCTGGTCCCACACCCATGTGTGGCAGATAAAAATCAGGAGGCGTATCTCAGCTGGGGAGGTCTCCCCTAAGGAACAAGGGGCCCCAACCCCACACCAGGCCCGCATCCCAGTGCTAGGAAAAAAAGTCCCCATAACTTCTGGTTGTAAAACAAGCAGGCATTGAGGCTGAGGGAGACTGAGGCTGCTGGAGTCCCAGGCAGTTCCCCTTAAAAGGCCCAAGCACAGACTTACTCTTACACACTCCCTTTGAGCTCCAGCACTGGGGTAGTAGTTTGAAAGGCATCAGGGATATATGGGGAGGAACAGAATTGTCTGGCATCAGGTTGAGAGCTGTGGGGATAGCTTTCTGCAAAACAAAAGTCAAAAGTGCTAGCAGAGGTCATTGTCCCTTTTCTGAGACCACCCGAAAATGCCAATAGATGGGCACCATATTTGAGTCTCCATCAACCTGGCTCACACTGTTCTATTTGAGACTCCACCCCACCCAACTTTCAGGCCCACCCAATGGCTTTTCCATACAAATGGCTTGCCTTATCTCATGCTTCAGATTTTCCTAAAATCTCTCAAACAAATAGCAGCTGGCTTCAGCATGCCCTATACCTCTTGCCCCAGGCCCAGTACTAGGAGCAGCCCTTTGATTAACAGCTTGGCCTTGCCTGGGCACCTCCAAGCCCAGCACAGGTAGCAGCTATCTGCAAATTGCTCTGTAGCTCATGCCAGGTGGCTGCAGGTAGAACACAGGCAGTGGCTGATCTTGGTCTGCACTTCCCTGGAGGCCCCAGAGCCAATCCACTCAATAGACAACATTAAAATACCACCCAAATACCTTCACAAGTGACACATTAAAGGGATGGACTCAGGGGTCCCTAGAACCCTGCTGAAGTAACTCCTGCTCCATGGAGTGGGCCCCTGCACAGCTGGCTGGTGATCAGCCAGTCCTTGTAGTTAATCAACATGATGGTAAATTCCTCCCATTGGTGTGCCAATAGCATTAAGGCTCAACTACAAAAGGAGGATGCAAACAGCCTACAAGGGGTCTTACCTGGAGTGCCCAGTTTAGGTTATCAGGGAGACGGTGAAACTGGACCCTACAGAACACTGACTACATTAGGCCACTCTACCAAGCATGGGAGACAGCAGCTCTACCTAATACATAAAAACTAACACAGGGAGGCTGCCAAAATGACAAAGAAATATGTCACAAATGACTTCAAGCTACTATAATATTGTATGTCAATTGTAATTGAAAATAAAAAGTGTTTCAAATGTAAAAAAAAAAAAAGTCTTTCTCATATTGGAACCTGGAACAAAAGAAAGAACACACTTACTCAAACTCCTCTCCTGGAAAAATAAGATATGGCACTAGCCTAAAGCCTGGGTTCTTGGACCCAAATCTGGCAGTGATAAGGCTGGTATGAGGGTCACAGCATGAACTAAAGCCAACCTAAATAATGACAACTAGGAATAAAGCAGAAGTGAAACCAAACTGATATTAAAACTGAAGCATCAATTTCATGAAACTAGGTAGTGACGGAGAAAGCAGGAACCAGGCAACAGAACAAGAATTAAACACCAAGGGATAAAGAAAAGGCTCAGAATACAGAATAGGCAGAATTTTTTAAAAAAATCATGTGGTTCTGGAGCATAACTCACTAGATTTTTGAAGCTGTGTTTCTAGCCTCTTTGTGGAGAAAGTGGATATACTGTAAGATTAGGAAAGAGCGTGGCAGATGACATTTAATTTATTGTTACCATATTAAGTTCTAGGCACTATAATAAGCACTCATCTTGTTTTTGGTTCACAATCCCCCTACCCCCCAAAATTTATACATGGTCTCAATTTTGCAACTAGAAATAATGAGATGGAGATAGGTTAACTCCCATTCCCCAAGTCACACAATCCAGACAAATCAAATAATGGCCTAATTTCACAGCCCAGGATCTTTCCCAGTAGTTATATTTCCTGGTAAAAGTTTCTGGCATCATATATATTAAATATATAGGACACACACACAGAAAAAGAACATTTTACCAATAATGCAAAATATACTCACAACTGCCTTTAGAATATATATGCTGAACTGATTGATCTTGCTAATTAAATTTCTTATACTAATATTGTAATGATTTTTTTTTTCCCCAGCAGCACATTCCAACAATGAAGGAAGACAGGAGCACACAGATGTTGGCTGGTGCAAATGAACATTTGTGACAATAATCCTCAAAACAAGCAATCTGCACATGGCTAATTGAGAGAAGATTGCATTTTCCTACTTTTGTTTTATCAAACCAGTAGATGATTTTGTGCTGAATCCATATTGATGATAAACTAGCCCCTGGCATTTTCTTTATGCTTGTACTTACTCTTATGAGGTTAAAAGAAAAAAAACAAAACAAAACATACAATTGAGCCTTGGCCGGCTTGGCTTGGTGGATGGAGCGTTGACCTGTGGACTGGAGGGTCACGGGTTGGATTCCGGTCAGGGGCACATGCCTGGGTTGCAGGCTGGGTCTCCAGTGGAGGGCATGCAGGAGGCAGCTGATCAAACTCATCATCGATGTTTCTGTCTCTCTCCCTCTTCCTTCCTCTCTGAAATCAATAAAAATATATTTTTTAAAAAAACAACGTACAGTTGAACTTTTGGATTCTGATGTGAGATATTGCAATTAGGCATTATTGAACCAGATTTGTAAATTTTTTTTAAAAGCTGTATGAGAAGATATAAACTGACATTACACCTTTTCACTCCCTTTCCAGTGTGTAGTGGACTAAAAATAATGGGATATCTCCGAGAGGAACTAGGAATGTAGCATTTAAATCAGTAGCATCTATTTCCAAGCACATTCCTCTGAAAAAGTCCAAGAAGAAATACAATCCAAAGGCCAACTTTTATACACAATTTAAAATGTAAATTAAAAAGTAAGTTAAGTAAATGAGATATTTTCCTCTTAGATCTTGACAGGAGGTCACATTTTGTCTGAACATTGTTTTGTTATTTAAAAAACTAATATATTTGGGAAAGATTTGCAATTGTTTCTATTCAATTTTCATCTCCTTTGGTTGAGGCCCACATTCTTCAGGGGAACCATTACCCTTTACCTTTCCTGCAGAGCAGTGTTAGCACATCTAAGACGATTTCTCACCTTCCATTTTGACCCTACCACCAAAGAAATTGTTCTCCCAGAATTTCGAGGTGCTACATATTTGACAGTTCTATTAATTTAACTTCTCGGAAGCATTTGATAATATTGACCAGTGATCATCTCTTCACAATTCTCCTCCTTTGAGTTCTGGTTTTCATCTTACCCCTTGACCTCTCCTTCAGAAAATCTCTTGAGGGTTCCCTCTCTTTCTTTGCCAATGCTATAAGTGTTGTTGATCAACAAAATATATTTCTCAACTTGTCTATGCAATTTTTTGTGTTCTTATCCACTCTTAATTACCATTTCAAAAATCATATTTCCAGCCCTGACCTCTCTGATATATTCTAGACCTTTTAGACTTATTGTAAACTGAATAATTTCAGCTGAACCTCCACATCAACAAAACTAGAAGCAGATCAATCATATGGTTGAATATTTTATTCTTTTTTTGCATTTTGTGTCTTACCCACTATCATAACTAAGTAGTTTTCCTAGTACAAAATCTGAGAGTTGTTCTGAACTCTACCTTTATTTCAACATTCACCATACCTAAAGGAAATGAATTCATATCAATCCTAAATTTTAATATGTGCAAAAGTCTCAATTCCTTTCTTCTTTACCACCTCTCTTATCTTCTTTAACCCAATTTACTTCAATAGCCTCTTTTCTTTTTTCCTTGATTCTGATCTTGCTCTCCTCCAATACAGTCTCTGCCCTTTAGTTACAGAAAAAAATTTAAAAGTCACTTCTCATCATGTCACTGTCCTGCTTACAACCCTTCACATAGTCTACCTGGACTTTGTATCTTCTGCCATGTTCTCAGGCACTGGATACAATAGCTTTCATAATCTGACCCCAGCTAACATCTTGTCAGTGTCAATCTTCATCCCAACATCCCACCCACTCTTATAAAAATCTATTAAACTATATAGTTCCTCAAGCACAACATGCTAGTCTATCTTATCTTGTAACATGCTGTTCACAAGGAATACTTTTTCTCATGTCTTCTCACTTGATTTGTTTACTTATCCCCTACTTATTCCTTCATACTCAACAGGGAAGTTTCCATAATTCACTCTTCTCAAAATACATTTATACTCACATGTGCCCATGCGCGCGAACACACACCACTTATACACTTACACAGTTTAGGCTAAGAGCTCAATCTCTAGACCAGGCTCTATCAGCTTTGACAAAGATAATTCTTTATTGTGGGAAGCTGTCTGCTTGTTTGTTTTTAATAGTGTAGGGTATTGACAAGTATCCCCACCCCTTCATACTTGATACTAATACCATTCCTGTCCCCAGTTGTATCAACCAAAAATTTCTCCAGACACTGACAAATGCCCTGTGTGGTAGTGGTAGTGGTGGTTGGGGGTGGATTGCCTTTTGTAGAGAACCACTATTTTATATTTTTATAGTTTCTTGTTCTTACCTTCAACAATTCAATTTATATGAGAAAAAAAGGGCTCAAAACAACAGTTTATCCAAAGAAATCCTAAACCTAATTAAAAAAGATATATACATCCTTATGTTTATTATTTACAATAGCTAAGATATGGAAGCAACCTAAGTGTCCATCAATAGATCAGTGGATAAAAAAGCTGTGGTATATATATTAAAAAGCTGTGAGATATATATATATATATATATATATATATATATATATATATATATATATATATATATATAATGGAACATAACTTGGTTCCAAAAAATAATAAAATCTTAATATTTGCAATAACATGGATGGACCTAGAGGATATTATACTAAGCAAAATAAGTCAGACAGATAGAGACAAATAGCATATGATTTCACTTATATGTAGAATCTAAAAAAAACAAAACAAAACACAAAAACTAACAAACAAAATAGAAACAGACTCATAGATATAGAAAACAAACTGATGGTTGCCAGATGGAAGGGGGTTTGGGAGGCTGGGTGAAATAATGAAGGGATTAAGAAATACAAATTAACAGTTACAAAATAGTCATGGGAATATAAAGTACAACATAGGGAATATAGTCAATAATATTGTAATAACTACATATGCTGTCAGATGGGTATAAGACTTATTGGGGGGATTACTTTGTAAGTTGCATAAATGTTTAACCACTGTGCTATACACCTGAAATTAATATAATATTGGATGTCAACTGTAATTGAAATTTTTTTTAAACTTAAATAGCTCAAAACAATGATCTAAGTATTTTTTTCAAAAGTTAGAAAAAAAGCATATTAAAAACACAGAATGGAAAATAAGTTACTAGTATAGATAAGATAAAAAATAATGTACTAAAAAGGTTGGTACATTGAAGACTAAAAATTTTATTAAAACTTGCACAATTGACCCAGCTGGCTTAGCTCAGTGGTTGAGTGAGCATCAACCCATGAACCAGGAGGTCACAGTTCAACTCCTAGTCAGGGAAAATGCCCAGGTTGCTGGTCGCAGGCTCAGTCCCCAGTGTGGGGCATGCAGGAGGCAGCCAATTAATGATTCTCTCTCATCATTGATGTTTTTATTTCTCCCTTTCCCTTCCTCTCTGAAATCAATAAAATATTTTTTTAAAAACTTGAAAATTCAATTTAAAAAGCAAAAGAAAATTGAACTAGGAATTTACAGTATAAAAATATCATTATAGATTCTATAATTATTAAAATGATTTATAAAACTCTTCATACCAAATATAAACTCCAGACCTTTTCATCATGCTGAATACTGGATAATTCCAGCTGTGAGTCCACATAACATAACTAGAAGCAGATCAATCATTGCTGAACAATTGGCTTTTTTTTCTGTGTTCCGTCTTATCCAATGTTTATACTCTTATTTAAAAATTTGTATGAAATTGATAGATTCTTATAAAAATATAATTAATTGAAACCGAAACAATAGAACTTGTAATTTTAAATGTTTTCACAAAATAATCCAGGCCTAGATGGTTATACCAGACTAGAGGCCCAGTGAACGAAAATTCATGTACTCAGGGGGGTCCCTCAGCCCGGCCTGTGCCCTCTGGAGTCCCGGACCCCTCAGAGGTATCCACCTGCCAGTTTAGGCCCGAGCAGGCCTAAGCTGGCAGTCAGATATCCTCTGGAAGCCCAGGAGCCTTCAGGGGATGTCCGACTGTGGCTTGCAGGGAGCGGGCCTAAGCCACAGTCGGACATCCTTAGCACTGCCAAGGAGGCGGGAGAGTTTCCCCACCAACGCCACTGCACTTGCAGCCATCAGCCCAGCTTGTGGCTGAGCAGAGTTCCCCCTATGAGAGCTCACTGACCACCATGGGGCAACTCCTGCATTGAGCATCTGCCCCCTGGTGGTCAGTGCGTATCATAACAACTTGGTCATTCCCAGTTGTTCTTTGGTTAGAGTCAATTTGCATATTTCCCTTTTATTATATAGGATAATCCTTGTATATCTTTTGGGCTTAAAGAATAAATAAAACAAATCTTTTATAAAGTTTATCAGAGATGAGAGAATGGGGGTGGAGGAAGAACTTACACTTTTCAATTTGTTTGATAAGGACAGAAAAATCTTGTTATTAGAACTTAACAAAGATATCACAAAGAGGAATGTTGCAGGCCAATCTCTTTATCAAAAGGAAAAAATCTAAATACAATATTAGCAAATCAAATGTCACTATATATTAAATAATATGTTATATAAAAACAATTTAGATTATTTTCTCAGAATATAAGATTACCTTAACATTAAAATAGTAAATACTATAATTCAATAGATTCACATAATAAAGAAAAATATAACACTGTTATAAAACATTTGATAAAATTAAATGCTCATTAATGATAAAAATACTTAGCAATCTAAGAATAGGAAAAAAAACACGTTTTTAAATGAAAAAGGGCATTTACACAAAAAGCATGTTGTAAATATGGCAAAATACTGAAGATTTTTGTCAGAAATCCAGACTGAGTTTAGGTTGCCTCCATAAGCTGTCACCGCTTCTATTCACCATTATTCTAGAGGTCCTAGCCAGTACAATAAAACAGGAAAGAAAATAGTAAGAAGAATAGGATTAAAAATACATAAGATTTACCTTATTCTCAGATGACATGAGATGTACTTAGAAAATACATACATGCCCACATGTATACATACATACATAGTGTATCCATCTGTATACCTATTCCTCATATCTTCTTGTTTTCAGTCTTCTGCTCTTACACTTTTCAGATCCCTGAACAACTTGCCAGACTATTCACCACTTCCCAGTAGTTTGTGTATCTCAAACAACTTCTTTCTTCACATAAAGTTGATAACAAGGTGTGCTGAATGAAGTTCTGCCCACTGGGAGAATGTCACTCACTCCTGTCTTTCAAGGCCATCCCAAGTAAGAATGATGTGGCAGCAGTCCTTTCTTACACTAACACACCCACCCATAATCCAGGCCTACATGCATGGCATCACCATCAGCTGGTCTGAAGGAGTCCTCAAGGAAGATGTACCTGTAAACTTAGAGTTGTTACAACAATCATAGGTGAGAAGGGGTTCTGGTCAAGGAACCAATGTGAAGTGTCCACCATCTGACAAGTTTATCCAACATGAGCACGCATATGCCCTCAGGAACCAGAGGAATAACTGCACTGCAGGTCAGCGAACTGGACGTGGACTAGAACTTCATTTGTCATCTGGCCTCTGTGTTTCCTCCTCTACACAGTGATCAGATGAAGTTTGGGGTTTCCGGTGTAAGTGTCAGCTCAGAATTTGCATCTTAGTGCTTTCCAAAGATCCGGGTATTTCCCTATTCCCCTGTGCTATTCAATTAACCCTTCGCACTCGCTTGCTTTTTTTCTTGATTCCTTTCTTCTAATGCTAACCGTGTCGAGTCACACTCAACATCCGAGTGCAAAAGGAAAAGGAATAGAGAATGGCCATTAAATGTGCTTTCTACGTCTGTTCCTTCTGTAAGGTTCTTCCTCTCCTTCAGTCAATAACCCTGAGTCTGAAAACTGACTAAATTCTGGAAGCAAGGATTGGGATTTCCCACCACCGAGGCTGGCAGCAATGTTTTGCTCGCATGTTCTTGATCTTCTTTGAGTATATAGGTCACAGGTTGGCAACTTTGTTCTGTAAAGGTCCACATAGTAAATACTTCATGTTTTTTAGATCATATAGTCTCTGCTGCATATACTAAGTTTTGCCTCTATAACACGGAACAGCCATACATAATAAGTGAACAAGTGGATGTGGCTATGTTCACAGGCAAATGACTGGCTTTGACGCACAAGCTGTAGTTTGCCGACCTTGATACAGGTCAAGTAATTTTCTTACTGCCTTCCCATCTATCTCACACATAGGAGAGTCTTCATCTATCAAGTAAAGTGGACCCCCGAAAGTAGACCTCTGCATGCCATTCTGACCTTGCCACCCATCACAATAATTACATTTTCTTTGCTGCCGATGGTTAAGTGCTGCCACCTGACATCAAATATGCCATGATTTTATTATCTATATTGACCCCAGGGAAACAAGTTCTATACAGCATCTTCTATCATCAGTGAAAGCCTACAGAGAGTGTCAGCACGGTGGTTCTTATAAATGCTGGTGCCCTCCTTCATAGAGAATTTCTTATCACATTTGTAAAAGGAGTATTCTCTGGGCCCTTATAAGAAACCTGTTCAGATGGTATTATTTGCAGACTTACATAATATATTTAATCTAACATGCTCAAATCTCTGAGTCTTTTATTCTTTGTGCAATACTCTGCTAAGGCAGTTCTAGCAGGTTTATTTACTGTAGGCTATTATTTTAAGTTTCAAAATGGCATCCTAATAAAATTATAGGACTAGCTCATGACCCTATTTCCATAATGTTAAATCCTGAGTGACCCGAGACTACCTCCATATCAATAGTACCCAGTATCAAGTCTTTTGTTGTTGTTGGTAATCCTCACTTGAGGATATTTTTCCATTGATTTTTAGGGAGAGTGGAAGAGAGAGGGAAAGACAGACAGAAACATTGATGTGAGAGAAACACATTGATTGGTTGCCTCCTGCATGAGCCCCACCAGGGCCCAGGCCTGGGAGGATCCTGCAACCAAGGTATGTGCTCTTGACCGGAATTGAACCTGGGACCCTTCAGTCTGCAGGCCAACATTCTATCCACTGAGCCAAACTGGCTAGGGCTCATATCTGGTCTTATGACCCATCCTCCCCCCACCCTCTGGTATAACATTTCAAGATTCACTCTGAGGCATATTATTCTGATTCCTGGAAGTGTAATTTAACCAGATCATACTGCTCTTTTGGTAAACAATTCCTTTCCTTCTGTTCAGGTATGCCATTTGGCCAACCTGAGATGACCCAGGACAGAGAGGAGGCAGGGAAGACTCTGAGGAAGGCAAGCACGCAAACAATGAGAGGCTTCTCTCCTCCTGAAAGGGGGGGGGGGGAGTGGGGGAATTACTAGTGACCTAGAATATCCACGAAAATATGGGAATTCAAGCTTCTCAAGTTCATTTACCCAAATATCTTCATTAGCTCTAAGGGTCCTGCTCCTTCCCTCTCAGTGTCTTGACTTTAATGTAAGAGGGCTATAAATTCAACCTCCTGTGCAATGGTGCCACATTTAAAATCAGGTATTGGACCTGAGTTTCAGCAGATCTTATTTTCTTAGCTACAAGATTTAAGAGTCTCCTTTTTATTGCTTTGGACACCTTCTAGCTTTTGCACAACCCCTTCATTAATTAGTAGCTGACCTAAGCCTTTCAGATTCTTCTTTCAGGATTTCTATGGCAGTTAACAATAGTAAATCAATTCCATATAATAATTACTTACCCCAGGTCTCTCAGGGGCTAAAGGTATAACATAGGCCAGTGCATGCCCTTTCACCTATAAGTCATCACAATTTATCAAAGGTAAGAGATTTAGTCATTGTGATATATGCATACCAAGGTATATATCCATCAATTACTAAGCTATGCACCACTTCCCAGAAGTTTGCTTATCTCAAATCCTTCGTCCTCCTCCTCATCATCATTCTTATTCTTATTTTTATTTTTATTCTTATTCTTTTATTCTTATTATTATTCCTCCTTCTTCTCCTTCTCCTTCTTTCCATAAAGTTGTAAAGTTTATGATAAGGTATACTGAATACAGTTCTGTCCACTAGGAGGGTTTTCCCTCACTGTTCAATTTCAGAGTTACCTCTGAGTGGCAGTGATGTGGCAGTAGTCCTACTGCCTGTACCAATATATCAAGTAAACCGTCTATGATCAGGGCCCAGGCATTTTTATCCTCCATTCACTAGCCCTAAGGAATGACACAAGAACTGTGAACTTAGAGAAGACTGGTGATTGAGTTCTTATTATCATCTGACTGGTAAACTCTCAAATTCCAGAATCTGACATCAAAGGGATAACTTTGCTACTATCTTAAGTTGAGTTTCTCAACAAACATACCTTGAGAAAAGGATTTGAGGACAAGCAGTGTAGAAGAAGTAAGACAAATAAGAAAAGGAAGTCAAACAAAGAGTGAGTTATCAAGCAAGTTACTGGTGTGGGCAACTAAAGTACAAAATTCCTGTGAAATTCTTAGAGACAATATAAAACATGCCTCAAAAATATCCTTCCCAAGGGTCAGGAAAGCTAAAGTATTTATTGCCAAACTCCAATCCATCATTGGCCAGAGATTGCTCTTGTGGTGTAAATTCCCTGGTACTTCCAGAAGCACTGAATGTAAAGTGAGGGGAAGCCGGAGACAGTGGCAGGAACTTGCAATAGGGCACTGTGGTATGTACGGGCTCAGTGAGTTCCAAGGGGATATGGACAGGACATCAGTTACATACATTACATACCGTATGGCTGATGGAAAGTGAGATAACAATGGGCAGAGGAAAGATAGATCTTATTTCTTGAAGTGAAAAGCTAAGATACTCTAACACAGACACTCCCAAATGCTCAAAAGAGATAGAAACTTATTTCCTCTCAGGTCGCACTCCAAGTTCCTGGTCAATAAGTGGCTATTCTTTTCAAGGCCGAGGCTGTTGCAGTTCTGCAATATTCAATATGGCTTCCAAGGCCACACTGAAAATTACCTTTTCAACCAGGAAAAGGGGAAGAGAGCAAAAGGCAGAGACTTCCTCTTATGCAAGTATATTAAAGTTAACAGTCATCATTTCTACTCATGTAACATTAGCAAGATTTTTATCACATGATCACACTTAGCATCAAAGCTATCTTACTATTATTTTTTTAAAGACAAATCTATTTTATTTTTAATGTATTTTAAATATATTTTTATTGGTTTCAGAGAGGAAGGGAGAAGGAGAGAGAGAGATAGAAATATCAATGATGAGAGAGAATCATTGATTGGCTGCCTCCTGCATGCCCCCATTGGGGATGGAGCCCACAAGCCGGGCATGTGCCCTTGACCAGAATTGAACCGGGGATCCTTCAGTCCGCAGGCCAATGCTCTATCCACTGAGCAAAACCAGCCAGGGTGATCTTACTATTATTTTTACTGAGAAGCTACACTACAACAAAAGTTTTTACCATGGAAAAAAAAAAGAAAATGGACTGTGGAGTGGTTTCTGTCTCATAAAGTAAGAGCACTAGAGGGAATTCTGGATACTAAGTAACATTTATGAAAACAAGAAATAGTTATAAATATACTGTTTAAAATTACAAAGATAATCAATATAACTATCAACAACTAGAAAAAAAAAGAAGGATTATATGGTAGTTCTATTTTTAAATTTTTGAGGAACCTCCATACTGTTTTTCCATAGTGGCTGTACCAACTTACATTCAAACCAACAGTGGGGATACATAAGGTTTTCCTTTTTTCATATCCTCACCAGCACTTGTTATTTCTTACCCTTTTGATGATAGCCATTCTAACAGGGATGAGGTGATATCTCATTCTGGTTTTGATTTTCATTCCCTGATGATTAGGGATGTTGACCCCCTTTTCATGTACCTGTTGGCCATTTGTTTAAAAAAAAAGTCTATTCAGTACTCTGCTTACTTTTTAAATCAGGTTATTTTCTTGTTATTGAGTTTTAGGAGTCCTTTATATATTTTGGATATTAACCACTTGTCCAATATATGATTTGAAACTATTTTCTCACATTCCACAAATTTTCATTTTGTTGATTTTTTTTTTCTTCTTCACAACCTCATGTCTGGGTATAAATCCAAAGGAAATGAAAACAGGATAGCAAAAAGATATCTGCATTCGCATGTTCCCAGCATTATTCACAATAACCAAGATATGAAAACAATCTAAGTGTCCATCGATAGAAGAATGAACAAAGAAAATGTGATGTAGAGATACAGCAGGATATTATTTAGCCATGAGGAAGAAGGAAATCCTGCTCTTGAGAAAACATAAATGGACCTTAAGGCCATTATGTTAAGTGAGATAAGTCGAACAGAAAAAGATAAATACTGTATGATATCACTTATATATAAAATCTATAAAAATAAAACCCATAAAAATTGAGAGTGAAATGATGGTTACCAGGAACTGGGGAGTGACAAATTGGGGAGATGTTGATCAAGGGGTACAAACTTCCAGTTAGAAGATGAGTAAGTTCTGGATCTAATGCACAGCATTGTGATTACAGTTAAAAGTACTGCATTGTGTAATGGAAAATTGTTAAGAGAGTTGATCTTTAATGTACTTAGGGAAAAAGGAATGGTAATTATGTGATGTGAGAGCAGATTTAGTAACACTATGGTGGTAATCATATTGCAATATATAAGCATAGCAAATGGACATATCGTACACTTTGAAGTTATACAATGTTATATGTCAATTACATCTCAATAAAGTTGAAAGAAATGATATGTATTTCCTGTATACAGTAAAAAAGAGAGAGAGAGAGAGAAGGGAGTGAATTAATGTAAATAAGCCCATATTCATGTTGTGTGAAAGGTAGTCAATAGTGATTGTCTAAGGGTAAGAGAAGTTTACTTATACAATTTAATGGCTTGAAGCAACTTCAAAGGACTTTAAAGCAACCAAAATGTTTTTAAAATAGTTCCTTATAGATATGAGGGCAGGGGTAAAATTTAATTTTTACTATTACTTTGAATATAATAAAATTACATTTGGAAAACATAATGAAGTACATCTTGATTGGCTGATATAAAAGAATTTCTAAAATATGTTATTAACTGATAAAAGAAAGTACCTGACATAATATTTGATACAATACCACTAAGTGAAGCTAAGGAAGGATATACCCACAAAAGAAACAGAACATGCTTGTCTGTGCTTACAAAGTATTTAGAAAGATACATTCAAGATGTTCACAATGGTTATCATCAAAGGCTAAAATTGTTAGAAGTTAAGTTTGGATTAGAAGAAAGATTTCATTTTTTTCTTATTTACTTTTACCACTTCAGTTTATTACTTTTGTTCACATAAAATTTTAGTATATATTTACAGGAAAAATAAATCCATTGGGCTAAAACGTCAAGTACTCTTAACTATATCCTTTAGTCATGTATCTTAAGCTGTGAACTGTTTTAAAATTCCTCAGCGTTCACTGCAGCTCTCTGTCTCCTGTCAGTTGGTGGAATCATTGAGTTACAACACTACAGAGTTTTATTAATCTGGGCATAGAAGAGCACTCTCCTTCCTCACATTCCCCATCAGTGCTATCTGACTGACTTCCATCCACTCAGAACAAGACAGCTCTACGTTAGCATGCAGTCATTCATCCATTTATCAATTCATCCATCTCCTTAAAATTTCAAGTCAAAGCAGCAACAAAATCATTAGAAGCAGCTGATGAAAACATCATGACAGTGATGGATGGTATAAAAAGAATTTCTGGAGACAGCAATGTTTCAGAAAATGTATTTGCATGATTTAAGGGGGCTCTACCAGCTTTGGCCAGAGTTTGAAGAGGTAAGTCTGAATCTTTTTTCAAAGTCTTTCATTCTTTTTCACCACAATACCTTTAGAAATAATAGCCCCCTGGTGGTAAATATTGAGAGGAAGTTTTTAAATAATAATTTCTTCTCCAGAGTATCTTAATGAATGTAATTATTTAAGTCTGGCAGATGTCCTGAAAGTCTGCTCACCTGCAGTTACTTTGTACAATCAAAGAGAAATAATGGCCACTTTTAGTAAATATGCATTCATGAGTTACGTTTTGAACATAAGGTAAAATTTCCATTTCCACATAATGAACATTTTTATGACATTTTTAGCTGGCTCAATACATTTTTTTTTCTCCAAAAGTTATCAAATTTGCCATATAGATTTTGTAATTAGGTCCCTGTGGCTGTTTAGAATATCTTACTGACTACCTTTGCCTGATGCTTCTGATCACATGGACAAATTCCAAGTTGCTCTTTGAGATATTTATTTAAGTCACTTGAAAGCATTGCTGTTGGCTGAATTCCCATTCTTCTCCTCAGGCAATAGGATACGCTTGCTGCTGAGTCAATTCTGTTGGGCCAAGACTAGAGTTGACAACTTCATTCTTAGATATCAGATAAATGGAGGCTAAAGAAGTGAACACAGCCAAAACATTTAAAACCCCTAGAAAACATGCATAAAGTCAAAATGGCAAGAGGTGATACAGAGAGCCATACAACCTGAGGCTGTCAGAAGCCAATGTCAGAGTAGAGGTATAAAGAAACAGGAGCCTTGCCTAGCTAGCATAGCTCAGTAGTTGACCATCGACCTATGAACCAGAAGGTCATGGTTCTATTCCCAGTCAGGGCACATGCCTAGGTTTCAGGCTCAATCCCCAGTGTGGGACATGCAGGAGGCAGCCAATCAAAGATTCTCTCTCATCATTATTGTATCTCTCTCTCTCTCTCTCTCTCTCTCTCTCTCTCTTTCTCTCTCTCTCTCTCTCCTCTCTCTCTCTTTTTCCCACTTTGAAATTAAATATATAAATTATAATAATTATTATTATTTATCTATAATAATAAAAGCATAATATGCTAATTAGACTGGACGTCCTTCCAGAAGACCTTCAGGAAGAAGCCGGGGCTGGGAGGGCCAAGCCCCTTGCATGTATTTCGTGCATCGGGCCTCTAGTGTATATATGTGTATATATATTTTTTTTAAAGAAACAGGAGCCTAGAGCTAGGAAGTGAGTACAAGAAAAAGAAAATTGGACAAAAAGGCCAAAGGAATTAGGCACTTGCCTAAAATAAGAACTATGCTGCTATTTGTGACAACATTCACCTAGATGGGATCACCACATGCAGCTCTTTAACTTGGATGGTGCATAAAACTGGCAGAAGCTACAACGGGGCTGTGCATTCAGGTTTCATCTGTCTGCCCGAAAGCTCCATACAGGCTAGTGCAGCCCCGGGCTCAGGTCAAGGAGCCCAGCTTCCACTTGGCTGCATTAGAGCTTTCAATCATCTTCCCTTCCCCAACTTTTAAGAGTCTGTCCTCAATCAAGCAATAAGTGTACAAAAGCACACAACATACCATAGAGAAACAAATACAACAACAGCAAAAGAAACATGGCAAAAGTTAGAGGATGAATCAAGAGTTACAGAACAAAGAGAGGGTACCAGCCTAAAAGTGACTTTGGATTTCTGGTAACTACTTTCCCACAGACATAAATGATCAGGTAAGTGATGTTCAGGCAAGACTCCATCTCAATAGTACACTATTTATTCTTAAACATTTTTAATGATAATATTTCATCATTTAATTCAGAAGTTTTCTACAGATATATATTTAGTTTCTACTCTATATGTTCCAGGGAGTACCCATGGCTCTCATGAAGCTTATATCCAACTAGAGGCCCGGTGCATGAAATTTGTGCAGGGGGGGTGTGTCCCTCAGCCCAGCCTGCACCTTCTCCAATCTGGGACCCCTCGAGGGATGTCCGACTGCCCGTTTAGGCCCGATCCAGGTAGGACATCCTTCTCACAATCCAGGACTGCTGGCTCCCAACTGCTCTCCTGCCTGCCTATCTGATTGCCCCTAACAATTTCTGCCTGCCAGCCTGATCACCCCCTAACCACTACTCTGCCAGCCTGATAGATGCCTAACTGTACCCTGCCAGCCTGTTTGCCCCTAACTGCCGCCCCCTGCAGGCCTGGTCACCCCTAACTGCCCTCCCTTGCAGGCCTGGTCACCACTAACTGCCCTCCCCTGCAGGCCTGGTCCCCCTAAACTGCTCCCCACTGCAGGCCTGGGTCCCCCCCAACTGCCCTTTCCTGGAGGCCCGGTCACCCCCAACTTCCCTCCTCTGCCAGCCTGGTCACCCCTAACTTCCCTCCCCTGCAGGCTTGATCACCCCAACTGCCCTCCCTTGTAGGCCTGGTCCCTCCCAACTGCCCTCCCCTGCTGGCCATCTTGTGGTGGCCATCTTGTGTCCACATGGGGGCAGTCATCTTTGACCACATGGGGGAAGCCATCTTTTGTGTAGGAGTGATGGTCAATTTACATAGTATTCTTTTATTAGATAGGATTAGATATGATAGAGGCCTGGTGCATGGGTGGGGACTGGCTGGTTTGCCCTGAAGGGAGTCCCAGATCAGGGTGGGGGTTCCCTTGTGGCATGGGGTGGCCTGGGCAAGGGGCCTGTGGTGGTTTGCAGGCTGGCCACACCCCCCAGTGACCCAAGTGGAGGCCCTGGTATCTGGGATTTATTTATCTTCTATAATTGAAACTTTGTAGACTTGAGCGGAGCCAAGCCTCCTGCTCACTCCATGGCCACAGCCATTTTTGTTGGGATTTATTTATCTTCTATAATTGAAACTTTGTAGCCTTGAGTGGAGGCCAAGGCAGGCCGGGGCTGCGGAAACTTGGCTTCCTCCATCACTGGGAACAACTCAAACCTCCTGCTCTCCAGCTCCATGGCTGCCGCCATTTTTGTTGGGGTTTATTTATCTTCTATAATTGAAACTTTGTAGCCTTAATTGGAGGCCAAGGCAGGCCAGGGCAAGCGGAAAGCTTGGCTTCTTCCATTGCTGGGGAAACCCAAGCCTCCTGCTCGATCTGTGGCTGCAGCCATCTTGGTTGGGGTTAATTTGCATACTTGCTCCTGACTGGCTGGTGGGAATGGCTTGTGGAGGTCTGGTCAATTTGCATATTACTCTTTTATTAGATAGCATGGCCAAGGCTCTCATGGAGTTTATAACTGAGCCAGAGAAAAGTCAGTGACGTTGAGTTAGGCTTTTGAGTCTAAAGGAATGAGAGGGTGCCTTGGAAGCACATAACAATGGCAGCTAGTCCGGATGGGGGTTGCTGATGCAGGCTGTTCAACCTTTTGTGCAGTAGATGATATTCTGTGAAAATACATAAGGACATTACATTTCATGTAATATTAGTGCATGGCCTTTGAATTCTAAACACTTTAATAAAATAATAAGCACTCTGTAGAAATTAGTGTTTTGATGCTCCAAATTTTCAATTGACAGTAAGAAATCTAGTTACAGACACTGGGGGGATCACTTTCTATGAAAATGGAAAAGCAGTTACAGCTATTACACCTGAACTGACAGCCAATTCTGCTTCATCTCCTTTCCCATGCTTAATAATAATAATAATAATAATAATAATAATAATAATAAAGCCTATCCTTTCCCATCATTGCTAGAACCCAAAAGACTTGGGTTTGAAGCCCACCACTACTTGCTAATAGGTTCTGCTGTGTCATCTTGGAAAATAGGAATAAATAATACTTGTCAATAGTGAAGGATTAAATGACAAAACAGAAAAATATGCATAGCACAAAATGGACTATGTGTTCTTAAAAATAAATTAATTATATCCTTGGTGAAGAGTATCTATTTTTTTTTATAATTTGGGAGAAAACCTGGCTATGATTTTACCAATGTAGAGAGAAAATACTTGAGTCTCCATATCTATTGTCTGAGCCTTCTGCCCAGCCACAGAACCAGAGCTCTTCTTTCACACTTGCTCTGTGAGGCCAGGAGAAATTAAATAATTCCATTAATATTTAGCTCAAAGGTGTAAAAACTGATGTGTATTAGTATCCATTTATTGCTATAACAAATTACCAAAAAAGGTAGCAGTTCCAAACAACATCCACATGTTACGAAAGTTTTAAGTGGGGTATAATAAGGTCAGTCCCATTGTGGCTCAACTGATTCTCTTCTTAGTGTCTCACAAGAAGGAAACACATTCCTTTCTGCAGATTCTGGGAAGAGCAGTCCCCAGCTCATCCAGGTATTTGGCAGAATCCTGTTCCTTATGGTTACCAGCATGAGGTATCAGTTTCAGGGAGCCTTTCTCAGTTCCCTAAGCTACTGTATTCCCCCTTATGTTGTCCCTTCATTTTCCACACCAGCAACAGGGTATTAATAATTTCTTCTTAGCTCTGACTCCTCCTTCTGCTTCTTCCATCTGGAGATAGTTTTCTGCTCCTAAAGCATGTGTGATTGGATTGAGCCCACGAGGTAGCACAGGATAATCTTATTTAATGCCCCTGACATTAATTCATCAGCAAAGTAAATAATATATGCACAGTTTCTGAGGGAGTAGGGTAAGGACATCCGTGGGAGACCATCAGCTTGGTTGCACTATGGGAACTGGAGGGAATGGTTTAGCCACAGCAAAAGGGAAGGAGGAGGCCCATGAGAGAAAGGGGCTGGCAAACTGTGCTTGACTGTAGATAAAGAAGTCGCACCTGCTGGGGAGCGAGGCAGTGGGGGGGGGGGGGGGGAGGTGCGGGGGGGGGGGGGCGTTTCGCCTGGTTAGCAGAGTGTTGGCTGCTTGTTTTTAAATTGAATTTGAATGCTTTTAGGGACATCATGTACATACTTACTAGCTCCACGTTTCTCACCATTCCTCACAATCTTACTCTGCCCTGCTTCACATAAACATCTAACTTCCCTGGCCTCTAACAACATCTGTGTTTGCAAAGTCTACCTTAAAGTGAGGTCAAAAGGAGACAAAGAGTATAGAAGTTGGGCATACAGGAGTCAAATGTGTATTTTGTCAGGGGAAGACAGAATTGTCATAATTCTAGCCATCCCATCCTATGGGGATCTGAAGGGCACAGGATGAACATCCTTTGTAGGGTGTTCTCCAGAACAACCAACAAGAAGACAACTCCTATGTTAAATGATTCTATCACCCATTCCTCTAGAAAGAAATTAGGAGTTTACCCAAGAACACAGAAAGGAAAAGGTCCTCCAAACATAGCTACAGAGTATATAGTAGAGGCTCAGTAAATGGTTAGTTGTTTCACTAACCCGTCTCTCCCTTCATAAGCTCATTCCTTAGCTGTTCACTAAAATGCCTATAAATGAAGGTCTGTGTGCTTCACTTTTCTCATCCTCCAATAGGGACAGGTAATAGAACCCAGTACATAGGGTTTTTATGAGGATCATGCAACTTTATATAAGGAGACTATCTCACATATAGCACTTATTCAATCAATCCTTAATATTATTATTCTTAAAATATCTCAATTGTTTCTATGTATCAGTGACCGTATTTTTAAAAAGACTGAGTAATATATTTGTGAAAGATTAAAATTTTGTTCT
Organism: Cnephaeus nilssonii; assembly: GCF_951640355.1. Classification (NCBI taxonomy): domain Eukaryota; kingdom Metazoa; phylum Chordata; class Mammalia; order Chiroptera; family Vespertilionidae; genus Cnephaeus; species Cnephaeus nilssonii. The sequence goes on along the minus strand of NC_137077.1, from coordinate 67,435,824 downwards.
AATATTTTGTGTTTAAGGTTAGTAAGGAGCTCAGTGTCCCTGGGGGATATCAAAGTAAACTGATCTTATAGGAAATAGCCACAAAATGTCACAGTGGGGAGCGTAGGACAAAGATAGAAGAGATAAAAATATAACTGACAGGGAAATATAACTTGGTAGAGTTTATGTCTGAGCCAGAGGTGGATATATATATGGAATATATATATTAGAGGCCCAGTGCATGAATTCGTGCATGGGTGGGGTCTGGCCAGCCTGGCCAGGGGGAGGGGACATGGGTGGTTGGCCGGCCTGCCTGCTGGTCGAACTCCTGGTCAAGGGGACAATTTGCATATTAGCCTTTTATTATATAGGATATATACTGAGTGGCCAGATTACTATGCATTCAGAGATCATAATAATCTGGCCACTCAGTGTATAATAACTAGAGGCCTGGTGTACAAAATTCGTGCACTCAGCGGGAGAGGGTTACCTCAGCCCAGCCTGTGCCCTCTTGCAGTCCAGGAGCTCTCAGGGGATGTCCGACTGATGGTTTAGACCCATTCCCTACAGACCTAAGCCGGCAGTCGGCCATCCTTAGCACTGCCGCAGAAGTAAGAGAGGCTCCCGACACTACCACTGCACTCACCAGCCATGAGCCCGGCTTCTGGCTGAGCAATGCTCCCTCTGTGGGAGCACACTGACCACCAGGGGGCAGCTCCTGCATTAAGCGTCTGCCCCCTTGTGGTCGGTGAGCATCATAGTGACCAGTTGTTCTACTGTTTGTTCAATTTCCATATTAGCCTTTTATTATATAGGATTTCTCCCCCAGATTTATTTGTTATAAGTAACAAATAAATTTAAAACATATTTAAAATGTACAACATGTGCCCTGGCCAGGTAGCTCAGTTGGTTAGAGTGTTGTCCCAATATACCAAGGTTCTGGGTTCAATCCCCAGTCAGGGCACATACAAGAAATAACCAACGAATGAATAAATAAGTGAACCAACAAATCTCTCTCTCTCTCTCTCTCTCTCTCTCTCTCTCTCTCTCTCTCTTCCTTTCTCTCTCTAAAAATAAAAAAATATATAAAAATTTTAAAAATAAACTGTGCAACATAATCCTATCTAATAAAAGAGTAATGTGCAAATTGACTGTCACTCCAAGACACAAGATGGCTGCCCCCATGTGGCCAAAGATGGCTGCCCCCATGTGGACACAAGATGGCCACCACAAGATGGCTTGCAGGGGAGGGCAGTTGTGGTCAGTTGGGGCTAACCAGGCTGGCAGAGGAGGGCAGTTCGGAGAGACCAGGCCAGCAAGGGAGGGCAGTTGGGGGGGACCCAGGCCTGCAGGGAAGGGCAGTTGGGTTGACCAGGCCTACAGGGGAGGGCAGTTGGGGGGGACCAGGATGTCAGGGGAGGGCAGTTGGGGGGGACCAGGCCTGCAGGGGAAGGCAGTTGGGGGGGACCAGGCTGCAGGGGAGGGCAGTTGTGGGTGATCAGGCCAGCAGGTAGGGCAGTTAGGGGTGACCAAGCCAGCAGAGGAGGGCAGTTGGAGGAGACCAGGCCAGCAGGGGAGGGAAGTTGTGGGGAGACCAGGCCTGCAGGGGAGGACAGTTGTGGGGAACCAGGCCTGCAGGGGAGGGCAGTTAGGCGTGATCAGGCTAGCAGGCAAGGGCAGTTAAGGGAAATCGGGCCAGCCAGGGAGCAGTTAGGCATCGATCAGGCTAGCAGGGGAGTGGTTAGGGGGTGATCAGGCTGGCAGGTAGAAGCGGTTAGGGGCAATCAGGAAGGCAGGCAGGCAAGCGGTTGGGAGCCAACAGTCCAGGATTGTGAGAGGGATGTCCAACCACCCGTTTAGGCCCGATCCCGCAACTGGCAGTCAGACATCCCACTCGCAATCCGGGACTGCTGGCTCCTAATTGCTCAACTGCCTGCCTGCCTGATTGCGCCTAACCACCTATGCCTGCCGGGCTGATTGCCCCTAACCACCTCTGCCTCGGCCCCTGCCACCGTGGCTTTGTCCAGAAGGATGTCTGGAAGATGTCCAGTCTAATTAGCATATTACCCTTTTATTAGTATAGACTAGGGGCCCGGTCCTCGAAATTTGTGCACTTGGGAGGGGGATTCCTTAGCCTGGCCTGAGCCCTCTTGCAGTCTGGGAGCCCTTGGGGGATGTTTGACTGACAGCTTAGGCCCACTCCTAAGCTGTCAGTTAGACATCCTTAGCGCTACCGCAGAGGTGGGAGAAGCTTCTGCCACAGCCTCTGAGCTCACCAGCTGTGAGCCCAGCTTCTAGCTGAGTGGCACTCCCCCTGTGGGAGTGCACTGACCACCAGGAGGCAGATCCTGGATTGAGCGTCTGCCCCCTGGTGATCAGTGCACATCATAGCAACTGGTCGTTCTGTTGTTGGGCTGAGCGTGGCTCTCCGACATCCCCTGAGGGGTCCCAGATTGCGAGAAGGCACAGGTCAGGCCAAGGGACCCCACTGGTGCATGATTGGGGCCGGGGAGGCACCGCAGGAGGGCTCGAGGGTGTGTCCGGCCCATCTCACTCAGTCCTGATTGGCTGAACCCTAGCAGCAAGCTAACCTACCAGTGGGAGTGTCTGCCCCCTGGTGGTCAGTGCACATCATAGCGACTGGCTGACCAGTCAACTGTTACCCCCTGGTGGTCAGTGCACATCATAGCATGCAGTTGAGCGGCCTTAGCATATCATTAGCATATTATGTTTTGATTGGTTAAACAGCTGACTAGATGACTGGACACTTAGCATATTAGGGTTTTATTATATAGGATACTAGTGGCCCAGTGCACAGATTCATGCACATTGAAAAGAAATTAATTAGAAGAAGATAGGTGGTCTTCAGACATATTCTGTCGATGACTTCGTGTTCTTTCAGCTTCAGAGGTATGTTGTACCAATAGTTGATCTTCAGATACATTCTGGCATCGCATGTGATTGGGGCCAGTGAGAGCTTTATATGTATCATGCATGCATGAGTTAATGTTTATTTTTAAATTGCCAGTGCCCGTCATATGTACCGACCAGTTGGTTGGACAGTTGGACAGATGGATGGTCGGTCACTTAGCCTTTTCTATATATTGATACATTGTGAAAGGATTCTTCTTATTGAGTTAATTAACACATCTGTTATCTCACATATTTATTCCTTATGTGTGTGTGAAAACATTTATGTTCGACTGTCTGCAAATTTCAATTCAATACAGTGTTATTAACTATAGTCACCATGTTTTATATTAGATCCTCAGAACTGACTCATAACTGAAAGTTTTACCTTTGGTCAATCTTTCCTCTATTTCCCCCTGCCCCCAGTTGTTGGCAACCACTTTTCTACTCTGTTTCTATGAGTTCATTTTTTTTTCTTTTAAGATACCACATATAAGTGATGCTATGAAGTATTTATCTCCCTTGTCTGGCTTATCTCACTTAAAATGATGCCTGGCCGGTGTTGCTCAGTGGTTGAGAGTAACCTATGAACCAGGAGGTCATGTTTCGATTCCTGGTCAGGGCACATGCCCGGGTAGTGAGCTCAGGTTGTGGGTGTGATCTCCAATGTGGGGTGTTTCTCTCTCTCTCTCTCTCTCTCTCTCTCTCTCTCTCTCTCTCTCTCTTCCACTCTGAAATCAATAGAACATATATTTTTTAAAAAGAACTAAAGTTTAAAAAAAATGATCACTCAGATTCATCTATGCTTTCACACATGGTTAAATTTTATTCTTTTTAATAGTAAGCCATATTCCATTATATTGATGTCTGTGTAAATAGATAGATATAGAGGTATAACTCTCACTTTCTTTATCCATTCATCTGCCATTGGACCTTACCTGTCCTGAATAGGCTGCATGCAGTAAAATGGGAGTGCAGGTATCTCTTTGAGATAATGGTTTTGTTTCTTTTGTGTACCCAGAAGTGGGATAGTCAGATCATGTGTTAGTTCTATTTTTAATTTCTTGAGAAATCTGCATACTGTTTTCCATAGTGGCTGTACTAGTTTATACTCCAACAAAAATGTATATGTTCTCTTTACATACCCAACAGCATTTGTTATCTGTTGCCTTTTTTTATAATAATCATCCTTAAAATGTAAGGTAATACCTCTCAGTGGTTTGCATTTCCCTGATGATTAGTGCTATGGAGTACCTGTTGGCCATTTAGTTTTTTGTTGTTGTTGTTGTTGTTTTTTAATGTCTTTTCAGGCCTTTTGCCCATTTTAAATTGGGTTATTTATTTATTTTTGCTATTAACTTGCATAAATTCAGTGTATATTTTGGATATTAACCCCTTATTGGCCATATGGTTTGCAAACTCTCTCCCACCCCACAGGTTACCTTTTCATTTCATTAATGGTTTCCTTTGCTGTACAGAAGCGTTTTAGTTTGCCATAGAGCGATTTGTTTATTTTTGCTTTTGTCACCTTTTCTTTGTGTCATGTAATCATTTTTTTAAATATATTTTATTGATTTTTTACAGAGAGGAAGAGAGAGGGATAGAGAGTTAGAAACATTGAGGAGAGAGAAACATCGATCAGCTGCCTCTTGCACACCCCCTACTGGGGATGTGCCCGCAACCAAGGTACATGCCTTTGACCGGAATCGAACCCGGGACCCTTGAGTCCGCAGGCCGACGCTCTATCCACTGAGCCAAACTGGTTTCGGCTAATCATTTTTTTAAAGAAGATCCACCAAAATGAAGAAAGACCTCAGGTCTCCCAAAACCTGAATCTTCATCTGAAATGAATACATTCACTCTATGGGGTACTTGATATCCACATGTGGTTTATTAGTTTCCTTAGCATTTATTTCTGGCCATCTCTGTACTATTTTACCTGACTAGGTTTGGCTTATTGATAGAGAACATCCAGTTTCTCAGGCAACCAATTTATGATGGCAACTCTTCAATGCCCTGTAGCCATCACATTTCATGGTGTCTACATTCTGGAATTTCCACCCTCTTATACTTCTCAGAGGCATTTCCTCTGCTTCACCTCCACTTTGGTGGTCCCATTCAAAAAGTCAACAACTCTGTCCTGCATGAATTCAATAGGCTATTTATGAACTGATGTCAGAGCCTCCTCCCTCACTCTTTCTTGTCTATCTTTCATATTAGCACTGGCATTATTTTTATGAAACTCATATATGAAATATGGCCATAATAATCCTATATAATAAAAGCCCAGCGACTAAAGAGTGGAATGACCAGAACCACCGGACGGCCACGGCACCTCGCCCTGACCGTCCCCATCCCAGAGTGGGCCCCCCTACCCCGATCAGGGGTGGGGCAGCCAGCAAAATGCCCCAGCCCCTCACCTGGGCTGGCCCCACACCTGAGCGGGGTAGGGGGGCCCCACTAAATCACTGGTGCATGTACATTTAGTGAAAGCACAAGAAAATAATTATCAGTTCCTTCTATCCCCAATCAGAGTCTCCAGAGGGCTCTGCTAATACTGAAGCCCAGGTGTGGAATTCTCCCTCCATGGCCTGCAGCCCCAGGAGACCTTTCAAATTAGCCAAAAAGGTGACCTAGGCATTAACAAGCATTAACGGGATGGCGGCCCTTTGCTGAGGAATGTAGAGAGGCTGGGGATTTTGTGAAATTACAGTGCCTTGCAGATTAGGTGAGCTTTCAATCTGTCTTTAAAAGGGGTGGTGAAGAGGACCCACAGGCTGCCAGGAGAACAGCGAAGGGTAGGCACATTAAAAAACAGAAAAACTTTTAAACAAACAGACATGAAGATCATCTTGGGAAACTGAGGGCAGAGGCCCGGGCAGAACGCAATAATCATTAAGAAGCCATCATCCATCTTGATATACGTTTGCAAACAACACATAAACAACTTCATCTCATGGCACATGAAATGCAAAATAGTTCTGTTGTGGGTTTTCTTTTGGCCATCCTTAAAGTATAATTAGATCCAGCTGGGGAAAAGCTATAACTTTCGGCATTAGACCCCATGGGGGTGGGCTGCTGGACCCCACCCATGCACAAATTTGTGCACCAGGCCTCTAGTCCATATAAAAAGTCCTTCAATTACTTACCATATCCTATAAGATAAATACTAACTCTTTAGTAGATGTAAGAGCCTTCATAATTTAGCCAATGTTTTTTCTGTCAAGGTAGATCCTTCTTCTACCACTTGTTTGGTTCCTTTGTCCCTGCTGAATTGAATGACTTGTCATTTATCAGATACTCAGATACGGTACCCTGTTTCATACTCCCATGCTTGTCCATTCACTCTACTCCAGGTAATAGTGGGCTTAACTCCACCATCTTACTCCATGGTTGACCATAATCTGTCTGGTGAATTCAAAGATAACTTTCAAGAGTTAGTTGTTGTTTTTTAATGACCTAGATTAAGAATTGCTTGACACACCCTGGCCTGTGTTTCTCAGTATTTAGAGAGTCAACTGGCTCACCAGAGGGTTTCGGGTTCAATTCATGGTCAAGGGCACATACCTGGATTGCAGGTTCGATCCCTTGCCCAGGTCAGGGCAAGTGGGGAAGGCAACCAATTGATGTGTGTCTCTCATATCAATGTCTCTCTCTCTCTCTCTCTCTCTCTCTCTCTCTCTCTCTCTCTCTCTCTCTCTTTCTCCCTTTCACTCTTTCTAAAAATCAATGGAAAAAAATATCCTTGTGTGAAGATTAACAACAACAACAACAAAATTACTTGAGAATTGGCATTATTTCCTTCATGTGTTCATTACTCTTTGAATATAACTCTTCATAATCTTTACCTCATTATCTTCAAGGGAAGGAATCACTGGTTTTCTTTACTGTGACTCCTAAACCTATCACATTTCTAGCATGTAGTAAGTTCCAATAAATTTTTGGTAAAGGAATGAGTGAAGAAATGGAATAAAATAAAGAGAGATGAGAAATAGTTGCTTAGAAGTTACTTCTTAGGAATAAATCTTTCCTTCCAAAAAATATCTTAGTAAGTGTGACATTGTCAAGTTCTAGTATGTCTTTTCCTTTTGTATTAGTTCCTTGAGTACTTATCACAGTAAAAAGCACATTGTAAATACTTCTTAACTTCTTAATTGATTAAATATTGTCAGCAAGGACAATCTAATGGACATACTAGTACATACAAAGCCCCCTTCAGCCATGGATGGTGTGGCTCAGTTGGTTGAAGTGTTGTCCTGTGTACTGGCAGGTCACAGATTCGATTCCCAGTGGGGGCGCATACGAGAGGTGGCCTATTCATATGTCTCTTTTGCATTGATGTTTCTCTTTCTTTCTCTCTCTAAAAAAATCAATTTTAAAAAATTAAAAATAAATAAAACACACATCATTTAATTTTTCTGGTAGAAAAGCTAGAGATGCCTTCACAGGAGAAAATAGGGAAAAATAAAGACCAACTTCTGCCCAAAGAATAGAAAGTTTTCCTCTTTCCTTACTATCTCTGAAAAAGTACTGATTGCCCAGTTTAGGGAAGAATATATCAGTGATTAAAAAAAAACAAAACACAACAACCCACAGCTGTTTTCATCTTTTAGGAAAAGCCCGTGGAAGTTTTTAGATCCTTTCATAGATTAATTTAATTTAGGCTTTTTTCCCCCATACTTTGGAAATACATATTGCTTTAATTGATTTCAAAGTGTATAGCTCCAAGTTATACACACAATGTATGTTGATATAATTTATGTGTTTGTTCTAATTGCAGAAAAATTATGAGCAAAGCCTAAACTATAAAACTATTTCTAATCTCAATATAAGCCCCAAAAAGTGTGAATTGGTGTTCTTATTACTCTTCTAAAAAAATTATAATTAATATATTTTTAAAAGCAACAATACTTTCACTTAAACATCCAGATATTGCCATAAAAAAGTGCTTGCAAAAAGCCCAAGCTGAGGAAAATATGGTCAAGGTTTAGATGTACATGTTAAGTATAATAATTGGAAGTATTTAAGTATGCTTTTAGGGAAATATAGTCTAAAAGAAACTTTGTCATGTGCTTCTCTAAAGTCTCACTTAAGCCCTAACCTGATTGCTCAATGGATAGAGAGTTGGCCTGTAAACTGAAAGGTCCCAGGTTCAATTCCAGTCAAGGGCACATGCCCAAGTTTCACGCTCGATCCCCAGTGTGAGGCATGCAGGAGGCAGTCTATCAATGATTCTCTCTCATCCTTGATGTTTCTATCTCTCTCTCCCTCTCCCTTCCTCTCTGAAATCAATAAAATAGATTTAAAATTAAAAAAAGTAAAGCCTCACTTAACCCAATCTAAGCTTACAAGCATAAAATTAGCATATTATTATTGTCAATTAGAGTGTGAGAATATGGACAGCAGCACGTTATGAGATGCCATTATAAAAAATGGGTTTCCTCCTGCAGGAAATATTGAGAATTCTCTCTCTCTTATATTTAAACTAGAGGCCCGGTGCACGAAATTCATGCATGGAGGGTGGTTGTCCCTCAGCCCAGCCTGCACTCTCTTCAATCTGGGACCCCTCAAGGGATGTCCGACTGCCCGGTGGGATCGGGCCTAAACGGACAGTCGGACATCCCTCTCACAATCCAGGACTGCTGGCTCCCAACTGCTCGCCTGCCTGCCTTCCTGATTGCCCCTAACCGCTTCTGCCTGCAAGCCTGATCACCCCCTAACCACTCTCCTGCCAGCCTGATTGATGCCTAACTGCTCCCCTGCCAGCCTGTTTGCCCCTAACTGCCACCCCCTGCAGGCCTGGTCAACCCTATCTGCCCTCCCCTGCAGGCCTGGTCACCCCCAACTGCTCTCCACTGCAGGCCTGGGTCTCTCCCAACTTCCCTTCCCTGCAGGTCAAGTCACCCCCAACTTCCCTCCTCTGCCAGCCTGGTCACCCTAACCAGGTCAATCCTTACAGTACCCCTGCGGGCTTGATCATCCCCAACTTCCCTCCCTTGCAGGCCTGGTCCCTCCCAACTGCCCTCCCCTGCTGGCCATCTTGTGGTGGCCATCTTTTGTCCACATGGAGGCAGGATCTTTGACCACATGGGGCAGCCATCTTGTGTGTTGGAGTGATGGTCAATCTGCATATTACTCTTTTATTAGATAGGATAGAGGCCTGGTGCATGGGTGGGGGCCAGCTGGTTTGCCCTGAAAGGTGTCCTGGATCAGGGTGGGGGTTCCCTTGGGGGTGGGGCTGCCTGGGCTAGGGGCCTGTGGTGGTTTGCAGGCCAGCCCCTGCCCTCGGCAACCCAAGCAGGGGCCCTGGTATCTGGGATTTATTTATCTTCTACAATTGAAACTTTGTAGCCTGGAGTGGAGCCAAGCCTGGGGCTCCCTCTGAGGCCGGCAGCCATTTCTGTTAGGATTTATGTATCTTCTATAGTTGAAACTTTGTAGCCCGGAGTGGAGGCCAAGGCAGGCCAGGGCTTCAGAAGCTTGGCTTCCTCCATCACCAGGGGCAACCCTAGCCTCCTGCTCTTTCCAGCTCTGTGGCTGCCGCCATTTCTGTTTGGATTTATTTATCTTCTATCATTGAAACTTTGTAGCCTTGAGTGGAGGCCTAGGCCAGCAGGGGCAGGCGGAAAGCTTGGCTTCCTCCATTGCCTGGGAAAGGGTTTATTTGCATATTTGCTCCTGATTAGCTGGTGGGGGTGGCTTGTGGGTGTAGCGGAGGTACAGTCAATTTACATATTACTCTTTTATTAGATAGGAAAGGAAATAACACGATCAGTTTTGTTGTTTTGTTTTTTAAGAACCACAAGTACATTATTTGCCGAGCTTTCTCTTCTGCAGATGAAGACTGGAGAAATCACTGCAGCTGAAATCACCTGGAACTGATGTGAGATTACAAGCACCCACTCATGGTAGTAATAATAATCACAGCTACCATTTATTGACTGTTAATTATGTGCCAAATATTTTATATAAATTACTTCAAAATCTACACTGTAGCTCTAGGAGTTAAGTATTATTATTCTCTCTTGCTACAGTGGATTCAACAGAGGCCAGGAAAGTTCAAGTTGTCCAAGGATACAGATTTGGCAGGGAAGGTGCAGACCCAGGATCAATCTCAGGTTGCAGCCCAGCTCTCATCCACTGGGTTAGATTTACTCCGGGCAGACATTTTGAATGCCTTAGGCTTCTATCAACCTCGTCATCAGGAAGGTTCCTTTCCTTATAAGTCTCCATTTCCTATGTAAGTCTATTTCTTCCAATTCTGCCCTCCAAGGAGAACAGCTGGCCAGTGCCCTCCTTCTAATAATATTAACTAAGTGACTGGTTGAGTAATTTTTCTTTTGAAATATTTTTAACCCCCTAGAGAACCAAGTATTTACTCCCAAAAGAAAAAGATCTACACTGTACAAATGCAAGAGCCTTTCTTTAGCATCAAGCTTTGCCTGTATTTTCCATGTGGGTGGGACGGAAAGGAGACAGCATAAAAGAGCCATAAGTAAAGATATTTTAATTTTTTCCCTAGTTATGATCTAGAAGTTGCTGACTACAGACAGAAAAGTTCATAGAAACTCAAAAAATATTTTAAAAATACCCACGCAAACATTTTCAGTGTTTACATCCCAGACCAAATTGTCAAAAATTGCTTAAAGTATTATGAAAATTTTTCACAATGATAACATTTTAAGATAAAGCCTTTCTCCTTACATTTATTATTCAATAATCACATGGCAATTATTCTCTTTTTATGAAATTTTTGCTGGCTCTTTATATGAGCACTCTCACCAGACTCACTTAATGCCTCACTATGATTTTACTCATTAATATCTGCCTCTCCTTTGAAAAATAATCCATGTTTAATGGCCACCTCATGTAATATGCAACAACACAGGACTCTCTCACACATTCCTAGGAGGGCAGCATTGAAATGTGTCAACAGACTTATCTTTGCATCAAAATCTCATTTATTCAATTGCCAATCTGGAGTATTTTAGAGCCTTATTATAATTTTCCCCCCATAATGACTCCGGGATTAGAATTCCAAATCATTCTGCTATTTCTCAAGGGATTACCAACATCATGGGAAAGATAAAGGTCATTATAAATTAAAATAAAATATAAATTTTAAAATATATTTAAACCACTAAACACTTAGAGCAGAAGAGTTCTTTAGTTCTCTCAGTGTATTTAAACATGACTGTAGCTTCTAACATTTACCAGGTCTGATAATTAATTCAAAAGGTAAGGCATTTTTTCTTAAATATAAATATATTGTTGAATCCTATCAAAACCAGAGGGGCTGGACTGCATAATACATATTAAATGATTTCTAAAATAAAAATAATATAAAATTAATATTTTTGTAAGGAGATACAGAAAAATCTAATCTCTTTGGTGAATGATGGAAGGAAGGAAGGAAGGAGGGAAGGAAGGAAGGAAGGAAGGAAGGAAGGAAGGATGGAAGGATGGAAGGAAAGAAGGAAGGAAGGAAGGCTGAAGTAATTGAGTGTTTGGTTATTATCTCAGTCTGTACTTCCCTTCATCAACCTCTTCCTGAAATTTCCAGAATATGATAAGCCCAAAAGTTTACAAAGAAAAAAAACTTCTAAAAAACAATGCTCTTTTCTTACTTTTTTTTTCCCTCAGGTCACTGTGTTAACCTGTGATGTATCTACTAGAGGCCCGGTGCATGAAATTTGTGCACGGCGGGGGTGGGGGGGAGTGTCCCTCAGCCCAGCCTGCACCCTATCCAATCTGGGACCCCTTAGGGGATGTCTGACTGCTGGTTTAGGCCTGATCCCACAGTTGGACATCCCTTTCACAATTCAGGACTGCTGACTCCTAACTGCTTGCCTGCCTTGCCTGCCTGCCCCTAAATGCTTCTGGCTGCCAGCTGATAGCCCCCTAACCATTCCCCTGATGGCCTGATTGATGCCTAACTGCTTCCCTACTGGCCTGATCACCCCGAACTGCCCTCCCTTGCTGGCCTGATCACCCCGAACTGCCCTCCCCTGCAGGCCTGGTTACCCACAACTGTCCTCCCCTGCAGGCCTGGTTGCCCCAAACTGCCCTCCCCTGTAGGCCTGGTTGCCCCTAACTGCCCTCCCCTGCTGGGCTGTTCATCCCCAACTGCCCTCCCCTGCCGGCCTGATTGCCCACAACTGCCCTCCCCTGCTGGCCATCTTATGGCAGCCATCTTGTGATGACATTGCAGCGGCCATCTTGTAACAAAATTGCTTGATGCCACCTAGGCTTTTATTATATAGGATTTGACCAAAGTATTGCACTTCTACTATATACCAAAGTCTGTGCAAGACACGAAGAATCACAGGTGAGTAAGAATAGTGTTGACCTCCATAAGTTGACATTCTAGTAGGGAGACAAATGAATAAACTGATCATATCTATGCAGTATGAAAAGTATAATGATTAAGGCATTTATTCAATGCAATGAAAACACAGAAAAAAAGTAACTAATCACTTGGCATAGCACCCATTAGATCACATTTTAAGTCTGTGCACTCCTGTCATTTCCCACTTAAATTTCACTCATGCATGCTAAACCTAAACAACTATATTAACAAATTCCTTAATTAATACTGCCAGCCAGATGTGAAAAGTATAATAATGGCCAACTTTTATTGATTGCTTACTACATGCCAGTCATTATTGTGAGTTTTTATGTGTATTAGTTCAGTTAATCCTCCAAATTCCCTATGTTAGATACTATTATTAGCTCATTTCACAGATGAAGAAGCTAAGGCATTTGAGGCAGAGTTACTTTCTCAAGGTCACAGAACTGGAAAGTAGAACTAAAACTCAGATGATATGACTGCAGATACCCACTCCACTGCTTTTCAATTTAAAATTTTTAATTGATTTTAGAGAGAGATAGGAAGGAAGAAAGAGAGTAAGAGAGAAAGAGAGAAACATTAAAATGTTGTTCTATTATTATGCATTCTGGTTGATTCTTGTATGTGCCCTGACCTGTGATCAAACTTGCAGCCTTAGTTTATCGGGACATTCTAACCAATTGAGCTGCCCGGCAAGGGCTTCCACTGTTTTCCAATGATAGAAAGTACAACAAAGTAAGAAAAATCTGGTTTGAATCTAACTACAGCAATAATTAGTTCTGTGATCTTAAGCAAGACTCCAAATTTCTGAACTTTTAACTTTTTCAGTATAAAACACAAACAATTACGTTTCTCTCCTGTGGCAATTTTCAATGGAATTCTAAAATTCTTTGACAGTTCTTCCATTGAGAGGTGAGGTCTATGTGTTCCCTTACATATAGGCTCTGCAACTGACCAACAGAATTCAATAGAGGCAACACTGTGCCAGTTCCCAGGTCTAGTCCTTAAGAAACTGTTAGCATCTACTTTTTTTTGTCTCTTTGGATGCTCTCTCTTAGAGCTCAGCCCCCATGTGTGAGGAAGCCAAGGAAAGGCTAGGTGTAGATGTTCAGGCCAACAGCCCAGGTAGGACTCCAGCCAATGACAACCTCAGACATACAAATAAGAACACATTTTAGTTGACTCTGGACACAGGCACTGTCTGACCATAATTGCATGAGAGACCTTGAACAAGAATCACCTACACCCAGTTCACTTTTGGAACCATCAGAGATAACTAAAAATAATTAGGTTGTTTTAAACCACTAAGTTTTAGGGTGATTTAGTATGCAGCAATCCTATCTAATAAAGAGGGAATATTCTAATTGACCTTCCCACCGTCGCAAAGATGGCGGCACCCACAGCCAATAAGGAGGGAATATGCTAACTAATCACCCCGCCCTCAAAGACGGCAGCGCCCACAGCCAGTAAGGAGGGAATATGCTAATTGACTGCCACACCCTCAAAGATGGCGGTGCTCATAGCCACAAGATGGCGGCACCCAGTCCCCTCAGCCCCGCCAGGGTGGCAGGAGCACAGCAGGCCTGGGAGAGGGCCCGGCTGCTCCGTGTGCCTGCCTCCAGAGTCCCCCAGTCCCCTCAGACCCCCAGCCACCCAGGGTGGGCCCGAGGTGCAGGCAAGCCTCAGATGTCGGCTGCCCAGCCGCCCAGGGCTGCCCAAGGCTCAGGTAACCAGGGCCGGCCAAGGCTTGCACTGCTGTCAGTGGCAGCAGCAAAGGTGTGATGGTGGCCTCACCTTCCCCTGATTGCCGGGTCGCCTCCCACCCCTGAAGGCTCCTGGACTGTGAGAGGGGGCAGGCCGGGCTGAGGGACCCCCCCTCCAGTGCATGAATTTTCATGTACCAGGCCTCTAGTAGATAATAAGAACCACTCTCTACTTTGTCAGTATTATTGGGACCAGTGTGAAAGTTCTCAATATGTTATAAAGTATTATACAAGTGTAAAGAACTATTAAGTATGTGTGTTAAATTAAGTATGTATAAGCAGATGACACCATATAGAATAACACAGAATCACAGAAATCTCAGTGTTCAATACCAAGGGTCAGTTAATAAATCCATTTAAATCCAGTGGGTATTCCTTGAGTGTCTATGCATACCAAGCAGCAAATCAGGTCACATAAAGATACAAAAACAACAAGGGTAGAAATATCCATGCATTCTAAGAGTATATTAAAAGCATCTTAAACCTGAGCAACAAATGAAAGAAAGTATTTTATGTAGCATCCAAATTTCTCAGAAACATTATTTCCTAAAGTATTGTTCATTTCCTGATAGAAAGTTGGTGCTGACATCAGGAAAATCTGGTTTTCAATCTTTCCTTTAATACTTTCTTGAGTGCATACAAAATACCTCTGGGTGAAAGGTTTGTACTTGTAAAATGATAGTAATAATACCTACCTTGCAGGAGTCTTGAGAGGATTAAATAACACAATGTATTCTAAGATCCTCGTGCATAGAATTAGATCAATAATGGACAGCTCCCATTATAATTTAAACTTCTAGTCTTGCTCTCCATTGCAAATTTGCAGGAAAAAAAAAAAGTCTGTGATATCTGTCATTGTAGTTCAGAAATAGGGCTACCAATTTTTTCTGTGTTCAAATCTTAGGAATAATAAGTTGCATTTGTTCATGAGTTACTTCTAACTCTCCTCTATTGAATCACAGATGAATCAGCAAGTCTTGTTGATTTTACCTTTTTAAAGTACCCAGTACCTTTCATGAACTCTACTAGTATCAATCATCTCTTACATGAATCATTTGCAATAGCCTTCTGTGTTAGTTTCCTAGGGCTTGCATTTTTTAAAAGTGCTACAAACTGGGTGGTTTAAACAACAAAAATTTATTCTCTCATGTTATGGAGGCTCAAAGTCCAAAATGAAGGTGTCACCCTCCTCCATCTGAAGGCTCTGGGAGAGGACCTAGATTCTCACCAGTTCCTCGCCTCTGGGGGTTACTGGAAATCCTTTGACATTCCTTGAATTGCGGCAACATAACTCTGTCAGTGACTTTGCATGGCCTTCTCCCCATGTGTGTCCAAATTTACCTCTTTTTATAAGAATAACAGTCACTGGAACTGAAATTGACCTAATCCAGTATAACCTCATCCTAACTTGATTACATCTGCAAAGACTCTATTTTCAAATTAGATCATAGTCACATGTATCAGGTAGTTAGGACTTCAGCATACCTTTTGTTAGGACTTCAGCATACCCAACAGTTGGGATGTGTGTGCAGAACACAATTCAACCCATAACACTTTCCATCTGTTCTCCCTGCTTTACCCTTGCCTCCTTTAAACTATGCCCCTCATCACAGCCAGAATGTTTCACTTATAAGATCAAACCCTCCACTGATGCTCCATTTCTTCTGAAGAAAAAAAAAAAATCAAAGTTCTGAAAAAAGACAAAAAATTTGATCTTGATCTCCCCACACCTCCCTGAGATACATCTACCCAAGGCCGTTTCTCAGAACTCCTCTCCTTAGGCTCATGCCGTTCTAGCTGCATCGGGCCCCCTCTCTGTTCTGCTGCTCCTTTGCACTCAGTGTTCCTGTTTATGGAATCTCTCTCCCCTCAACTCCCATACCCTCATGATTTGCTACCTTTTTGCCTTCAAGGTTCTTTTGAAATATCATTTTAGCAGAGGAACCTTTCCTAAGAAGTCCACAGAAATTAGTATTCCTTTAATCTATATTTCTTAGCATCAGTATCCTGGTTTTTATTTCTTCACAGATAGCACATGTCTCTAAAGGCCATCTATAATAATAAAAGTGTAATATGCAAATTGACCAAACAGCAGAATGACCATCCAGACAACCTTCAGATTACCATGCTATGACACACACTGGTGCCAGGCCAGCCAAGGCGGGTGTGGTGCAATTGGTTTGGGGGCCCCGCCATCGCCCAGCAACGCTGTGGCAGGTATGCGGGGCCAGCCAGCGATTGCCCTGCAGAGGGAGGCCCAGGCCAGCAAAGTGATGGCACTCCACGCCTGTCGCTCACAGAGGGAGGCGACTGGTGGTGGAGGATGGGAGGGCAGTGCCACACAGATGGCAAGCAGCGGCAGTGGCGGGGGCAGGGCCAGCTGCCGGCAGCCAGGGGAAAGAAAGCCTCAATAGGCCCTGATCACCAGCCAGGCCTAGGGACCCTACCCGAGGGGTCCCGGATTGTGAGAGGGCACAGGCCAGGCTGAGGGACACCCTCCCGCGCATGAATTTCATGCACCAGGCCTCTGGTATTATATATTTATTTGTTCTGACTCCACTCCCCTCACACTCCATGCTATAATGAAAGCTCTAAGAAGGAAGGGACTTCCTTTTGTTTACTCTTTGTCTCCTCTGATTAGAACACTGTCCAACAAATTATAGAGTATCCAATAGTGATAAACACTGACATTGTTCATAGAAATGCAAGTTGTGTCTGGTGGATATTTATTTAATTGTTGTCCTGCTAATATTGACCAATTGGACTGTTTTCCCCAAGAAAATTTATATTAGCATTCCTGGTGGCCTTCTATGTGTGTAGATCTTTGAGTTTCTTTGAACAGCTTGGAACATCTTACTGGATTCCTCACTAATTATCTTTTAGCAACATACACATTGATAAAGTTTTTGGAACAGGATGGATATGAATTGAGTTTCAAAGAGAGTATAGATATGTCCTGGAAGGGAGGGCATCATGTGGGGATTTACAAGGCAAAGAAGGCAATAGTGATTTATGTATATTATCCCTTGTTAACTCACAATTTTCAAAAAGGTAAAATCATGACTTTCATAAAAATATAAAATGAACGTAAGTCAACAATTTTATTTAGCTCATTAATTAATGAGGGAGCTAGAAGATGGGGAAAAAACACAGCAGAGTTAATCTTCTTAAGTTCAATTTTTCTTCAAACTGCCATGAACAGGAATTTTCTTTCATTGCTGTGGGTTAGAAACATAATTGATACATTGTCATCAGCCCTCTAGATGTTAATCTTTATCTCTATAAAGATGCAAAATACACCATCCAAGAACAATCAAAAGCACACACCCCATCAAATAAGATAATTGCTGAAGAGTACCCTAGATAACATCCAGCAGTCCATTAAAAAGACATCCAGTAATCTTCTTCAAAAATACTTTAGAATTTTTCTAAAAATGCCAAGCAGGTTATCATAAGGCATACATATTTCTGAGAGTGATGAAGATTTGCTTGGTTAGATGAAGGGAACGCCCAGTTGGTGAAAGATGTTATCGCAAGGCAAGTTAGGATTTTACATAGCAAGCTATGGGAAATCACTAATTCTCAAGTAGAGGAGTGACTTGATGAAAACAATCTTTGGAAAGAGTCATTTTAGCAGAGGTGTGTGGATAGAAACGTAGAGTTGGAGAAAAGGCAGGAAGAAGACAGGAAGCAAGAGATACACTTAGAAAAGTTCCACAGGGATTCAATCGGGTTTAGGCCTGGGTGATGCAAAAATCCAGTTAAGGTTGGATAGGGAGCTTTGGGATGGCAGAAGTAACCAACTGAACTGACATGATAGAGTCAGCTTCTTGGGACTTTTCAGAGGATGCCTGACTGTGGGAGTCTTTATATTCCAAAATGTGTACTTGTTTATAAAATTTGTAAGTGTATCTAGCCACTTTTATAAAAATATTTGTGATATTGTTTCATGATGAATGTTATTTGGATAACAACTCTTGGCTAATTTATTAATATAATTTCACTAATATTTATTTAATGCATTATTTAAATGCAGTATTGAATGCTAATTAAAGCTCCCTAAAATACTTCCAATAAGTTTAAAGAAGAAATGCATCCTCTTTCCATGCACTTAGTTTCCCTCAGCTTTGAGATGCAATTGACATATAACAATGCTTAAGTTTAAGGTGCACAATATGATGATTATTTTACAATACATATTGTAAAATAATTACCACAATAAGGTTAGTTATTTAATTTTTTTTAAAAAGTCAATAGTTCAATTCTATTTTGCATATGAGTGTTAATGGATTTTGCCTGGTTTGTGAAAGATAAGAAAAAGCATCTTGTTTGTTCAATATTATAAATCAAAACAAATCATTCAGGTCACTTCAATATCTAACAATGCATGTTTGAAATGGCTAGGTTATGAACAGATTTCAGGAAAACCCAATAACATGGAGCATTTTCATATAATTAAAGCTAAACAATTGATGTTCAATCCATGCCTCCAATCTTTGATTTGAGTATGCTTTCTTCGTACACTTGGCTTTTATAGAAATTAAATGGTGGTAATTTTAAGAAAATGCCCCTTTTTGTAGCTTGACATATTCTAAGTAAACATATGCACTCTAAAATAAAAGCACTTCCAAAGTTAACCTTTGAAAATTCAAACTGTACTGAGGACATCATAAATGGTTCACCAGTGACAGGCATACAGGTTATTTTTATGATCTGAGCCATGAGTCGTTCTTTAGTTCTTGATTCAAGTGACTACTTTTCACTATATTGAGCCCCGGGTTTCAAAAATGAACCTTCTGCTGATAAGGAGATTTACAGAGAACAAAAAAAGCCTGAGTCAACTATTTATCTGGGACCGAATTCGGGAACTAAGCTTAGTTCAAGCAAGAGGTTTCCTAAGCAGTTCATTTATTTTAATAAGGTACATGCATTTTGGAGCTATACCGTAGCTTTTGTTCACAGTGCACTGACAGAAGCAGAGGGAAAGGCCTGGAGGTAACATTTCATGCATTCTTAGAGATAAGAATGGAGCCCCTGCTAGAAGCAAAGTTCTATGCCAGATGCTCCGGAGGTACACAGGCCTAGCCTGCCAGGAGCTTCTACTATTATAGAGGGAATAAAACAAGTGCACAGATCATTATGTCGCAACAAATTATAAGAGAGAATACTATAAATACTATAGGAAGGGTATAAAAGCAAAATTTTTAAAGAAATTCCAGACAGAGAAAGTACATTGGTTTTCTAGGGGATCGAGAAAGACCTCATGGCATTTGAATAAAACAGTGTTTCTCAAACTTCTGCATGCATAAAAGATGCCTTGGGATCTCATTAAAGTTTATATTTCTGGACCATCCCTGGAGATTGTGATTTATAGTATCTAACCAGCACTCCAGGTGATGGAGAGAGAAATGGCCCAAGTACTGTTTTATAAACACCTGGTTAGAGCCTTAAAAGATAAATAGTATTGAGAAAGCAGTGATAAAAGGAGAGAAGATTCAGATTAAAGGAATAACTGAATAGATAAGACAATAAGAAGGTTTGATTTATTATCTGATCTCTGGGGGGAGGGGGGCTTTGGAATCCCTTCTCCCACCCCAACTTGCCTATTAAAATACCTGGGGTTTCTGATGAGCTGTTCTATAATATAGAGACTTGGAGTGCAGCAATAAAATAGATTTAACATCACCCCCCCAATCATATCCCTAAATTGCCCCTTAGTAGATGAAGGGTATATAAAGTATCAATAAGAAGTACTCACATTGCCACATAAGCTCATTTAAACAGCTACAGCCCTAGCCAGGTGGTTCAGCTGGTTAGATTGTCATCCTGTACACCAAAAGGTGTTAGGTTCAATCCCCGGTCAGGGCACATACCCAGCTTGCAGGTTCCATCCTCAGACTGAGCACATAGGGATGGGGGTGAGAGAGTGACCAGAAATCAAGGTTTCTCCTCACATGGATGTTTTTCTCTCTCTCCCTTCCTCTCTAAAATCAGTGAGAACGTATCCTCCAGTGAGGATTAAAAGAAAGAAAAAGAATTTAAAAATACAACTACAGAACTCCTGAAGACAAGACATCACAGGAAATCCATGACCTCCTCCAACAGAATAGGGACCTAGCCCTCCTTATCTGTGTTGTCATATGACTAAAGAAGTAGAGATATGGGCTTGGACTCAAGGAAAAACACTGTGTGATTGGTAAGTAGTACATATGTAGCCTCCCGCAGATGTGAATTTTCTAAATGCCCATCACCCAAAATGTTTGCAAAAGAATCAAGCAAGAGCACTATGGCAAAAACATATCCTATCTAATAAAGAGGAAATATGCAAATTGAGCATTACTCTGCCACAAAGATGGCAGCGCCCATAGCCACAAGATGGCAGCGCCCAGTCCTCTCAGCCCTGCCAGAGTTCCCCAGTCCCTGTAGGAAGTTTGAACTGTATGCAAAGCTTGGAAAAATTGGCTAAAGGCAAGAGAAATGTAGGAAATGCTAAACAGATTCAGAGAGGTAGGATTATTATTATATAGTCTGCACCTTCCTAAAAAAAAAAAATCTCATGTTGAGCTATAGAAGAAATGCATTTAGAGCATTATACCAATTTGTTTCTTAAATAACTTTTATAAAACATCCAAAGCAAAGCCTTATTAGTGAGCACTCTGGAAGAAAAATATAATTTTAATCAACTTGATTAAATTATATAAATAATTTTAAAAATCATGAAGTGGAATTTTGAAAGATTATACATATGTTTGTTTATTTCTTTTCCTACTATACACTTTATTGCCCACATTTGTTTTATATCTTTGTTTCTTCCCATAATAATTATTACTTCTGAAAAATAGTTCTTAAAAGAGAAACAGTTTATGTCATCAGACAGATCAGACAGAATTAACTTAAAGCCAGTCAGAGGTTTCTCTAACTTGGGTGCATTAAAAGGATGGGAAGGAGAGATCCTGAAGATCCATTATTGTCATTTGTCCAATTGCAAAATTTTCTTCTAGGCAAAAACCTATTCTTTATATTAATTTAATGTCAACACAGCATATAATAGAGGTTTGAGCACAAAATAGTTAAATGAGGTCCTGGTTCGATTCCAGGCCAAGGCACATGGGGAAGGGAGGGCAGGGAAGCTATAGATCGATGCTTCTCTCTCTCTCTCCCTCTTTCCCTTCCTCTTTCTCTCTCTCTCAAAAAACAAAACAAAACAAAAAAACACCCATATATCCTCAGGTGAGGATTAAAAAAATTCACCATTTACGAATAGTGATTGTAGCTTATAGCTTTAATATTAAGTAAGATTATGAAGCAAAGTAGTGGCATAAGAGCCAGAATATTATATAATTCCATGTCATGTCCATTTCATATTAAAATATCAAGGTGCCAGAGATTATAACAATTTCCCAAGTCCAATCCATGGCCTTTCAAGGAATCTTAAAACTATAAATGGGATAATTTTTTTGAATTTCTGTTTTGTGGTAATCAGGTAATAATGTGAATATATTTTATAGTAAGATAATTTGAAAAGGCAGTATACATGTAATGTCAAGTGTATGTAAAATTCAGGGACTATTACCAGGTAAATCGGAAGTGTGCTTTGCTATCACAGACTCTCCATTAGCAGTGGACAAAAATCTCTTTAAAGAAACAATGTAGATACTTATTTTTTAAAAATTGTAGTTCTTGGTTAGTTCAGTTCTTCGACTAAAATCTCTCCTTTCTCCCTTGTGCATTTTACAAACTTTTGGCAGCTTTATTGTTGAAAAGCCAAGGTACATTATAATTGCACCACAGTAACATGCATTTATCATTGGCAAAGGGTTCATACTATAAATGAATTACTGTAATGGATATGTCATGAAATAGCATCTTATTATCCTCCTCTCCTACTTTCTCCACCAAGCAGGTCAAAGTCGATAACAAGTGTTACTCTAAAGTGATATTTTTGAACAAATTAAAGGAATAAAGTGAGTTTTAAAGCTTTAGCTTTGCAATACTTTAAAATGATCAACACTTTTTATTCTAGCTATGCCTCTAAATCCCCTAAACACTCCTCGCTCTGTGATGTTTTTGAAAATACTGGAAAGCCATTGATTTCTATACTGGCTCCTAGGTTGTTCTCAATCAAGAAAATGCAATTGAGAATTTATTATAGCTTGGAGATGCTGTCAAGAAATGGAAAAATTATAATATTTCCAATTTATTTCATACAGGTGTGTTTGAAAACATTGAGAGAGAACAAGATCAATCCAACTCCTCTTTATAAAGTTTGAGCTAGATATTAGAGTAAAAACATTTCTTGGCTATATGATATCTTGGTAGCTGCCATTTTATTTCAATGTTTCTGCTGTACATAAAGTGGAGTTGTTAGAAACATGGAGGTGTAGGGTTACCATCTTATTATAGCTTCTTTAATGAGCCCCTGAAGGAGGCAGTGCATAGTCTGTAATCATAGAAGTTCTCTCCCAACAGTCCCATAAAGGCATAGACTAACCACTGTATCTACACATCTAACCTAGTGAGAAAATACTGGCAGGTATCAGATCTGCTGGCACAATGATATCTGGGGAAAGAACAATCTTATCTCATGACTTAAATGGGGCAAAGATGGCATGCCACTCATACACAGAGAGAAGTTGTTATGATAGATGATAAGATTAAATTCCCCAAATTCTCACATGACAAAATTTAACAAGACCAAAAGTATTAATTTCTTGGCTTGGGTCCAAAACATAGCCAATATTTAATGGAGATTTGACTTAGCAGTATTCAAACTTTGGAACTTTCACTAAAAGCTAAAGGGTCCGGGAGGGGCAGGTGCAGGGTGGAGGTGGTCCATAGAGATGAATTAAAATAAAATATATCACACTTAACAAAATAGCTATTTGGATCACATTGATCTTTCTAAGGAAACTGCAAATGTAGGCACCTAGGGCATGGTAAATGACACTTTGTTAGATTCTTGCAATTTGGTCATTCTGTACAAGGTCTATATTATAATATCAAACTTCTCAAATGATGATAAATATTATGGTAAGTAAGCTAAGCATCCATAGTCAAAGACATTGGAATATTTGTGCACAAAATTCAGGCAAATCATTTGCCTTCACTCAAGTTGTTCAAGTAGCTGAAAATTACTAGAAACTTAACACATGGAGACCCTTATTTTAAAATGAATTCATTACAAAACAAGCAGATGCTTATATATCATCTCCAATATTAGAATTTCTATGTTATGTCACTAACCAGAAACAGCAACTTGATTTTTTCCAGTTACACTTATCCAAAGTTAGGTTTTGGTATTTTTTTTTTTCACTCCAGAGAGCACCTAGTTTCTATGCATCCAGATCTCTTCTGAATTTTATTTGACAGTTCTGGAAACTCATGTCACTTGCTATTGAACTAAAAGTAATAGTATCACATTTCAGTCTAAATCTCTCCTGTAAACCACCAGGTATTTTCTCATATGCAACAAGATGAGAATTTTCAAAATTAAAAACGTTGAGACAAAAAGATTGACAAATATTTTAATATACAATGTGGAACTATAATTTCATTTGTTTCCCATGGGGGCAATACATTTGGTTAAATGTTCCATCGTCTGTTCTCAACTCTCTTCATCTTCCTCCTCCACCTCTCTCCTCTCTCTCTCTCTCTCCCTCTCTCTCTCTCTCTCTCTCTCTCTCTCTCTCTCTCTCTCTCTCTTCCTCTCTCTCTCTCTCTCTCTCTCTCTCTCTCTCTCTCTCTCATCTAAACTGGCCAGTTCTTGCTCTTCATAGGCAGTTTGAACAGGATTAAAATTAATATTTATTTTTCAAATTGTCTTTCTTATATGAAACATTCCATTCATTTAGCTCAATTATTTTCACTCCAATATCACTGGAAAATATTGGGATCCTACTACCAGAGTAACTTGTTTGTACTATATGTCCCTGATGGACTTATACTGTCTGCAGTGCTTTAGACACTTGTTGCACCTTTGCATATTCTGTCTCCTTAAGTCCACCACCATTTTACATAAAGCCAGCTTACGTTGCAATCCCTTTCTTATGCTAAACTTTGGTGTATGTCTACCTACCAAAGTGGCATTGCAGTCATACCTATTAGGTTTAGCTTTAGGACTTCTCCATCGATCTTTGTTCATTAAGAAGTCTCCTCTTTTACTTTTACCCAGCAGGCAGTTGTTGGAGCTGTGGGGTAAACCTGGATTTCTCACCATTGCCTCAGTGAAGTTAGTCATTGTACAAAGTCTGATAATGTATTAAAAAGCTACTACCATGGAAGGTCTTACTTGATGGCAAAATTTCCTCTCTGCAGGAAAATAGGTTCAATATTAAATCATATGAAGACAATAACATAGAGGGTGAAAGATGAAGAATGAAAAAATAGCAAATGTAGGATAGCGAAGATTAGTGCGATTTTGCTCTTATATGGCTCAAGAGTTCTCTTAATTAAATGATTCACCCTTTACCAGCTTGCTAAAATATTCCAGAGGTGACAATGTCTCTAGTCCCCTTTTTAGTGAGGAAAAAATTCGTTTGTATTCTACAATCTCTAATTAGCTAGAGATCTGAGGAAAGGGAAGCACATTTTAACGACCCAAGGGAGGCCAAGAACTAAAGAAATGATGAATGTGCACAAAGATTCAAGAATACATCCAGCAATTTCAGTGTACCCAGGTGCCCTTTGGGCCTTGTTTGACAATCCCAAGAACACATGTCACTTTCTGTTACGCACACTGAAACAGAAACTGCTCAAAACTTTTGCTGTTATTTTTGCAACGTCAAATGAAAATAGAGTGTCTATTGCTGAAAGAGGCTCAGTGTTCAGCTGGCAGGTCACAACGAGAGAGAATGAAAAGGGAGCAGAGAAAAAGAAACTAAAAAATAACGGAAAAAAGAAAAATGTTTCAGATGATAATACTTTATAAAAATAGTTTATAGTATGTTTCTCTCCCTGGCGTTACAATTTTAATCCATGCCTCAGGCCTGATCTCCAGTTCCAGGCACTTTCAAAATGAGTAGCAGAAAAAATTGTTTTAGTCCTCAGAGCAAAAGAGCAATTATTTTATGTAAGTGAGGCCCTCTTTTATTTCAAAACAAAAGTTGAAAAATTGTTATTGTTGATAATAGTAAGTATGGATATAATCGTACTCGTTTATACTATAGAAGAAAGGTGGAAGCTAAAGTTGGCGACAGGAGAACATCCGTGTCAGAACACAGGGAAAATCTGACATCTCTGTGGATGGCTCAGAACCACTCAGCTGTCTGCACAGGAGCAGTGACATGTTAGAGCAGGAACGACTGTCGTTTAATCTTCTTGTTCACTTTTACTATTTAGCTAACAGAGAACACAGTTTTGCTTCTGTATTTGGTGGTGAATAGAAAAATTAATAAGAACTTAGATTTCTGAAAAATAGGCACTTTTGGCACTTAGTTATGTAATGCTCGTTTTGGTACATCTTGTCCATGGGTCTTAACCTTCACTGCATATTAGAATCATTTGGGGATTTTCAAAAATACTGATGCCCTGTGCCAGAATTTCTTCTTTAATTAGATTGCAGTGTGGCCTAGGCATCAGTATGTTTTAAAAGCTACCCCGGGGATTCTAATGTAAAGTCAGGCAGAGAGCAGCTGCCTATAGCCAATGTTCCTGAAAGTGTGTTCTGGACAGATCATTTCTGCCAGGATCACCAAATCCTTGTTCAAAATGCAGATGACCACATCCCACCCAGCACCTACTAAGACAATCTCTAGCGTTGGGGGCTGGGCAGAATTATTCTTCAAGAGAATTCCTGCAATCATGCCTGTATAATTTAATGATCCAGTTGACATGCTCTCCAGGTAAAGATGGGACCCATGCTCACCTCCTTCAATTTATAATTTGCAATAGCCATTTTCTGACTTATGTGATTGTTCTGCAGCAACTTATCATTTGGACAGTGAAATAAATAAACTATATACATATAAATATGAGGTACATATGTATAGAGATATAAACATATACATCTATAGATAGGCAGACATCTATTTGGCTTCAGCATATGTGTATATGTGTATATACATAGACATGTAGAAACTGGCTCTAATACTCATGGGAGTATTCTGGATTCTGGCTTGGAAGGCTTTCCATTATTTATCTCATGCTCATGGCAGGGGATTTCCTGCCACTGTATAAAGTGTTATGGGTAGGGCTCAAATAGCTGTCTATGCAGAGTCAAGTTCTAATGCTCCAACAATCCTCAGAAAGAGAAAAACATGGCGAAATTAAAAAATATATTTTGAGTACTAGTGATGAGCCCTGATTATATATATTTTATAGGCTTGTTGTTATTGAAAAGCATTCTTGAAAAATTCAGGGATCCTGAGAGTCTGTTGAGTGCCAAAAACCTATTGAAAAGCAATCTAAAATACATTTCAGGTGAAATCACTTTTACTAAAGTGCAGATCATTTCATTTCATTTATTCTAAAGGTATATAATTAGAAAGGATACTGAATTGGTATTTATTTATCTTTCTACAATACAGCAAAAACACACTTCGTTTTTCTAGCTTCAG
Organism: Cnephaeus nilssonii; assembly: GCF_951640355.1. NCBI lineage: Eukaryota > Metazoa > Chordata > Mammalia > Chiroptera > Vespertilionidae > Cnephaeus > Cnephaeus nilssonii. The sequence goes on along the minus strand of NC_137077.1, from coordinate 67,409,269 downwards.
CATGTGTATAATTTTATAAAAGTCTATGTCAGAAAAGAAAGTGGGGTATTTTTTCTCTTTTCATGGACCTCTATGGTGTGCATACTCAGAATGTTTAAAAATGGTTTGATTCTCAAGTGAACACAAAAGCATAATAAAAAAATCAGAAGGTACTATTTATATTGGCCTTATCTGCACATGTCAGAAAATTAAGACAGCAATGAATGATACATTACTGTTCAGAGTTTTATTATCAGAGGCAAAATTCAAATTTGTTCTGCTGAAAACACAGGAGACAAATTTTCTCATTTAGAAAAACCCATTTTGTTAGTGCGTGGTTATAATGGAATAAAAATTTCATGTTGTATACATACTAATTCAATTTTTACTAAATAATTTTAAAGGGGTACAATAGAAAACATGTACTAAATGAACACAAAGTTATTTATTTGGTAAAAGCTTTAGTAACCTGTGTTTACTTTAAAAAGTTACATTTTTATTTCTAAATAGTAAAGTATTAGAAAGGAATAATTACTTCCATTTGTCATATTTTAAATGTCTGTTCATTTGGGGATGGCTTTAGGAAAATAAACGTTGTTGCTGAATAAATTCAAGTTCATTAGAAATAATCCACATAATATTTTAAAAAGGTTAGCTGATGAATTCAGTGGGGTCCAGAAAGCCAACTGGGAAAGCTCAAAGGCAGAACTTGTCTTTTTGCTTTAAGTAACTGCACAGAGCATGAGCTTCACAGTCCTAATGTGTTTTCATTTTATAGTCGTAATTTGTTTTCAATGACTACCAAATCATAAAGGGACTAAAAGGCAGCAAAGAAAAACGGCAGGTGTATTCGTATAGGGCAATGTACAAGTAGCATTTTAAAAGATAATGTGAGATCACTATTATGTAATATTTTAAAAGGTAGAACATTTGAGGAATTCATTTGCAAAGTATTTCACACCTGAGAAGCAGCAGATAACAAACCTATTTTAAATAAAATGGAATATCTAAAAGTTAATAATAAATGTTCTAACCCGGTAGGTTCTAAGAGAAGCTGGGAACCCAACAATGTATAAGAGTAAGTGTAATATTGTGAACTTAGTAGAGGTTAAAAGAATAGTGACTGAATAATTAGCATGAAAAATAAGTGAACTGCACATTCAAGCCATATGTTCTTAATTCCACCGTAGTATCTTCTATAAAGCAATTCACTCTTTCATTTACTTACATGACATAATAAAAATGTGTGCGATTAGAAGCAAGTCACCTGTGCAGAGCCAGGTCAAAGCAGTGATCTTAAACTGTGCGCATACGCATGGCAGCTCAATGGAAATGTAACCTCAAGTACTTTGAGCAGAAAGAGAGAAATACCTCCCTGACCTCATCGCTAAGCAGAATTCTCGCTAGACTAATAGGTCTCCTCCACGTGCAGAACAGGGAGTTCACCTTATCTTTCGGTCCACTGGAGAAGAGCTTTGCAATCCAGCTTGTTGTTTTATTTATTTCTCATGGCTTGTTGGTTGGAAAATCTGTTAATTCGGTGTTATAGCTTAAAACCCACTACACACGCTAATGTAAAACCTCCTGATAGAAACTTTTATAAGTTATATGTAGTAACAATTCACATAATGAGAAATTCAGATTCCCAAACCTGTATTTTTTCTGTATTCCAGACTGTAGCTGAATTATTATCATTTGACACTGCTAATTATGTAATGACAGAATTCAGTTTAATTAAACAAATATTTGATGACCACCTTTTATTTTACAAAGCACTATGTGAGAGGTAAGGAAGGAAAAGTGAGTAAGACCTGAAGAAATTCATATCACAAGGAAACAAATACAGGGTGTCCCAAAAACATGTACACACACTTTAACAGCTGATAGCTCAATTTATACTTTTTTTCTTTTCAGCCAAAGTTTTGAACAAAGAAAATCTATCTTAAAATGCTACTGGAAGTTTGAAAATGCAGTTGAAGTACAAACACTGCCTTTTTAATTATTCAAAGTGTGCATACATTTTTGGGGGGGACTCAGGGTGTGCAATATACACATATACACATATATACCTCCCCAAAAATGTATACACACTTTAACAGCTGATAACTCACTTAATCTTCACTCCTTTTCAGGTTTAACTGATTTGATATAATAGGTGAAGCCAGTCTAAGCTTTGAACAAAGAAAACTTACCCACTAAACTTTTCTATGGGGTTACAAAAAAAATGAAGTTTACCGTACAAAATAGGCAACAGTTGATGAGTTGAGGGCACACAAATACTGAACGAAATTAATTCTTAATGTTAGTGATTCCATTGTTTTGAGTTATCAGCAGTGCTTGGACCAGAACCATCATCAGTTTGAAAAAAGGCATCGACAGCCCAGCCAGTGTGGCTCAGAGGTTGAGTGTGGACCTGTGAACCAGAGGTTGTGGTTCAATTTCCTGATTCCGGTAGGGGCACATGCCTGGGTTGTGGGCTTGATCCCCATTGGGGAGTGTGCAGAAGGCAGCTGATTAATGATTCTCTCTCATCATTGATGTTTCTATGTCTCTCTCCCTCTCGCTTCCTCTCTGAAAACAATTATATGTCTACTAGCGTTCCCGTTGCAGGAAAAATCTTGCAATAGGATTTCCTGCTGCACTCTACCCCGCCTCTGCTCCTCCCTTGTCGCCCGCCCCGCCTTCTCCGCCTGCCTGCCTGCTTTTCCCTTCGCCCCCGGCCCTGCCTTCGCTCCTCCCTTCTCCTCCCCCCGGCTTGCTTGCTTCTTCGAAGCTTTACTCCCTTCTGCAGCTCTTGGCTTCTTTCGACGCTGTCTTGATATGCAAATTAGCCGCCATCTTTGTTGGGGTAATTTGCATACTCGTCCTGATTGGTTGGTGGGCTTGGCTTGGCTGGTGGGCGTGACTTGGGTGTAGCGAAGGTGCGGTCGATTTGCATATTTGTCTATTATTAGATAGGATAGGTCTCTCTCTCTCTCTATATATATATGTGAAAAAAGATGTTGACAAAAAGTTATTCATTTCTGTGGATTCTTTTAAAATTTGAAAGTTAACTGTATGTTAATAAACACTGACTTTATAATCATTCAAAGTGTGTATACATTTTTTGGGACACCCTATTTGAGGAAATAATGAACCATTTAGAATGAGTGCAACATGAAAAATAATTATAGGCTATAGAAGAGGAAATAATTTTTAGGTGTGAATAATTTTCATTGTTTTATTTCAAAGCACTTAGTTGTATTTCACAGAAATATGTAACATTTAGAAAGTATAAAAACCTGCTCAGTTTAAATTTTATAATTGGAATATAAATTGGAATAGAATTTAACTTTAAGAAAAGTTGTTTGGGCAATTTATTAATATCAGTAAGTTGCAGGAAGAATGTTTAACATATTTGTGTAAAAGTAGTTCACATTTTCTAAAATGGTTTTAGCACACTACTTGTATAGTTACAATGTGTTAATTTTAATTTAATTATATGTATTTTAAAGCAGGTTCAACCATTTTTGTTCTAGGAAATAATGTATTTGTACAAATTGGTATATGTGAACTTTCAAGTACAAAAATGTTCTTGTAAAATACTCTTAAATTTCAAATTTTAATATAACATTCAGTTTGATTACTTTGGTTGAATTAGAAAGTTTATTATTAAAATACTAAAGTTTAGAAAAGGAATTTTAAAAATGTATTAAGTATTAAAAATAAGTTGGTGAAAAATAAAATAATTTTAACTATACTGCAAATGAGTAATTACATGTGTCTTATTTTTAAAATAAGTAGTTCACAAATGGCACTAATAGTAGTAGGCAGTATGATTTTATCTAGATTTTGAAAACATGGAATTTTAAGAGATTTCATATTGAATATTTCATACTTTAAGGATAGCACATTGAAGATGTTTATCTTTTGGACATTCCCATTTTATTCACTAATGCACTAAGAAGAAAAATAGACCAATCATTTCTTTTGATTTGAATTAAATTTTTTTGTGGTAAATTTATTGATGTTAAATGAGTTAAAATATAGGAAAAAACAAAAATCTGAGAGGCTACTAAATGCCAGGCACTTTTTAGATATCACCTTCTTAAATAAATCTAATAAAATATTACCAGTTTTATTTTCCCATTGAGGAGACTAGGCTAAGAGTTGTGATCAGTTTATTTAACTAGTGGCAGATATTAGCTGGGATTCCAGGCCTTGTACCCACAAGCCTCATATGACTCAGATTAGTTATTAATTTGCCTCCAACATGCATGGAAACATAACGCTTATCCATACAGACCAGTCTCTCTAGGAGGTTTGAATAGATACTTAGCTCACTTTTTCATTGTCATTGGCATATCTGAGAGAAGTGTTAATTATGCATTCTGTTTTGCCACTCATTTCTTAACAAGGTTTCTTTGTTCAAAGCTTAGTCTGGCTTCACCTATTATATCAAATCAGTTAAACCTGAAAAGGAGTGGAGATTAAGTGAGTTATCAGCTGTTAAAGTGTGTATACGTTTTTAGGGAGGTATATATGTGTATATGTGTATATTGCACACCCTGAGTCCCCCCCAAAAATGTATGCACACTTTGAATAATTAAAAAGGCAGTGTTTGTACTTCAACTGCATTTTCAAACTTCCAGTAGCATTTTAGGATGGATTTTCTTTGTTCAAAACTTTGGCTGAAAAGAAAAAAAGTATAAATTGAGCTATCAGCTGTTAAAGTGTGTGTACATGTTTTTGGGACACCCTGTATTTGTTTCATTCATTGTGATATGAATTTCTTCAGGTCTTACTCACTTTTCGTTCCTTACCTCTCACATAGTGCTTTGTAAAATAAAAGGTGGTCATCAGATATTTGTTTAATTAAACTGAATTCTGTCATTACATAATTAGCAGTGTCAAATGATAATAATTCAGCTACAATCTGGAATACAGAAAAAAAAAACTACAGGTGTGGGAATCTGAATTTCTCATTATGTGAATTGTTACTACTTCTTTGACATAGTATACTGAGAAAAATAATTGGGCTATTGTAGGTTTCCCACTACTTAGGAACACATGACTTAAATTTTTGATAGCCAGCAGATTTTAATTAAAAATATTATTGTAAAAATCCCTTTACTGCATCAAATACAGTACTATAAGTTGCACAAAAGTTTGTTTTTTTTCACAACTTAGTCTGCATAAATTTATAAACATTTTACTGAATATTATCTTCACTGATTTACTAGTAGATGGATACTATTTTATCAATTGTCTGACCATTTGTTACTACAGATAAGAATTTATTAGAGAAAATTTGTGTGGAAAATAAATCAAATTACCAGTATTTTAAGGTCATTTAAACAATGTTCACCAAAGAATAAAAAAAGAAAACTATACTCAATAAACTATATAATTTGTCCCAATATTTGGCTACTTATGCTGACCAGAATCAATGTTGATTAACATTTCATTCAGTTGTTTGACATCAAGCAAAGTAGAAACACAGACTTTAAAAATAACATAAATAACATAATTACTGTAGATCTATTTAATCACATATTTTGATGCTGCTTCAAGCATTTGGAAAATCTTCAACTAATGCAGTGGATAGAAATATTTCAAACATGTCTTTCTATTTTAGTTGTAGAAAGGCTTTATTGAAAGTCTTAGGTTATTTTACCTGGTCCCAAAGTAATAACTATGTAATTTTAAATAGTTCATGTTGCTACTCTGTGCCTCAGTTTTCTCATCAGACAACCAGGGCTAATATAATTTATTGTATTTTTGAAAACAGTCAAACAAAATGGCATGTGTTAAAGTTCTTTGAAAAAAATGTAATTTACAAATATATGATATAATCTTAATAACCTTCCAAGATATTACAATATTTATAAAATGCATTACCACCAAAATTCTGGTCCTACAATTATCCAGGAAATAATATACACCAAAGCAACTTTAAGCTTCAACTAAAAGCCATGTTATTGAAACTCAAGAATAAACTTTGCATGTGGATATTAGCTTTAGATGTTGTGCTTATATATATATTTTTAAATTTTCAAAGATTATTAGAAACTTTTAAGGGAAATGTGTCAAAATGGGAACATTTTTTTATTTACAGGTTACCTAGAGATTTTTAATACTCAGTATGGTAAATAATTTAGAGCTTTCTAACTGAAACCAAGTTTTGCCATTATACATATACTGTGCAGTAAAGACAATGTGTTATTTCATGCATACATATGAGTTGTAAAACAGACATAGAAGAGAAAAAAGATAAAAACTCTATGTAGAAAATAGAATTTTATAACTACATTTTACATAATATTCCAAGAGATATCATTGGTTATTTTATTATTTTGAAAATATCACTTATTTCAACAACTAAAAAAATGTTAAAGCCTGATATAATCTTCAACATTTGAAAGGATAATCATTGAAAAATATGTAGAACAAAAATTCCATCTCAATGCCATTGATACCACTTATACTGTTGAACAAGTATTATATGAGGTATTGAACATTGCACATAATTATACACTTAGGATTTGACATTGTAGCTAAACCAGTTGTTCAAGGCCACTAAAATACTGCAAGAAGATTAAGATTATTAACAGTGGGGAGGAAAAAGAACTATAAAAGCCCTTCTAACTCAAATGCAGAAGATGGTCATTTCACTCCAAAGTATGTCACAACTACTAAGAATTTTCAGTAATTCACGACACAAAACAAGATATCCACCTCTATTGTTTTTATCTTCTCTATTACATTAATCCAATGGTGATATAGTACATGTTTTGGACCTGCACATCAGTGTGACATTTATTATTGTTATGTTTCAGAATGTACCCCTTAAAGAGTTCACATATGTGATGAGCACTAATTAAATTTCACCACTTCTGCTCGGTGGATGGCTCTTAAATTTTACACTAAGTAGTACTTTGTCTTAGTAACACCACATAGAGTATTTAAAATTCATGTTTTAATTGAAAGAAATGCTGAAAAGTTTAGGTATAAGTAATAGATATTAACTGCTAAAAATATAAAATTTAATTTTAGATGACACTCATTCTATGGATTAGGACCTATAAACCTATAATAAATATATGGCTCTAGTTTCTAAAATACCTATTTTTTTTATTGTGTTGTTGCTGTTTTATTACCAGTGCCCACTGACTATTAAAGTTAGAATATTTCCTTTCAATTATTTTAAATAAGATTTGGAGGACATTTGGAGGAGTGAAAAACGTCAGGAAAATAGAAATTGGTCCACAAACATGTGGCTTATGTACAGAGTTGTATTGGTGTTTTATAATGATAAATTCTTAAAATATGCCAATTTGAAGCATCTAAGCAATGTTTGGAAAGCTGGCCTACGGTGTGAGAATACAATTTTAAAAATTTGTGTTAATGAGAATACCATTTAAAAAGTTTGTGTTACATAACAAAAAGAAAAGTGTTGTCAATGTCAAAGAAAAAGTTTTGCTCAAGAAAAGTAACTTTTTAACTTAATTTTAATGTATAGATGGCACAACTGGCATCAAGGGTCATTAAAGGCTAATAGACCCACTTGAGGTATGGTTGCTTAATGGAGGATTAGATTCACCAACACAAAACCCCCCCACACACAAAGTTTTTAACTCTCTGGACCACCCAACATGAGATGGAAATGCAAACAAGATGAAAAATATTTTTGCAGCACTAGTAATTGTTAAGTATGCACAATTTTTATGCAATAGGAAGTTTGATCAAAATGATGACAAGATTTATATTTAGAATGCAAGATTGCCACTTATTTAGGAGAATTTAAAAAGTGTTTAGTTTATACATGAATTTTGCTTGAGTTCATTTTTTTATATAGTAGAATAGACCACTGTTAAGTAAGTAGATGAAATAAATTCATAACAGTTGAGAGACTTAGGAAAATGTCAAGAAGGATAGTGTTGAGATAAATTCTTTTCAGCCTTTTCAAAGTTTGTGGAAGTTTATAAAAAAAGATACATTTTCCTTGATCTAAAGAGATTCTTTGCAGAAGTACAGTGTACAACATACTATATACATATGGGGTTTCCCTATGTACATTGACATATGCATACACTATCTATATGCCTTTTTTTTTAAACAACTTTAACTCAAAAAAAAAAAAATAGGTTAACAACACAATAGTCATTGCAGGACAATTCAAGTGCTGAAATAAGTGACCTTAATCACTTAAAGGGCTATTTTACCTCTTACAATGCCCAAGACTAAGACTATAATTTCCTTTTTTTCCCTTTCATTGCAACACTGATTGTCATAGATAATCTTTGTGCTTTTGCATAATGCCCATCCTGGATGTAACATTGGAGCAGACAACATTGGACATTTTAAATAAGCATGCTGGAACACAGGCAGGACCAGACAACCATGCACAAAGTATTCTGAATGTGTTTTTCCAAACTGACTGCAACATCAACATGCACCACTATCATATTTGGTCCTGTAGAGCAAGGAATGTACAGCTGAAGCAATCATGGATAAATTTCACTTGCAAGAGTTTCTTTAAAGAAGAACACCCAATAAGGAAACAAAGCAGGATGAATGAGACAAAACAAAAAAAATCCCCCATGACCAACAATTAAAAAAAAAAAATTCCTCCCACACATTAACACTGAAAGTCTGGCCATTCTCCTTATTCTGCATAAAGCAGGCCTTCTCGTAGAAATGTTAAGTTGAATTAGTGCCTCACAGCTTTTCCTAACCATTGGAAAAGCTCATCTTGGTAAAGCATTTTCCAGCGCACATTGGCTTCGACGGTTTCCACAGCTCTTGAGAAAGAGGCAGCGGCTACTCCATCATAGTTCTTCATGAAGTTCTTTAGCTGGAAATAAAGATTTTTCAAATGGTAATTATGCATGTCCAACATATGTAAACAAGAGTTCATTTTAAACAACGGGCCACAGTCACTACAGAAGGTATACTTAATATGTGGAGAGAGCTTAGTATTGAAATGCAGTATGACTGGGTCCATTAGGTGTTAATTATTTTGGAATTGAGAGGAAAATAAGGAGTGGACATTACAGTTTAAGTAACCATAAAATTAACTCTTGCTTCATAAATAAATATTAAAACAGACATATTTATCTTTTCATAATAGGCTGATGGGATTGTGGCAAAACAAATTCTAATTATGAAGCATATTCAACAGACAAAATAGCCTTAAAAACTGAATATAAGGAATAAAGTTTACTTTTTGTTTGTAGAGAGAAAATTCTCCTTAATTTTCTCCCAATAAGGAGTCTGAGGGCTTGACACTATCTTTGATGGCAAGGGAATTATCAAAGGTATTCAGTAGTGGGGGAAAAATACTGATGGTATAAAAACTGGGTGATTAAATGGCATTGCAATCACCTGAGTAACTAGATTTAGAAAGAATGAAGGAGGAATGTGGTCTCAGTAGGCAGAGAAGTGGAACACTAAATTAAAATCTTGTAATTTTTAAATGCTTTGTCATAATTTTTATGGAATGAGATTTTCTCTATTGAGTTTGCATATTCTGGAAATGCTCAAGGATTTTATTTCAAGATCCAATGCTAGCAGTTTTTCTTTCTATTTGGTATGTCTTTAGAAATTGGCAACCAACCAAGGATCGTGATGCTAATAGACAAATGTGAAAAATCAACTTGCAACAGAGAAACATTATGTGGTGTAATTAGTGTGAGGTGTGATTCCTCACACGGTGGGCACCACATGGAGGATATGCCAGGACGGAAATGCACGGCATCAGGAATGGCCCAAGGACAGGGAGAAATGGGGGGAGGAGGCATTTAAAATGGAGTTAATTATACCTTTTGAATTAATCTAAAAATCAGTTCTGGGTAGTTTGTTTTGTTTATGGCAGTGTTATTTTGATTACATAATACTGATGGGTTTTCTCAGTTTATCCTCTACTTTTCTACATACCCCCCTGCCTCACCGCATTAGCAACAAATAACCATATCTCAGAGCAATATACTTCACAAGAATTCAAAATCAGTATGCTTTTATAACAAACATGTAAAATATCCAATGTATAACAAATATTTATTGGCACTATCTTTAAAATTGTTTTGACATTTGACCAAATTTACACATACTAAGGGAAGGAGAAGAAAGGAAAGACTGGGATTTACTGAATGGCTCCCAATGTCTCAGACACTGTGCCACATGCATATACCTGGAACATGTACACATATGTAAAAAGGAAGTCTTATGGAATCACCAGAATAATTTTTTTTAATTTTAGTTGATTAACCAAATAATTCATTTTTATTTATATAGTTATGTTCAGACCTATTCAGTCTATATCTCTAAAGCAATATATAATAAATGGGATCTATGTTTTGAATTTAGTGTTTCAATTTATTATAAAACATGTACATTACATTGTACATTTGTACATTATACACTGAGTGGCCAGATTATTATGATCTCTGAACGCATATATAATAAAAGGCTAATATGCAAAGTGTTTCCTCGACCAGGAGTTTGACCAGCAGGCAGGCCGGCCAACTGCCCATGTCCCCTTCCCCTGGCCAGGCTGGCTGGACCCCACTCATGCACAAATTCATGCACCGGGCCTCTAATATATATACACTGAGTGGCCAGATTATTATGAGTTCAGAGATCATAATAATCTGGCCACTCAATGTATATGTACAGTACAGTGGCTTTATTTACATAATATACCAATCAGGAAAAAATTAAGTCTATTTATCATATGCTTTATTACATATTTTCCTGGGTAGTCACAGAACATGCCAAATAGTGATAATGACCATTTGGCAACTTTGACTCTGTGCAGCATAGCCATGGGCTTCTTTTTTCTTAAAATATATTTTTATTGATTTCAGAGAGGAAGGGAGAGGGAGAGAGAGATAGAAACATCAATGATGAGAGAGAATCATTGATCGGCTGCCTCTTACATGCCCCCTACTGGGGATCGAGCCCAGAACCCTGGCATGTGCCCTTGGCCAGAATAGAACCTGAGACCCTTCAGTCCACGGGCAGACACTCTATCCACTGAGTCGAACTAGCTAGGGAACCACGGGCTTCTTGATGAGTTAGCAAGCCAGCCTGCACTCATGGAGTACTAGTAAATCTCTTAAATCCTCCTCAAAGGCAAACAATAGGTTGAATATTAATGTGCTATTGACAGAATAGCAGGTCAGATTATCCTGCAAGAGAATGATCAGTTGACAATTAAATTATAGGTCTCTTGGGATTCATTTCTTAAATCACTATTTAATTACACTAAATACTACCCTCGTGATCTCAGAGAGCCTGAGGTGACTCACTTTAGAGGCCATGGGGTAGTAGAAAGCATTTGACATTCTAGTTTGCTGATTTCTGCAGCTCTTTGGTAGGATTTCTGCTGCTATTTGTTTTTACTATAGTGTTTCCTAAATATCTATGCCTTCTTAAGGTTTTATATGAAAAGGTTGCATTTAGACATTTTTTATAAAATAACATTTTGTAAGATGTCAGAGTTGTTTGTTCTCCTGGTTCTTCAGAGCATAAAATTTCTAGACATGTTTGTCAATTTCTCTATTAAAAACATTTTAGCATTTTATAAAACTCTTATTTTAGGGTGTCCTAGACACTAAATATCACAAAGTAAATTATTTGTACAGTAAATTGCAGAATATATATAAATGAATCAGATGATTGCCCTATTATGAGATTTATGTTTTCAACATTAAAACTGTAAATGGGATGTCTGAGATGCATGGGATCTCTATTCTTTCACAACAGTGTTGTACATTAGGTTCAAGAGGCAGGAATATGAGTGCTAGAAAGGAATGCTTAAAGGATATGAGTATGCAAAAATGGCAAGGGCCTCAGAGGTTCCATGTGGTTGTACTTCCATTAGTTTAAAATTAAAGAAATAATGCACTATCTCATGGAGAAATGTTGTTCAAATTGCTAGCACCATGAAATCAAAGGAAATTGTGTTTCCGGGTCTAGAATGCAGTTTTTAGGATGGGACCATGTAACAATATAAGTATCTCTACTTAATGCCCCTAAAGCTGATGGGGATCATGAAAATCTTAAATGAGTTTTCAGAATTCATAAAGCTGCTGATTCCCTTTTGATCTATAAACTGTTGAAATAAGAATGTGCCATACCCAGAGGGAGCACATTGGGTTTTCTGCTTATGAGGCTCATTGGTTACAGGAGAATGAGACTGGAATTTCCTCAGCCCCTTTGTATGTATGGAAGGGGTTATCAGCAATACAAATTAAACCCCCATTCCGCCTAACAACAGTGGTCCCCAATACTATGGACCATTAGATAATGAAAGTATGGAAACACCTCAGGCCACAGTTGTTAAACAAGAAAGTCAGAGCAAGCAGTTATGCTGTGAAGGGATTCATGACTTGTGCCATAGAGAGACTCTATTGTGAAGTTAACTGCTTTGCAGATAATGGACTAAAAGTCACAATTTAGTTTCAGTCTTGAAATTGTGCCTTTCATTATAGGGGTATCTTGGAACATTTCAAATGCAATTAAGTCAAGTGTAAAAAATTAAATACATAAGTGAAATACATAAAACCAAATGGTCAGTATAGGATAAAATTAGTTAAATGTTCATTTAAAAGACTTTGTTCCTATGGCCTGGTATTATCAAAGAAAAAAATATGAAATATAGACAGAATTAGAGGATAGAAGTAGAGGAGGGAGAATAGGAGAGAGACAGGGAAGATAGGAGTGAAATGAGGAAACAACAGGAGAGAAGCCAGGAGAAGGAAGGCAGCAATAAGGAGGGGCAAGGACGGGGGAAGGAAGAGGAGGGGCAGGATCCTTCACTTTGGCATTCACTTCCATGGCTGCACAGAGTGTGACTAAATGAGTCTTTCACTCCCAGGTTATTGACTATGAAATCATGGAATTGAATGTACTTCATTTAAATACAGAGAAAATTGGAAGCAATCATTAATTTAATTGCTCTTTCCACTTGGTACGTATATGAAAAATATTCTTCCCCTTTTACTAAAAAATATAGTGAAACATATGCTGGTGTTTTCCAAACCAAATCCTTTAGGGTTGGAAATACACATAGCAGGGATAAAAATTGAAGTTCAAATCATTATAATCAGAAACTGAGCTCAGTTCATGGTGTGAAAGAATCCAAGTTAGTGCATGGTAGATGATCATACAAAATTGGGCAATATCAGAAGATATTAAGGGTGGTTCCAGGGTTGATTTGAAGCTTCTGAGAGATTGCTGCTCAACATGATTAGCTCTGGGTCACAGCATCAAGCATCCATCAATGGAAACCGAGGAAACCATGATTCGAATTGATAATTCTCAGCTTTGTTTTATCGTGGAAGAGAGCAGCATACCAAAAACAAGAGGTGTTTGAAGCCCCACTCATTTTAATCAATTAAGTATATCTATATTTTGCTCCTTCCTTCTACCTATTTACCCTGTCCCATTTCACACTCCTCTCTATTAGAGATGTAAGTGGTCAAAACAGTAGTTGGTTTCCAGAGAAAAAAGGATATGTTAGATATTCCACAAACTGGACACTAGTCCTTAAAAAATTACAGACTGAATAGCATGAAGCATTATCATCACATCCAGTTATTCATTCTCTGTATATATCTGAGCACAAAGCAGTGAGACTCAAGTTCTATACCTCAAATTCAACTTTGGTCTTCTGTATCCAAATACTGAATCATTCTGACAGGATAGTTTTGTTGTTTTGAGGATCCTAAACTGGGTTCACACAATCAGCTGATGAGCAGCTGATTGGATCAAATATGTCTTGAGTGGATTTGGAATCCCCAAGTTGAAGACTCATTCCATTCAAATATTTCTCAAAGGCATTTAATATTTAATATGTCAAAATTATATTTTCAAATAATGAATTGAGTAGTCTTTAGCATGGGTAAGTGTGTGTGTCTTAAAGGAATGAATATGATTCTGTTGTAAACAAATGGTTCAAGTAAATATATAATTTCATAAGTTTATAAAAGAAAAGCATTAGAAATCTTAAAAGGTTTACCTCTTTGAGTTCACCTTCAGTATTAAGAAATTCTGTAACTCCACTGATAAGTTTGGAATTCATAAATAATGCTTCTCCATACCTCAAAAGATAAAAAGAAGTATTAATGTTAATAAAGGCAGTAATTTAAGAAATACTATTATATTTCTAGCTCTCTCAAAACCTATTTGAAAAAATAATGATAGTAACTTCCTCTAACCTTGTGAAGGAAATAGATATATAAGTTGACAAAGCACAGACAGTCCCAAACAAGGTGAACTGAAAAAGTCCCACACCAAGACGAATTGTAATCAAAGAACATATAAAGAGCTTCCCAGACAAGAAAAAGCTAAAGGAGTTTATTACCACCAAAACATTGTTACATGAAATATTAAAGGGTCTTCTTTATGAAGAAGAAGAAAAAAAGATAAAAATATGAATAATAAAATGGCAATAAATACATATTTACCAACAATTGAATCCAAAAAATAAATGAACAAATAGAACAGAAATGAGACTCATAGATACAGATAGGAGGGAGGTTGGGGTGATAGATGAAAAAGGTGAAGGGATTAAGAAGTACAAATTGGTAATTACAGAATAGTCTTGAGGATGTAAAATACTGCATTGGAAATATAGTCAATAATATTCCAATAACTGCATGGTGTTATTGGAAGAGTACGAGATTTATTAGGATAATCACTTAGTAAGTTATATAATGTTTAATCACTGGGGTGTACACCTGAAACTAATAATATTATATATCAACTATAACTGAAAAATAAAAATAAAATTTTAAAAAGAAATATGACTATAAAGATTTCTTAGAACCCTTCTCAAGGGTTCCATTTGACCAGTGGTGTCTTGATGCTATCAAGATCTCTGAGCATTCGAGGTCATTTCTATAGGAGGAGGTGCAAAGAGCTATAATTATAGGATACCAGCAGATGCCACCTGATTTGGCTCACAACTTTTAAAAAAATATATATTTTTATTGAGTGCAGAGAGGAAGGGAGAGGGAGAGAAAGATAGAAACATCAATGATGAGAGGAGAATCATTGATTGGCTGCCTCCTGAATGACCCCCTACTGGGGATCGAGCCTGCAACCCAGGCACGTGCACTTGACTGGCATCAAACCTGGGACCCTTCAGTCCGCAAGTCAATGCTCTATCCACTGAGCCAAACCAGCTAAAGCTGGCTCACAACTTTTAAGAAAAGCCTAAGTAGTATTAGTTTTTTAAAAAGGAGCCCTCTAAAATTAGATGCAAGAACTACTATTACATTCCCAATCCAAGTCCTGAGGAAAAAAACTATTTTACAACTTTCAACTTTAACATAACCTAGCTCACTAGGAAAAATAATCCCAACTAGGGAAACAGAATTGCAAGACAAATCTGGGCATTATTAGTATGTCACACAGATTCTTTAGTCTGGTCAGTCAAAACTGACATTAGCATTCGCATTTTTCATAGTTAGAAACTGAGTCAAATTTCTCAAAAATGTTTCAAAAAATTAGCATTTTTTTCATGTGGCCATTAAAATACAATATCAAGTTGTTCATTAGAATTGCATAATTCTCCTACCACACACATAATTACTCGACTCAGGACTCAAGGCAAGAGTTTTCATTCATTGATTTGTCTATTCTATGCTAAGGATACTTATCAGAGATTATCATACTCAGAACTAAGAAACGTACACCAAAAATAAGAGTCTGAGTTTTAGGAAGCAAAAGTCAGGCCACTGTTACCAGAGGTTGTCTAATGCTGCTCTTACTTGTGGGACTTTAAATAATTAAGCTTTTGAAGCCTCAGATTTCTCATATATAAAATGAGGGGACTAGACTGATGACTGTCAGAATTTGTTATAATTCTAACATTGAACTATGTCATGGGAAAAAGTTAACTAAATAAAATAAATAGGCATTCAATAGTAATATAAATAATTGTTAGTAATCATTATGTGGTTAAAGAAATGGCTTACTATGCAGGAATAAAAATAACTCTTTTTCTAAGAGTGTTTTGCTTATACTTTGCTTATAGTCATGTAAAGATGAATAAGGCACAATCCTTTCCTTGAAGGTATTATAATATCTAGTAATGTAAAGAGATAATTTCCATTTATTGTAGTGATAAGAAAAGTATGCACCTTGTTTAGAGAAGGTCTCTTTTGCTGTGGGGTCTTGGAATAGGATTTGGGGGGATGATGACATATAGATTGAGTATGGAATAGTTCCAATGATCAAGGAAGAAAGTAATTTAGACAGAGGACCAATATAAACAAATGCAAGGATGTGTGAAACAACATGATGTGTGAAGACAACTACAAGCATTTGGTACTAAGAGCCTATAAATTGTGAGGCTGGGAGCAGCAGAACAAGAGGCCATGAGGTTAGTCAGAGGACTTATTAGGGAGCTTGGATTCTCAGTGCTGCACAGAACCATTGAAGGTTTTACATCAGGGAAATAGTACTTAGTTTTTTGGAGTGATTCTTGGGACAAGTGGAAAAGGCTAGTGTGTGTGTGTGTGTGTGTGTGTGTGTGTGTGTGTGTGTGTGTGGTGTGCACGCACAAACATGCCACAGTGGTGGAGATAATTATAAAGGCAGGGAAACAAGGCTATTGTTAAGAGTACTGGTAAGAAATAATAACCTGCACTAGGGCAGTGGTAACAGGAAAGAGAGGTCTAATTCAAGAAACATTTAGGAATTGTTAAATGGAACAGATCTCAAGACTAATTGTTTTATATGGCAAGGGAAAGGGGGAGTCATATGTAGATTTCCAGGTATCTGGGTTGAGCAGTTGCTGGATAGCCATATTGTTTGCTGAGAAAAGGGAGAGATAAATGATGGGTTTAGCTTTGCAAGTACCTCCCAGTAGGGGATCCCAATAGGCCATTGTCAATTACAGGGTACTGCTTAGGTGAAATGTCTGAGTTAGAGATATAGGTTTGAGAGTGATTGAGACCATGAAAATAGATGGCAACTAAAACCAGGGAGGATCTGCAAGTCAAGAAGTAAGGAGAACTTAGGAAGGCACCCCCATGAACTCAAATATTCAAATGCTGACAGAGGTGTGGGAGTAGATTATGACAATTTTATTTGTCAAGATAGACACTGCTGTATCTGTACATATGCTATAACCTTAACCTTTTTACCTTTTGATTAAAGATTATAGACTCTCCGAGATAAAACAAACCTAACTGGTTTGGCTCAGTGGATAGAGCATCAGCCTATGGACTGAAGGGTCCCAGGTTCGATTCCGGTCAAGTGCATGTACCTTAGTTGCAGGCACATCCCCAGTAGGGGGTGTGCAGGAGGCAGCTGATCGATGTTTCTCTCTCATCGATGTTTCTAACTCTCTATCCCTCTCCCTTCCTCTCTGTAAAAAAATCAATTTTGGTAGGAACTAAACTATATATGCATTACAGTGAACTCTGATCTACAAAAGCACCCTCTAAAGAGACTCTGTGTTTGGTGGATATTTGACACTCTTTATAAAATGCTTGCATATATTAATTTAACCTTGTGTCTGACTATTTACTATGTTATGTGCATAACAGCAAAGCAAGTTTTAATCTTCCAATGCATTCTAATGTTTGAGCTGAAAATACAAAAACCCAATGTGCTTTCTAGGAATATCACAGCTTTCTGACAAGAAAATATCTGTAGATAGAAATGTGTTTTAATATGATACATCCATTCAGATTTAACTCTTTATACTGAAAGGTGTACTTTTTAAAAGTATAGTTTATACACCAGTTTTTAAGATTTAGAACAGTAGATCTGCACACTGTCTGGGGACATTTAAGTTTGAGAACATGCAACATTCACAAGCTCTATAATAAATTTAATTTTAAAATACCATAGAGATTATAAGAGTAATAAATTAACATTTATTATAATATATTTAAATATACCAGAAATATTTTCTAAAAGTGAGGCTGAAGAAGTCTCATCATGAAACAAGATGTCTCAGGAATGAATTATATTGCAACTAGAATTATACAATGACTCAAATGTTCCATGGTTTTATTTCAGGTGTTTTGTGATATTTATATTTAAAGGAAATTTAAAACAACTATACAGAAGTAAAGTTTTCTTGTCATAATACAACTATACCTGATTTGTAAATCATTTTTATAACATATTCAGGATCTAGGGGTTTTATGATAACAATTTCTTCAACTTGGGACAGTTTGATAGATTGCCAAGGAAAATTGCACTGCTAAAACTTTTTACTCTACATTTCCACATATAATTACAGTGATCAATATTTAATAAATGATTAATGTTACATAATGTTAAAATAATTTTGAGTTTCATATGCATGGCAAGACCCATCTCCGTAGACTTTTTAAAAATCTAATTCTATTATCCGGACTTCTATTCTAACACAAAAAGTTGTGCTTTTCTCCCTCATATGTCACCTTTTATTTACTCACTCAATTATGAATGGTTAAACTCAGTATCTACCTGGTATTCAATATCTTCCACTTATCTCTAAAAAACTTCCAAGCAAGGTCCCGGCCATGTGGATTTCGAGCTACATGGATTATGACGTCAATTGCATCTTGATCCAGCACCACCTCAGAATTCAGTGACAGATTCAGAAGCCTTTAAAGATAGAATTGTGGGGAAAGTTTTAGTCCAACAACTTAAATATTTTTATAAAATTACAAAAATTACATGTTATACTTTATCATATTCTTCAAGAGAACAGTCCAGGGTAAACTTTACTAATACAAATTTCACAATAGATTAATTTTCTGGCTATAAAAAAAGGAGGAAGATCAAACATAGATTAGTTAAATTTTCAAAAATCTTGTGGGTGGAAAAATCATAATTCTGGTTTGATGATGCAAACTTACCTTTAAAATTCTTTAGAGTAAACATTTCCTTTAATATTGAAATATTATCCTACGTATATGTGTGAAAAATAACTTTTAAAAAATCAGTTAGAAACAAAGGTATATCTTTCATGTCAACTAGCTTTAGTTATCCTAACACATCAGTTTTCCTTAGTTTTAGGAATCTAGACTTACAGTAATTAGCATATACTCCAGGAAAGAAAAACAACTTCAGAACAGTTTGATTAACGAAGAATACTTTCATTACACAAATACATTTGACCATTAACTGACCTACCTATTTAATAAATTCCTGTCATCACTGCAAGTTAAAGCTTCTAATAATATTTTCTTCTCAGAAACTGCCGTGGTGGAGTGGAATTTCATCCATATGAATTCCCAGACATCCTCATCTAGCAGTGAAACTCCTGTACAGTACACGATGTCTCTGACATTTAGTGGTATTCTAAAGAAGCAACCAATATGGATTCTGTTAATTAAAGGCTTGATAGTATTGAAAATACAGATGCTGCTTTACTACAGGCAGTTTGACTGAATTTTAAAAACAATATATTTTCTTTAAATGTAATTTTGAATGAAATTTTTCTTTCCACCTTTGAAATTATATCTAAACAAAACCCCCCAAAAGTAGGGTGCTTTATATTTTCACCAACATTAATAAACTCATCAAGCAAAGATTTGCCTTCATAATTGGTAGACGTAAGAATGTTACAAAAGCACTGGTTGAAAAGACTGACTAATTTGGATTAAACAGAAACATTTTGTCCTAAATGTTTAGATAACTTTTAAAACATTATTTTTCTCAAATAGCTCTCCAAATTTTAGAACCTAGAAGATTATTAACATAGGTAATAAACAAAATATATGTTCCAAATGTTGAGAAAGTGAAGAGTTTATTTGCCTACGTTTATATAGGTGACTATAAAAATACACTACATTTTGACTTTGACTCCAAAAGAAAATGTTACAGTGGGAAACTGTAGATTTAATAGATTTTCATTATTTATTTATTTGTTTATTTATTTATTTTCTGGTGAAAGGAATTTATTGGCAGGATCGTGGGCGGAGGAGGGGGCAGAGAATCAATGGGAGGCTAGAGAATTAGATCAGGTAGCTGGTATCCCAGGGAAGCGCATGTGGCTGAAACATCACCTCCAACTCTGGCATGATAGCTTCAGTTAACATTCAAAACCTGGCTATTTATAAGGTGTAAATTATCATGTGTACTTTGCCATAGCGATTTTTTAATAAATAATTGTTCTTTCAAGGTCCAATATATACCCTACATTTTAAAAACTCAGTCCTCTAAATGAACGCTCCAATATTTAAAAAAGTTAAAATGTATTACTGCTTTGTGTAATATTCAGTAATTTGTTATTACACTTTTCATTTATGACTTGAATATAGCTAATAATAATGTGCTTTCTCTGGATAACAAGGTGAAACAATCCCTTCTAAAGATTTAGGACTTTGATGGTTAAAATACTGATATAATTAAAAGAGTACTTGGAAAAAAAGGAAAAAGTGTCCTTATGACTAAGTAAGATGATCTTGTTCTGTTAAGCTAAGTAGGGTTACTAGTACATTCAGGATATTGAAGATTATGTATTAGGATACCAAATGTGCAGAGTTATTAGAAATCCTATATAATAAAAAGGTAATATGCAAATCAATGAATGGCGGAACGTCTGACGTGCACTGACCACCAGAGGGCAGACATTCAATGCAGGAGCTGCCGGTTGGTGGTCAGTGAGCTCCAACAGTGGGAGCACTTCTCAGCCAGAAAGCCCTGAGGCTGACTCACAGCTGGCAAGTGCAGTGGCGGTGGGGGGAGCATCTCATGCCTCCACGGCAGCGCTAAGGATGTCGGACTTAAGTCTTAGGCCCATGCGGGGAGCGGGCCTAAGCCATCAGTTGGACATCCTCCGGGGGCTCCCAGACTGTGAGAGGGCGCAGGCCGGGCTGAGGGAACACCCTTCCGAGTGCAAGAATTTTGTACACCAGGCCACTAGTATCATATAAAATTCATAGTTCCCAGAAATAGCTAGAACTGTAAAGCATTTGGAGAAAAGTTACTTTAATTTTGCTAACCAAAGCCATTTTTTCTGTTTGTTTGATTAATTTGTTTTCTTTTAACAAAACAAAACAAAAGGAATACAGACATCCTAAGAAACCAGCAAACAGCTTCACATTTCTCCTGTTTTTCCTCTTAGCCCTGGACTCCCTTGAATACCAACAATAGTCTTCCCAATGGTAATGAAACCTTCTTCTCCCTGCTCTGTATGTGACCTGCCTGCCACACAGCTCGCCTGAAAGCACACCTGCCACCACCTTTTTGAAGAAAACTGTCAATCCTGGTAAATACAACAAAAGATTGCAAAGATGTTTGCATATTTACTAACTTTAATAAGGAAGCTAAAACATCTAGTCTTTCTCTAAATCAACAGCTAGAAAAGATGAATCGTTTCTTCCAAAAATTATAGGCTACAGAGCACAACACTGTATTATTGTCGTGACTTTGGCCAAGCGATCAATATAAATATTTGCAAGAAATAATGATAAAATGTCTACTGTGATCATCAACTCATCAATCTTTGCATATTTTCTTAATGTTAGACCTAATAATAACAGTTTACTTTCTAACAGAAATTCATTAAGCTGGTTAATATACCAAAGAGAGTACAGGAACAAAGCCCACTGAATTAGGTTGGTTACTGCCTATGAAACCAGTCTCCAATATCAATGGTTTCAAGTAGAAAAGTCAGACAGAAATATAAAAAAAGGCAAAAAGAAAAAGTGAATATTAAACTATGTTCCTTAGAAATAACTTGAACGCCATATACTGTAGTTACTAGCAACAGTCCATATTGTTGTTATTTAGTACTTGCTATTGGCTGCTGCTGAACTGTGTAAGATGCATATAAATAAATGGATTGGCCATTCCAAGCCCTGCACACTGGCTAAAAGGACATCAGAGGTACAAAATAAAACTTCTGCGCAATACTATTTCTCAGGTTACACATCTTATTTTACTTAGGCTATACAATAACATCACGATGTCTCTATTATAAACTTCCTTTAGCAAGAGAGGGAACCTGCTTTGAGAGAGGGTATTTTGCACAATAGCACCTAGCTAGTAAGTTGAGAAGCAGGATGATCTGTACATGAAAGTCATTCTTCTTTACATTGGCTTAGAGATGGCTAATAACAATGAAAATAAGATCCATTGATTTCTATTGGTAGCAATATTCAAATTATTGTCACTGAATTCAGATATGTGTTGTTTAATAAAACACTATCTGATAAAAAGTAAAATGAGAAAAAAATGTTTAATTAAAAAAATAGTATATCCTTTAAAAAAGTACTAACACCAACCCCTAGGCCCACACAACGGCCGCAGAGAGATACCAATCATCCAATCCATACTTCTCTTCGTGCTGAACTGGCCACAGATGTCACCTCTAACCTCTTTTTAAATTATTATTTTTACACACAGCTTAGTCAGTCATCTTTGAGACATATTGGCAAGACTGTTTTTTCCAACAATAAGTCCCTACTCTGTTCATGGAAGTGATCCTTGTCAAAATGCCACCTCTGATGACTGAAAGGATATAGGCAAGCTGTGTATTGAAGGAGCTGCTGCATGGCAAGCTGGTCATACACAAAGCCAGGGGAATAAATACAGAAATAGAACCCAGCAATCAAGTGTTCCAAATGAGTTCAAATCCGAAAGCCACTGATTCATTCTTTGTTCCAATCCTAACCGAAAACTCAGTGAATGTCCTGCTAACTCTGAACGTGTTACATGACAATCCCGGGTCCATCTCAGAACACTTAAAGGCATGTGGGCACTTTCATTACTGCTTGTGATTGTCTGGTAAATTACAGTGGGATGGCTTTTTAAAGACACCCCATAAAAGTTCCCTGGTCTGTTATCCGAGGTCTGTTATCGGAAAGCCAAGTTATCACCATAATTGTGAGCTTAATGTTTTGTGTTTTTTTTTTTTTAACAATTTTTATATATTTATGACAGATAAAAACAAACAAACATTAAGCTCACAATTATTGAGTGGATTAAATGATAGAGTGAGCACCCTGAAAGAAGCTCACAAAATTTGTCCTGGACAAAGGAGGCCTTTGAAAACCAAGCTGCCCAGAATAAGGGCAGATTCTGTACCTGAAGCTGCAGCCACAAAGTAAGAGAAAGACTGCATAATTTGGATGTGATCTGCAAGAAACTGCAGGTCAAGTTTCGGGCTTGTCAGCAGCTGTTCCTCTGTGCATAGCAGGTGTATCAAATTTGATTACTATGAAAATGGGACACATATGTTTACATGTATAATCTAAAGCCTGTTTGTTGATGGTCCGTTGAAAAACAGACCTCAGTCTCAGCTACAAATCCCCAACCTCTCAGAAAAGAAATGGCTCTATTAGCAGATGCTAGAATATTCATATTGCTTTAGGCTCATAAAACTCCTGAGAAGAGCAAGAACAGAGTTGACTGGTGGGAGAATACTGCCCTGATTTTCCTTCCCCTTTCCCCACCCCATCAACTCCTCATCTTCCTCACCACCCACCAGATAAAGAATAAATGTATAGTTTACAAGATTATTGTACTCCTCACGGAAAATAAAACAAGATTTGGGAGCACTGCATTTGCCAAGGGCCCTTGGTTCCCAATGATTTTCATTGTTAATGAAACCCCCCTTTGCTGCTAAATTTGTAAAGATGTTCTAATAACATTTTAGCAAAATAATTGCTCTGGGGACAGTTTAAGATCTCATTGTATAAACCAAAGTCATTAGGAACAAATGAAAATCCTCATTTGTTTGTAAAGCATGAGCTGATAAACCCACAGAACCCATAGTTATGAACGGTACAAATGAGTCCTGTGAGATTCCTGATGTCAGGATTGCAGGGAGAGAGGCTCCTTCTTGTGAGCATGGAGGTTGTTTATGAAATGTGACTATCCCCATGGTCGTTTCTATTTAACTGCTGCCTCGAAAATAAACCCTTTGATGGAATTTTATCACCTGGGAAGGAAAGATGTGCCTGTTTTTCTCTAGGTATAGTATACATCATATGCACAAGCAGAGTCTATTCTAGCTACCTTCATAGGAGATAAATGGGGTAATCTTTAGGCAAAAGGAAGTGCCTTTATTTTTGTAGGGTATTATCATTGCAGAAATTATTAGCTAATTAGTGTAACGACTATATTTTAAATTCCATTCTCTACTTAAATAGGATCATGACAGAGTCCATTGGTATGAACAAGTTTTAAAGCATGCAATTTCATTTTATCATTGTAAAATAAATTATTTTTGTATTTTAGTAATATGTTTAACCTGTTTTACGTTGACAAAAGCAAATGCCTACAAAACTAAATATTTGGAGTAGAAGTTAAAAATAAAATAAGTAGGTACAAAGTAAAGGCATGTATCTTTTAGGAAAAAAAAACTTTATTGAGTGAAATAATTTTGGTGAAATGGAACTCATATTTTAACTCAGAGTAAACTCATACTTTAGTTATTAAATGGAAAATTGTGAAGTAGATTGATAAATTGAGATAAGTAATAAGAAAAGTTTCCAAAGATTTTGCTATGAAAGTTTTTGTTATTGCATTGTTTTTTTCAGGTAAAAAACAAATCAGGATTCATCTAAAATAATAAGGGACTTTTTTAAGTTAACATAAAAATAGCAACTAAGAATGTTAACATAGATTAATATTTAATGGTGTGGTAAATATATTATTTAATATAATAAAATACATTATTAAGGACAATATAATATAATTGTGTTATATTTAAAAAACATAATGTGTAAGTTAGGAGGAAAGAAGGTAAACAAGGTAACATTCACAGCATTTACCTCTGGCTCTGGGGATTGTGGATAATTAGTCTTTGTTTTTTTTAACTCATATATCTCAAATTTAATAATTTAATAACTTTTATAATTACTTTGAAAATAAGATAAATAAATGTATAATTCCATTCATAAAGGTAAGATTCTGTTACTATTAAAATAAAATATATTTTGATATAGAAAAATGCTATAGAATAAGATGTAGAAGTAACTCTGATGATACAGTTAAAATATTTCCCAAAGGAAACTATTATTTGCCAAAGGAAAAAAAATCACACTATTTTAAAATACAAATTTTGACCAGTAACTGCCTGGAGGACTGGGCAAGTCAAGGTCATTGCTTTGGCTTAATTTTTCATCCTAATTGGGCAGGGCTAAAGTACATGAGTTCTATGGTTCTTTCCTGTTCTGATAGTACAAGATTCTTTTTATTAGCAATTGCATTAACATTGAAATGTGGTTTTAATTATTTTCAAAGACAATGAGAAAATTTTCTCAAATCACTAGCTTCTCTAAGAGCACCTCTCTTTCAGGGGCACTATTCATCCTATTGATATAAGTATGGCCTACCATTTAATTAATTTTAATTAATTTGCAGTTAATTTATTAATTCATTAATCTCACTAGAAATTAAAAGACAGCTTTGGTTGAGGCTTCTTCCCCGACACTGCAAATCTTGTCCTGCCTTATAAATACTAATATTAACTTCTTCCAAGGCAGACAACCCGTGACTAGCCCAGCTGAGTGGCCCAGTTGTTTGGAGCATCGTGCTGTACACCAAAAAGGCTGTAGGTTTGATTCCTAGTAAGGGCACATACATAGATTGCCACTTCAATTCTCAGTGAGAGTGCATATGGGAAGCAAATGATCAATCTCTCTCTCTCTCTCTCTCTCTCTCTCTCTCTCTCTCTCTCTCCTTTCTCTTTCACAAATCAATGGAAACATAGTGACGATTAAATAAATATCAGACTAAAAAATAAACTGCATTTACGAATGTTGACTCTGTTTTAATGTCTCCTACCCCCATCTCTTAGCTTATCCCCATTCTTTAGTCCCTTGGCTGCTGCTAAACAAGCCATCCTATCTAATAATAGAGTAACATGTAAATTACCATCACTCTGCTACGCCCACGATTGGGCAGCGGGAGTCTGGGGGGCGGGACTCGGGGTGGCCTATCCGGCCATTGAGAGGCACGGATCCACTGCCACTGAGGGGGGCTACCCTGCCACTGAGGGGACTCCCGCTCCCTGTGCCTCTCAACAGCCAGATCCGCGGCCACTGAGGGGGCCTGCCGTGGACACCCAGCTGCGCCTCTCAACGGCAGGGTAGCCAGGTGTCTGCGGCAGCCCCCCTCAGTGGCCATTGAGAGGTGCAGGGGGCGGGAGTCCCGCCCCCTGCGCCTCTCAACAGCAGGGTAGTCCCCCTCAGCGGCCGCGGACCATCAAAAGCAGGGGAGCTGGGTGCCTGTCTGCTCCGGCACCAGGCCTTTCAGAAGCCTCCACCGAGCCGGAGGCTTCTGAAAGGCCTGGTGCACCAGCAGACAGGCACCCAGCTCCACCGCGAAAAGTAAAAGCGTGCAGGGGACCCTACACATTCATGATTCAATCATGCACTGGGCCTCTAGTCTAGAATAAAACTTAAAGTTATTTAGAAGGAATATGTGACATTTTGTATCTAAGTGTCAGTTTCCTCATCTAGAAAATGAGATAATAATTCCTCACAAATTATTACAATGACTAGAGGCCCGGTGCACAAAATTCATGCACAGGGGGAGGGTCCTTCAGCTCAGCCTACCCCCTCAACAATCAGGGACCTCTTGGGGGATGTCTGACTGCAGGTTTAGGCCTGATCCCGCAGTCAGACATCTCTCTCACAATATGAGACTTCTGGCTCCTATCTGCTCACCTGCCTGCCTGCCTGATTGCCCCCCAACTGTCCCCCTGCTGGCCTGGTTGCCCCCCAACTGCTCCTCTGCCAGCCAACCTGGTCACCCCCATCTGCCCCCCTGCTGGCCTGGTCACCCCAAACTGCCCCCTGCCAGCCTGGCTGCCCCCCAACTGCCCTCCTGCTGGCCTGGCCACCCCCAACTGCCTCCCCTGCTGGCCTGGTCGCACCCTAACTCCCCCCCATGCCAATCTGGTCACGCCCTAACTGTATGGAGGAAGTGGGACGTCCGGAAGATGTCCGGTCACCCAGTCTAATAGCTTATTACCCCTTTATTAGTATAGATAAAGATGGGATAATGTTTATTTAGGGCTTGGAACAGTGCCTGGTTCATATCAATGGCTCAGTATGGGTTTTACCAAAATGCTGTTCATAGCCAAGTGCAAGGGACATAAAAGATTGCCTCAATATGTTTTAATGACATTCCTACTTCTCTTTATTTTTATTCCTATATTATTCAGATGTGATGGCAACAAATACTCCTATCTTCCTAAATGAGTCCTGGACTAAAATAAAAGCAAAAATAAAGCTTTTAAATAACCTCACTAAAAGTGAATGAGCAATTATAAAAATCATGACTGACAATACATCTCAAGTTTAAGGCATTACAATAAAATACTCTTTTACCAGTGAAGTTTTACCTAAGTTTATTGCTATACTTGTCAATGGAATATGCCACTGAATCAGTATACAAACCCTGGAATCCAGAAGAAATATTGTTCCTTTTTTAAAACTTTTATTGTTGAAAGTATACATAGGTTCTCCTTTTTCCCCCATCAACTTCTTCCAGCCCTTTCTGTCCTACCCACCCACCCCCAGGTCCTCACCACCCCATTGTCCATATCCACGGGTTATGCATATATGCATACAAGTTCACTGGTTGATCTCTTCCCCCCGCCCACCCTCCCCTGCCTTCCCCTGAGGTTCAACAGTCTGTTCATGCTTCTATGACTCTGTGTCTATTTTTGATCATCAGTTTACTTGGTATCTCTCCAAGTCCCCTGGCAAAGGAAGAACAGAATTCCATGTAAAAGGTACAGTCCGTAACCAGGGGAAAGAACACTGGGCAGTGATGCTGGGAGCCGGGTACTGACATGAAGCAGCGGGGGCTGCTCTGTTTCCAGGGAGCCCTCTCACCAGTGTCCATATAGTGGCTGCCGAATCCTATCAAAACTTAAACATATTTTATGAGCACCAAAGGAAAAGGCAGCTTTCAAGGAAAAGGCAGTTCAAGAACCTGTCTGCATGGCCCTTTGGTGCTCATAAAATAGAGTTGAAGAAACCTGGTGGAGAATAGACCAACGATGTTTAAAACTACTGTTTTGAAATGATATTCAATACTTCTTTATATTTTAATTTTGCATATTTGTAAAGAGGCATATGCTGCTCTCTCTATATGAAAGAAAAAAGGACTGCTGGGAAGAGGGAGTCATTTTAACTCTTAATGTCCCAAATATATCAAAAGTTGATATTTTAAAATAGCTAAAGTACTTTAAAATGGCTTTTATAATTAAAATAAATGTACTTTAAGTGGGACATTCACTTTATATAAGCTAAAATTACATGAAATTATATTTTATATAATTTATAAGTCCCATTTATAAAGTATTATTTCTAGTGGGTGGGAAGGGAAAGTTATGGTGAGGGCTAAGATTCTGGGCTATCAAACCACTTTATAAAATATAATTACTAAAGCACAAAAAAGATAGAAAACCAATTAATCCAGACAACCTAAAAAGGTAGAAGACAAAAAGAAGGAGACATCAAAGAAAAGGTGCAGCCCTGGCAGATGGCTCTGTTGGTTGGAGCATTGACCCATGCACCGGAAGGTCATGCATTCGATTCCTGGTTGGGGCACATACCTGGGTTACAGGTTCATTTCCCAGTCAAGATGCTTATGGGAGGCAACTGATTGATGTAGCTATCTCATCTATCTTCTCTCTCTCTCTCTCTCTCTCTCTCTCTCTCTCTCTCTCTCTCTTCCTCTCTCACTTCCTCCTTCTTTCCCACCTTAAAAAATCAACAAAAAGAAAAGAAAAGTTAGAAACACAGAAAGAACACAAAAAATAAAAGTGAGAAATGTACAGAGAAGCCAAAATGACAGGAAGGCATGACAAAGACTTACACACACAAAAAAAAAGGTAAAGGGGGGGAAAGCAAAAAGTGAGAGGAGAATTTGTGAATTGACTTACCTAAAAATATTTTGGCCTGGATTTTAAACACATTCAACTGAAAAGCTTAGAACACTGTTATTTAACATTTCACAACACAGAACCCTTATGATATACAGAATAAATTATACCTCAAAGAGCTCCAAAAAAAATCTAACTGCTTTAGCACAAAAGTAAAAAAAAAAAAAATTATATATCTATGATGACTCACTCTAAAACAGTGAACAGCAGGGTACTTAGTATAAATAGCTCTAAGAGCATAATTAATTTAAAACTAAATAGGTGTACCGTTGTAGTAGAAGTTGTGAAATAGCAGATAAATTGCCCTATTTATAAATGATTGTGTTAAAAATTAAATAAATTATTTCCTGGTCATCATGTGCCTATTACTTATGGCTTAACAAATCCTAATCAATGAATATTTAAACTTCTTCTTCACCTAGCTATGGTCAGAGCACTGTAATTCTAAGTGCCTGCTGGGATATAAAGACTAATTGTGTGTGTGTGTGTGTGTGTGTGTGTGTGAATAATAATGATTAGGAATCAGTACTTTAAGTTAATATTTAAGATGAAAGAGAATAATGGGAATGACACATCAGTTACAATAGCAAATCCAGAAGCACTGTTCTCATTCAAATCATAATCTAGCCCTGAGTGTTCACAAAAACTCCACTGGATGACATTGGGCTCAACCATAACAAAATAACTATTATTGCCCAGGATAATGTATAGCAACAGTAATTATCTTTTTTTTATTTCTTATATAAAGGTTTAAAATTACATAGGTTTATCGTATCTATCAAAATACTACATCTATAAATGTGAGAGTGTGTGAGAATGTGGTTTAACTTAATTTTTAATGCATTGTCAAGATTACTGAGGTTCCTATCTCAAGAAACAAGAAAAATCTCAAATAGACAAATGAACTTTACACTTATAGGAATTAGAAAAAGAACAACAAATCCCAAAGTGAATAGATGAAAGGAAATAATAAAGATCAGAGCAGAAATAAACAAAGTAGAGTCTAAGAAAAAACAGTACAAAATATCAATGAAACCAAAAGCTGATTCTTTGAAAAGATAAATAAGATTGATCAACCTTTAACCGGACTCATCAATAAAAAAAGAGAGAGGACCCAAATAAATAAAATCAGAAATGAAAGAGAAGTAACAACTGACTTCATAGAAATACAAGGGATTGTATGAAAATATAAACCACTGTATGCCAACAAATTGGACAATCTAGACAAAATTGATAAATTCTAGAAACATACAATCTTCCAAACTAAATCATAAAGTCAAAAAACCTGATTATAGTACAAGTAATGAATGAGAAGCAGAAAAAAACAACAACTCCAAAAGAACAAAAGTCCTGGACTAGATGGCTTCTCTGATAAATTTTACCAAAGATTCAAAAAACTAATACCTATCCTTCTCAAACTATTCCAAAAAATTCAAGAGGAGGGAAAACTCCAAAGTTCATTTTATGAGGCCAGCATTATTTTAATTCAAAAACCTAATTCTAAGAACACTAGTAAAGAAAGAAAATTATAGGATAATAACCCTGATAAACATAGTTGCTAAAATCCTCAACAAAATATTAGCAAACTGGATCCAGCCATACAATAAAATGATCATACAACATGATCAAGTGGGGTTTATTCCAGGGATGCAAGGTTGATACAATATCTGCAAATCAATAAACATGATACATCACATAAATAAAATGAAGGATAAAAATCACACAATCATATCAATAGAGGCAGAATAAGTTTTTGGTAGAATCCAGCATCCACTTATGATAAAAACTCCCAGCAAAGTGTGAATAGAGGGAGCATATCTCAACATAATAAAGGCCATATATGACAAACCTACAACCAACATCCCAACAACCCAATGGGCAAACCTACAACCCAATGGGCAAAAACTAAGTGTTTCCCCTAAGAACAGGAACAATACAGGGATGTCTGCTTTCACCTCTCTTATTCAACATAATACTGGAAAGTCCTAGCCACAGCAATCAGACAACAAGAAGAAATAAAAGGCACCCAAATTGGAAAGGAAGAAGTAAAACTGTCATTATTTGCTGATGACATGATACTATATATAAAGAACCCTAAAGATTCCACCAAAAACTACCAAAACTAATAAATGAATTCAATAAAGAAGCAGGATACAAAATAAATATCCAGAAATCAGTTGCATTTTTATGCAACAATAATGAACTATCAGAAAAACTAAAAACAATCCCACTTACAATTGCATCAAAAATAACTTGGAATAAATTTAACCAATGATATAAAAGACCTGTATTTAGAAAATTATAAGACACTGCAGAAAGAAATTGAAGAACATAAAAATATGTGGAAGGATTTACTATGACCCTTGGTAGGAAGAATTAACATCATTTAAATATATACTACCTAGAGCAATCTATAGATTCAGTGTAATTCCTATCAAAATATTAATGGCGTATTTCACAGAACTGGAACAAATATTCCAAAATTTTATATGGAATCACAAAAGACCCCAAATAGCCACAGCAATCTTGAGAAGAAACAAAGTTAGAGGAATCATGCTACCTGATATCAAATAATACTACAAGGCCATAATAATCAAAACAGTATGATACTGGCATAAAAACAGACATATAGATCAATGGAACAGAATAGAGAGCCCCAAAATAAACCCACATTTTTATAATCAATTCATATTTGACAAAGGAGATAAGAACATACAATGGAGTAGATATTCTATGTAGTAAATGGTGTTGGGAAAATTGGACAGGTAGGTACATGCAAAAAAATGAAATTAGACCATATCAATACACCATACCCAAGAATAAACTCAAAGTGGATTAAAGACTTAAATGTAAGATTAGAAACCATAAAAATTCTAGAAGAAAACATAGGCAGTAAAATCTTAGACATCTCTAGCAGCAATAGTTTTTCTGATATGTCTCCTCGGGTAAGAAAAGCAAAAAATAAAAATAAACAAATGGGATTACCTCAAACTAAAAAGTTTTTGCACAGCAAAGGAAACCATCAACAAAATGAAAAGATAATCCACTGAGTGGGAGAACATATTCACCAATGATGCATCTGATAAGGGACTAGTTTCCAAAACATATCAAGAACTTAGGCAACTCAACATCAGGAAGACAAACAATCCAATTAAAAAATTGGCAAAGGACTTGAATAGATACTTCTCCAAAGAGGACACATAGATGGCCAATAGACATAGGGAAAAATGCTCAACATCACTAATCATTGGAGAAAAGCAAATTAAAACCACAATGAGATATTAACTCACACCTGTCAGAATGGCTATCATTAATAAATCAACAACAACAAAAAATAAGTGTTGGCGAGGATGTGGAGGAAAAGGAATCATGGTGCACCTCTAGTGGGAATGCAGACTGGTGCAGTCACTGTGGACAACAGTATAGGGTTTCCTCAAAAAGTTAAAAATGGGACTGCCATTTGACCCAGTGTTTCCACTTCTGGAATATATCTGAAGAAACCCGAAACACTTACTCAAAAGAATATATGCACCCCCATATTCACTGCAGCATTGTTTACAATAGCCAAGATTTAGAAGCAGCCCAAGAGCCCATCAGTAGATGAGTGGTTAAAAAAAAAAGTCGTGGTACATTTATACAGTGGAATACTACTAGGCTGTAAAGAAAAAAAAATCTTACCTTTTACAACAGCCTGGATGGACCTGCAGACTATTATGCTAAGTGAAATATATGGAATCTAATGAACAAAATATAAACAGACTCACAGATATAGAAAGCAGATTGATAGCTGTTAGAAGGAAGGGAGTTCAGGGGCGGCGGGGGGGGGGGGCGGGGGGGAGGGGGACATGCGTAAAAAACAACAACAACCTCATAGACAGACCACAGTATGGTGATTACCAGAGGGGAAGGGTAGAGGAGGGTACAGGGTAGATAAATGGTGATGGAAGGAAACATAATTTTGGGGGTGGTGAACACATAATACAATATACAGATAATTTTTTATAGAATTGTACACCTGAAACCTCTATAATCTTACCAATGTCACCCCAATAAATTCAATGAAAATTAAAAAATGATTACTGAGGTTAATGATGCTGATTCTCCAGCCTGAGAAGAATAAACTATAACAATATAGGTAATTTTTTATTTAGATTTTAGGTAATCTAAAAATAGATTTTATTTTGGCCAAAGTTTTACCTTTTCAGTGTGTGCTTGTGTTTGTATGTATGTTTCTGTGTCTGTTTATTAATCTACATGCATTTCTGCAGGTTTTCATAGTTTTAACTGATAGCTTCACTATACAAGAAAATGCTGTGCCTTTTAAACATAAAGAAGTATTCTTATTCATATCAAATCCTCAATTTTTCTATGGTTTCACTGAAACATATTTTGACTGCCTCCTCCCCTGTGAAAAAGCAGTGAAACTCCATGTATATTTCAAGAAGAAGGATATAGTTTAATTTGATAATTAAAATAGTGCTGAAGAATCTATCCTGTTATAGAAGGGAAATTTAAAAAAAACACAATCTCAGTTCTGATGAAAAGGGGAATGGCAAGAGTGGGTAAAAGTTACAACATAAGCTTTAAAAGGCATATTTTGCACTTAAAGATGGTATGACTGAGAAAAACAAATACTATTATTGACAAGAAATTACAAGTCATCAGTTCTTTCTCACTTTCAGTTATTTTAATATATCTAAATATATATACACAGGGGTTGGCAAAAGTAGGTTTACAGTTGTGAGTACACAAAACAGAGTTTATTATTGTATTATTACAATTATTTATTAATTGTTGTATAATTTTTCATACAAACAACTGTAAACCTACTTTTGGCTCATCCTGTGTCTATCACTCAACAATATTTGATGCTTATGGGACATTTTTCATCAACATTATTGCAATGTTACGTAAATATTATCACACTATCATTAGAAAGAAGAGTAATGAATTATTTTCACTTTCTTTTTGAGACAGAGATTACATATAAGGAATCAGTCCTAAGTCTTAATCATAGGAGGAAAAATAAATAAAAAGGAAATGTTGATGTGTCTGAACAAATCTCAGTGCTAAGAGCAATGGTTAAGTTATTTTGAGAAAATGTGGAGGGAATGTCTTCTTTATAGTGGTTGGTAGTAGTTGCAATAAACCTTATACTCCATCAATCTGAATCCATCAGTATAATCTACTATCTGTGAGTAAATAAAAATGTTTTGGAAGCTGCAAATATTTTTGTTGGTGCTTCAGCTCTGGCTTAGTGAATAATAATGATTTTTACTACTGTATGTTATCAGCATTGCTCCCTGCTTTGCCCATGTAAACCTATATTCACTTAGCTCTTGTACTGTGATAAATAGTACAGTGGTTAAAATAGAACTATTCTACCATTAATGGACATATCTTGTGATAGATGATACAAATATTTAATAGTGTTAAGCCTCAAACTGGTATAACATTAGGCAAATAATACTAGCATGGTAGAATTACTATTGGCAGAAATGGGAGAAAAGCCAATTGTACTGAAAAGGGGGAAATTTTAAATTAAATCAAGTCACCTTTAAAAGCATCCTTCTATAAAAATTAAAGCACCTTGAGAAAATACTATTGACTTTTTGAATTTATACATGACTAGTAATATAATTTTTTAAAAGTAAAATGTCAGGGAAAAGCCAAAAGTGTTGGGAAAAGGAAAATAAGTGTATAATTATTTCTGCATTTTAAATTAGAATGTAAAATCATTAATGCTTTGTATTACAAACTATATCTATACTAATAAAAGAGTAATATGCTAATTAGACCGGGAGACCTCCCGGAGACCTTCCGGACATTCTTCCAGGACAAAGCCGGGGGTTTGGCCAGCCTGCAAACCACTCCCAGGCTCTCACCCAGGCCACCCCACCCACTGGCCCAGGCCACCCCACCCCCAGCAGGGACCCCCATCCTGATGGGGGCGTGTATGGCCTGCAAACAGCCCTCAGCCCCTCAACCAGGCCGGCCACGCCCCCCAGCAGGGACCCGCACCCTGATGGGGTGGCCCCTTGCCCAGGCCGGCCCCATCCCCTCATCAGCCTGCAAACTGCCCCAGGCCCCTCACACAGGCCAGCCCCACCCCCCAAGGGGACCCCAACCCTGATCTGGGACCCCCTTCAGGGCAGACCAGCCAGTCCCCACCCGTGCACCAGGCCTCTATCTATACTAATAAAAGGGTAATATGATAATTAGACCGGATGTCCTTATGGACAAAGCCATGGTGGCAGGGCCAAGGCAGAGGCAATTAGGGGTGATCAGGTTGGCAGGAGAGAGCTGTTAGGGGTATCAGGCCGGCAGGCAGATGAGCCGTTAGGAGCCAGCAGTCCGGATTGCAAGAGGGATGTCTGACTGCCAGTTTAGGATGACATCCCCTGAGGGGTCCCAGATTGGAGAGGGTACAGGCCAGGCTGAGGGACACCACTCCCCATGCATGAATTTCATGCACTGGGCCTCTAGTGTGACTATAAGAAAATAAATAGAAATATGCATTAACCAGAGTTATATTACCTCTTGAAGCAATTAAAGTCCCTGCTAGACCAAAAGTGAATTAAAAATGTATACAGATTAGTTAGTCTCTCAAGTAGTCCATTCAGTCCAATATTTATCCCATAATGGACTGAACTGAGTTAGCATGTATTGAATTCTCCAAATGCAAGGAAAAGTAGTAATTTCAGAGTGATTCCAGAGAAGTTTTGGGAGAAGAGAGATAATAAAGTCCTCTTCTATATGCAGGTGTAGACATTACTTAAGTAGTATTTTTTATTTATTTTGTATTTTATATTTATTGCAGGTGTACAGCATAGTGGTTAGATAATTGTATAATTTACCAATGATTTTAGTAACCACCTGGCACCACACATAGTTATTACAATATTATTGACTACTAGAGGCCCGGTGCATGAAAATTTGTGCACTTGGGGAAGGGTCTCTCAGCCCGGCCTGCGACCTCTCGCAGTCCAGGACCCCCCAGGGGAGTGGGCCTAAGCTAGCAGTCAGAAGTCCCTCTAGCAGTCTGGGAGCCCTTGGGTGATGTCCGACTAATGGCTTAGGCCCACTAAGCTGTCAGTGGCACATTCTTAGCACTGCCAAGGAGTCAGGAGAGGCTCCCGCCACCACTGCTGTGCTTGTAGCATTCATCCTGGCTTGTGGCTGAGCAAAACTCCCCCTGTAGGAGTGCATTGATCACCAGGGGGTAGGTCTTGCGTTGAGCATCTGCCCCCTGGTGGTCAGTGTTCATCATAGCGACCAGTTGTTCTGCCGTTAGGGTCAATTTGCATAATACCCTTTTATTATATAGGATATTCTTGCAAGTAATCTCATTAATTATTGTATTACTAGAGACCCAGTGCATGAAATTCGTGCACAGGAGGGTGGGGGAGAGGTGTCCCTCAGCCTGGCCTGCACCCTCTCGTAATCCGGGACCCCTGGCTCCTAACTGCTCACCTGCCTGCCTGCCTGATCACCCCTAACCATTCTGCCTGCCTGCCTCATTGCCCCTAACCACTCGCCTGCCTGCCTGATTGCCCCTAAACACTCTGCCTGCCTTCCTGATCACCCCTAACTACTCTGACTGCCTGCCTGATTGCCCCTAACCCCTCTGCCTGCCTGCCTGCCTGCCTGTCTGATCACCCCTAACTGCTTGCCTGCCTGCCTGATCGTCCCTAACCACTCGCTTGCCTGCCTGCCTGATCACCCCTAACTGCTCACCTGCCTGCCTGATTGCCCCTAACCACCTCTGCCTCAGCTCCCACTGTGGCGGCTTCATCCGGAAGGGCGTCTGGAATGACGTCCGGAAGGTTGTTCAGATGCCCAGTCTAATTAGCATATTATGCTTTTATTATTATAGATTTTCCATATGAACATCTGTAAACCTATTTTTGGCACACTGTGCACAGTTGAGACATTGTTAATAGAGAACTCCATGCACCCTGTGACCTCCACTTATACAAATGTTGTCAGGAAATCATTACTGGTTATAAAAAAAAAAATCCAGTTTAACAAAGAAATTCACAATAAGATTAATTCAAATAGCAAGAACACTTATTGCATTTCATATATTATTTTTTTAATATATAGCTTTCACAAAACACTTCTGTTTGGTACCATACTCCTATCTCAGAAGAGAGATCCCCTAAAACTTTGATGAAGGAGTATAATCAGTTAACTGGGATTTTTGCTCTACTCAGCAAAGAAAAGCAAAACAAACTGATTAAATAAAAACATTACAAAATTTCCAAAATATGTTCTTGGTTAACTGCAGATTCTGCCCAATCAGCTAAACTTTTTGAAAGTAACAAGACTTTAATATGGAGAAATGATGGGGAGGAGGAAGGCCATTTTTACACACTGTTCCTTCTGTTTCATATCTCCTTTCCCTCTTTGCCTAGTGAACATATAACTTTCCTGTAGACTGCAGGTCAGTTGTCACTCTGCAAGAATGTCAATCTCACTATCAGGTCAAATTGTCCTTTTCCCATAAATCTCCCTTCTGGGTCCCAATGCAGTTAACATCTTACAGTATATCTGATCAGCCTCCGTCTACCACTGGACTGTAAGCTCCAGGAAGGCAGAAACTATTTCCTTTAGCTCAGGATTGGATCGCCACTTGGTGACTTTTAGTATGTCAGGCATGTGGCAGAAACAAAATATATTTGCTACCCAAATCAAATACTCTAAGAGTCTGAACGAATACTACTTAACTAAATGAAGTAGACTTGTTACCATGGAAAAATGAGCAACACTAATTCATTTTGGAAACAGAGCTAAAATTTAAAAACCAGATATCCAAATGTGGACCGGGGAGCCGGGCCCTACGATGTGGCACCATCACAATGAGAAACGCAGTACCTTAACAAATTTTATCCTTTAACTTTAAAGAACTAGAGGATAAAGTGATAATAAAATGTCAATGGTGATGGCATCTTTGGTGGTAATTGTGACTCATTCCAGAAGTTCCCATACCACTTTCTACTTTAAAGGTGCTCATGAGCGATTTCTAAGTCTGTAGACTGGGGTTATGCAGGCAACAATTCATAACAAGGTGACTGGCTGTAAGTATAAAAGCCTAAGTGACTGAATGACCGAATGACCAAACAACAAGTTGACTGGTCGCTATGACATACACTGACTTCCAGGAGACAGACGCTCAATGCAGGAGCTGCCCCCTGGTAGTCAGTGCTCTCCCATAGCGGGAGCACTGCTCAACTGACTGACAGTAGCCAGACGCAGGGCTCACGGCTGGCCCCGCAGCCCGGAAACCTCAGTGGAGCGGCAGCGAGCCAACTGAGCAGTGGAGGCAGCAGGCACAGCAGGGCCAGGATGAGCAGGAGCGGCAGGCAGAAGCAGCAAGTGGCCCTGGACTGCTGGTTTCGGCCTGATCTCCACAGGCTATGCTGAGGGACCCCACCAGTGCACAAATCTGTGCACTGGGCCTCTAATTGAAATATAAAATTCCTAGGATAGAAAGCTGACAGAAAGAAGGCGACAATCCTTATTATATACTACTAGAGGCCCAGTGCATAAAATCGTGCACGAGTAGGGTCCCTAGGCCTAGCCTGGCCTCCGTCGCATGGCCTTTGCCACCCTGTGACACTACATGAAGCTCCCCACCCCGGGACACTCCACGATGCTCACAGCCACTGCCCCTCAACTGTTCCACGAGGCTCCCCCCGCCCTGCCACTGCTCCATGAGGCTCCCCCTGCCCTCCACTGCTGAGTGAAATTCCCCCCGCCTCACAACAGCTCTGTGAGGCTCCCCCACCGCCCTGCCACTGCTCCACGAGGCTAACCCAGCCCCGTGACTGTTCTGGGAGGCTCCCCTGCCCTGCAACTGCTCTGCGAACCCCCCCCCCCCGGCCGAAACTGCTCTGCGAAACTCCCCCGACCCTACTACTGCTCCACGAAACTCCCTGTAGCCGCTGCCACTCAACAGTCCCCAGTCCTGCCCTGTGGCCACACTCCCTTATGGTGAGTGGCTTGGGGGCCGGGGGAAGGGACCGAGAGGTGCTCCATGCACCTCCTGGTGACCGGTCATTTGGTCGTTACAGCATTACGGCATTATGGCATTACGGCCACAGGCTTTTTGTAATATAGATAAGCATATGATATAAATAAATAAAACTATGTACCTTCAAGTAGGTTATTCACTATATTTTCTCCTTTCACCTCAAATGTTCTGTTATAAGAACATTTATAATGGAATTCACACACAGGGTGAGGCATGAAGTTCTCTATTAACAATGTCTCAACTGTGCACAGTGTGAAATAAAGAACTAGACAAACAAATCACAGTGCAGGATGCTGTATTACCTCACGTAATGCAGCACATAAAAATGTGAGTTACTAAAAATACAGGTTAATCAGTTTTAAGCTATTTAACATTAACCATTGAGAATATAAATAACCTTTATAGCATCCTTCGTAAACTCTTAGAAAATTAATAATTAAATAATTTCTGATATTCTGATAGGGAACAAACAGTTTTTATGCCAAGTGTTGGTAGGAGGTAAAGAGATACATGACTTGTAAAGGCAGTATTGATGAACATAGTAAAATAATGCTTTGAGTAAAATAGTTTAATACATGTAAGAAAATTATAAGAGCTATTTTGAAACTAAGTTATAAACTGCCTGTTTTATAATGCAAAATAAAATGCAAGCGGTTGTATTTTTAATGGGAAATGAGTTAAAGTAATATTAAAAATGGTATGTTTCCCAGGGATATCTATAAAAAATAAATTCTAGACATAAATTTAGAATATCTACTAATTTTACACATCCATATCTATATCATTATATAAACAGATAAAATTTTTTGCATTTATAGTGGAAAGAATTAATGATAAATGACAAAATATATCATAATTGGTAGAGGAAATAAACATTTTTTGAAATACACGGTAAATGTTAATCTTCAAGTGCCATGCTCATGTCTGGATTACACCCAGCTACTCAAGGATGTGATTTCTCAGTTCTTAACCTTGAATCCTCTCCTTATGTTGTATTTGCTCCCTAGGCCCGTGGTCGGCAAACTGTGGCTCGCGAGCCACATACGGCTCTTTGGCCCCTTGAGTGTGGCTCTTCCACAAAATACCACGGCCTGGGCGAGTCTATTTTGAAGAAGTGGCGTTAGAAGAAGTTTAAGTTTAAAAAATGTGGCTCTCAAAAGAAATTTCAATTGTTGTACTGTTGATATTTGGCTCTATTGACTAATGAGTTTTCCGACCACTGCCCTAGGTAATCTCATCTACCTGCTGTGCCTTCCATTCCTGGTGCAATGGTCTTCAGAAAAGGCAATTGTAGCCCTGACCGGTTTGGCTTAGTGGATAGAGCATCAGCCTGTGGACTCCAGGGCCCCCGGTTCGATTCCGGTCGGGGGCATGTGCCTTGGTTGCGGGCACATACCCGGTGGGGGGTGTGCAGGAGGCGGCTGATCGATGTTTCTCTCTCATCGATGTTTCTAACTCTCTATCCTTTCTCCCTTCCTCTCTGTAAAAAATCAATAAAATATATTAAAAAAGGAAAGAAAAAAAAAGAAAAGGCAATTGTTCCT
This sequence comes from Cnephaeus nilssonii, assembly GCF_951640355.1. Lineage (NCBI taxonomy): Eukaryota > Metazoa > Chordata > Mammalia > Chiroptera > Vespertilionidae > Cnephaeus > Cnephaeus nilssonii. Next base: position 67,368,858 of record NC_137077.1, on the reverse strand, counting down.
TGAGGTGAAAGGGAAGACTTTTCAAGGAGAACCTAAATATATGGATAGTGTTATGGCAATCAAGTTCCACATTCTAAATCTATATGGATAATTCTCTTTTCATAAAAACCCTTCTTCCACGTTCTCTCACTTCCCATGAGAAGGTGTATTTCTCATTTGCTTATCTTATATATTCTGAGGGTGCATTGCACTGCAGTACCAAATAAAGAGAAAATTTTAAATATTGGTATTGACCTCTGAAAAAATAAGCTTTCAACTTGTAAAACTTTATTGCTCCCATAAAATTTGAAGAATAAACTAATTAAATTATCAGGTGATAATTTAAAAATTTTAGTGATAGATTACTGTGTGATTTCTGTCACAAAACTTGGAAAGATTTTGAAGAATTATGTTACCTTTACATTGCTATAACAAAACGCCTTCTATTCTAATTTACTTATTTTTATGTACAAGATTTCTCAGTACTTTAGTGTAAAATATGAATGGAATTGATGTTGAAACTTTTCTCATTCTAGCAGTGAGTAATATTTATCTGTGACTATATAAGCTAATTGGGAAAAGGCCAATCCCAATTTTCACTTTTGTACTTAATAATTTTTATATTTGGAAGTTATTTATCAAAATTTGCAATGTATTTTATTTCAAAAAACAAGATTCTTGATGGGATTAAAGGAAATCAAACAAAAAAATAGATATTCAGAATTTGCAATGTATTTATGTTGATCAATTCTATACAAATAATAGTTTGTAATGAAAACCTAATTAAGAAAATAATTTAACAAGATTTTATGATGATATGAAAAAGTTGTTTGTCTGTCTGTAATATGTTGTGTGTGTTTTATATTACAGAGAAGTATGATATGGTTATCCAAAAGATATTTTCAAGTAAAATATATTATATTAGAATACAATTTGATGAAAGAGAAAAGAAAACTATAAAATTTGTGACTACTTTAAATGACTAATGGTGGCTATAAAATAGATATGGTGGTTTGATTCCATTGGATACCTTCAGAGATCTTGAAATAATTTTATTGAAAAAAATGTCTATTTATAGTATGCTAGAAGTTAAATCCTTACAATTATCTTTAGGTGTTATGGAGAGTTTTAGAATTAGACTTTAATATGTTATTTTAAGAAATTCATATGCATGAAAGTTTGAGGCCTTTTGGATTTTTCTAGTGAATTGTCATTGATACCTTTCTCTTATCCTTTATATTCAAACAATCATTATCTACTGTCACTCTTCCTTCCTCAATCATGATCAGATATGTCCACTTCTCATTTCCACCACCAGCTCTAAAGGCTAGAAGTCTTCCCTGATCTTGTCCAATTTCCACATGACAGTTTTTCAGATCTCAGTTTCATTTTTAGTTTTTTGTGATTATTTTTATTCTGTGCACCTTCTGCTTCCCTCCCACATTCCCACCTGCCCCTGCCACTTAATCTTCAGGGTTTGCAAGTGATACCACTGTAATTAGCTAGTTACTAATAATTGAAAAGGAGGCAAAGGGGGGCCAGCCATTCTAGGCATGCCATTTGGGCAGCTTCACCAGGAACCTGCAATGTCACACTCCCTAGGGAACCACACTGGCTTAAGGGGCCCAACAAAAGGGAGATGAACCCGTGCATAATGAATTGGGGTGACTAGGGAAGGTGGCTGTCAGTCAAACCTGGGAACAGAGATCATTGGCCAGAATGGGCAGGGCCCAAACAAAGGAGCTCTCTTTATAGGCTCTTGGCTCTCTTGTTCCTGCTTCCTTGCATTTGCCCGTATGGCCCAGGCCATGTGGACCCCACACACAATGGACTAATGGACTGCAGCTGGAAACACAAAGCTAGCTAGCCTGATGCTGGACTGGACACTGCTCCAATGTGGAGCCAAAAGTCTGATCACTGGCTTTGAGTTTAGCTCTGCTGAAAGCAAAATGGGGCTTCTTCTATGACAGGACTGAGGGAAATGGGACCTTGGGAACACAGGAGTTTGATTCCATGGAAATAAAACTTTCTACAATATCTCATCCTCTGATGAGAGTCTTAGAACATTCATTTTCTCGGGATATCACAAGAAGCCCACTCCCGCTAACAACCAGTGCAGGTGAGGGCCTCTCCCCACCAATAACATAAAGACATGAACCACATGTGCTCATTGCCCAGCAAGTAACAGGGGCTGGCATTGAGTGAAGGAATGTTGCCTTCCAAGTGTCTAGCACAATGTTTAACACATCATAGCTGCTATATATATATATATATATATATATATATATATATATATATATATATATACATATGCACTCTTTACACATATCATGAAAATGAACATATATCCTTTAACTATATAATAAAAAAAGAACCCAAAGTGGACACAATGTCAGAAAATTGTATGATTTATGTCCATGCACAGTGAGTATGAACTTTTGGACTGTGAGAGCTCATGTAAGTAGTGAATATTTGGGGGCCATGCCCTTGCTTTAGAAACAAGGTCGATATTTGGAGAAGCTGACTGTGTTGTCAAAAGTCACAGCTGTCTAATGACAAACCCGGAGCAAACTTAATTCCTCACCCCAGCTCACTGGGGTTTGGACAGCCCTGTCCTTTCTGTTACTCCATACAGACTCCCTGCTGTGTTCACTTGTCTGGAAAACACCGATGCTGGTAACTGAGCACTAAAATGCCAGGTCTGGCTGGTATAACTTTAAGTTATTATTTACATGATTGATTTGAAGTGGCTAATATACAGTAAGAAGGATACAAAAAGTGATATAAAGAACAGAGGGCCACAATAACTTAGAAACATGGGCAATAAGTTAGGATCTATGTTTTAGGGAAGAAAACACGAGGATTCTGGACCATGATGGAAAGAGCCCTTTCTGCTTTCACCTTTATGTTCTCACATAAGAAAAGCAAACATTAATGGACAGAGAGCAGACACAAAGGAGAGGAGCTTAGCTGGAGGTCTGTACCCTGTGAAATAAAATGACCTATGGCTGATGGAGGGGTTTGTGCCATAAATATCAGCTGTAAGGGGAGGGAAGAAAAAGTAATATTTACCTTGATGCCACAAAAGGCAGTATTTCTTAAAGCAAGGAGGCAAGAAAGGGCAAATGTCCCCATACTTCTAATTAAGAATCTCTATCATGATATTATCTTTTATATTTTATGTTATAGGTTACATCCTTATAGTCTCAACTCATAGAAAGTGGTCTAATTTTGAAGGCACTTTATAAATGTTCTATACTGTTCTATTCTCTACTGTTCCACATTTTCTCATTTAAAATGTACCATCAGACCGTCAGACCTCAGAGGGAAGGTAGAGGAGGGTGGGGGTAAAGGGGAGAGATCAACCAAAGGACTTGTATGCATGCATATAAGCCTAACCAATGGACACAGACAACAAGGGGTGAGGGCATGAGTGGAGAGGGTAATAGGGGGATAAGGACACATATGTAATACCTTAATCAATAAAGAAATTAAAAAATAATAAAATAAAAAATAAAATGTACACTGCCCATGCTGGAGGTGTGGTCAAAAAGTTACAAGATAATTCCAAAGATGATTAATGTTTTATGATTTCTTACAAGGCCCAGATACCATTTGGCATTCCTTTATATATCTCTCATGACTTGTGTAGTTAGTAACAATTATCGCCATTTTCAGATGATAAAACCAAGTGAGTTTCCTAAGGCCATTTAGTGGAACAGGTGCAATTTGATCACCGGTATCTCTGATTCTGAAGACAGTAGCCTTTCCCCACACTGTTCCCAAACTGTGGTCCCAGATCAGCAGCAACACCAGGTAACTTGTTGTAAATATAAATTCTTGGCCTCCATTCCACTGACTGAATCAGGATTCAGGAGGTGGGGCCTAGAAACTGTTCAATGGTTCCTATGCATGATCAGAATTAAGTACCAGAGGCTTATACCATGTACACCACCTGCATAAAATTACTGCTTATACTCACCACCGAGAGTACCTGAGATCTGTTGGGTGTCTTTATTGTTTTGTCATTTTTGAGCAAACATATATTACTGATATATGGTAATTTGAAATACCACCACAAAATCACTTGCAATAAGAGTGAGAGAGCAGGCATGCTGAGGGGGGAAGCCCAGATCCACCACCTAATCTATACTAATATAAGGGGAATATGCAAATTGACTGTCACTTTGTGACACCCACCAGCCAATCAGGAGTGAGTATGCAAATTAACCTGACAAAGATGGAAGCGGCCCCACCTCCCAGCCGGTCCTGACCTCTGGGCAGCATGCATGCAGGCACAGAGCAGCCAGGCAGGGTGGGACGCCTGCTATGAAGGGGAGGGCGGGGGCGGGGGCGGAGGGAGCTATAGGAGTGGCGCTTCGGGTGGAGCGAAGACGGAAGGCAGCGGCCAGAACTAAGGCCTGGGTCCCAGGTGAATCTTCGTGCAAAGGGCCTCTAGTGTTATATAATCTTCTCAAGTTACATAACTGTGTGAGTTTGGAATTTGTCTTCTATAAAAATGAAAATAAAAATGATGAGCTAATACTCAGAAAGCACATCAGCCCAATATCTAAAATGTAATAAATACTCAACAAAGTAAATGTAGTTTTCATTGTGATTATCATTGTTAAAGACAATAATATTAGTAACATTTAGTTAATTGCATGAATAGTGAGGTTTATGTATTATGTATGTTTAAAACTCCAGAGATGCTCCTCTTCTTAAATTTTTATCATGGAATGAACTTAATTTTTCCAAATTCAACAAAAATTTGTAATTTGTTTCAATTCAATAAACATTTTTACGATCCACAATGTACAATGTATTCTGTTGTTTCAAGTTATTTATTTAAGTACAGTGATGATACAGCTATCAATTTATGTCTTTTAGAATAGATATCTCTGTCTATTAAGTATAGTTTTTAAATTAAATATTTTAAATCTTCATCTGTATTGGCTTAAAACTGAGCTACCTATGTGTGAAGATCAGAGGTTTAATGTACATTTTAACATTATTTGAAAAATAATACATTACCACAAAATTAATGGACTGTGTTATTGTGGACACATTTAATTTCAGGTTAAATTTTTTATTCAAAGAAAACTTCATATTGCTATATTGTGATCTCTGTATACTTAACTGTAAATCTCAACAGTGTTTTTTTGGTTGTTTGTTTATGTTTTGATTGATTTCAGAGAATAAGGGAGATGGAAAGATAGAAACATCAATGATGAAAGAGAAAACCATTGATTGGCTGCCTCCTGCACACCCTTACTGGGGATTAAGCTAGCAACCTGGGCATGTGCCCTGACCCAGAATCTAACTGTGACCTCCTGGTTCATGGGTTGATGCTCAATCACTGAGCCACACAGGCCGGGCTCCCAGGCTCAACAGTGTTTTGATACAGAGGTTTTCAACAATAATGATAGATTCCCTATATTTTACTCAGTGAAGCTCAGGCCAATTATTTCTTGTTTATTTGCACCAACCAGTGAAAGAAACCACTAGCTGTCCCCTTTCTTATGCTTTTTATCCAGACAAAAAGGCTAGCATCTTCCTATGTCTTTTTTTTTTAGAGTGAAATTTTCAAGTCTCAAACCTCCCTTTGTATCTGTGTTGTCAAGATCTTTTATCTCTTGCATTGTTCTCTACCGAATCCTCAGCAATTTGTCTCTTTTCTGAAATGTGGTGTCTGCTGAACTTAGTCCCCAATTCACAACCTAACAAGACCTGAATGTAGCTCAATATGTTTTTATGCATGATATCACCATTACAATTCAAAGCACTATGGCATTTGAATATTTTAACAGGGTTTCAGAACGTTTACTCATTCAATTTATCACCCAATGTAATTCTTGATCTTTTTTTCTCTCTGCTGCTACCATCTCTAGCTTTTTATCACACTTTTTGGTTCCATTGTCTTGCTCTGCATCAACTTTCACATCCATTTCATTTTTCTGAACCCAATGTTACTGATTTAACCTATCTCCCCAGCATATAAGATAAGGCTATATAGAAGCACAACACCCCAAATATTTGTAATCCCTGCTACTTCCATGCCTCACTTTCTTTTAGATTTATTAACATAAATCCAGAGCATCTCCCAAAATATTTTATAAGTATACTATTACAGTACCTTGGAGGTTTTTTAAAAATTATTTTTAGGTTCTACTTAAGTAAAAACAAGCAAAAACACCTCAAAATTGACTGGTCTGTTGTTCCAGGCTCATTTAAGAAGAAAACTTGCAGTCCACTTTATTGACACAGTATAAGAAAGTTAAACTCATTTAAAAAAAATGTTAAACTCAGCACCAACTACAGGACTGCATTATTATTCTAAAGGTGTCATCCCAAAATAACAAATTAAACCTCTGATCTTCACACATAGGTAGCTCAGTGAGTATCACATACCCTCACACAGGAGGTCACTTGTATGTGCTGGGGCATGTCATATGGTTGGTTGAGCAAATCTTAGTAAACACAGAGCTAGTTTCACTTAGCATGTTTACTTGCCCTGTTACGAAAGAACGCAAAGCAGGAAAGTATAAAAATGATGATGAAAATAGCAAAAGCACCTTAAAGTATCAGGCCTAACTATAATCATTTTGTCATGAATAAATGTCAGAGTTATCAAAACCAAAATGAGCTGACACCTTCTACATGAGCTTTCATTTATAAGGGATTATGGGAATGATGGGTTCTTCCAACTTGAAAGTCATAAAATTACTACAATCAAAGAAAACATCAATCTGTGTGCCTGCCTTCTTCTGGGAATGCCCATGTCTGCACTCTACATACTCATCAGACACACCTACCCCTGCCTACAATCCTACCTTGTCCATGTAAACAGTCCTACTCATCATTCATGAGGCAGAATACACTCCTCCAAGGCCTCCATCCCTCCCTTCCTTGTGTTTTAACCCTGTTCTTGCTTCAAAGTACAACTATTTGAGCTCCGCTTCTTCTCTTTGCTTTCCAGCTACCAGCTGGTATTGAGAATCATTCAATAAAATTGTGATAGGTGTATTATTTTAAAAATAGCATTTTCCCAAACTTATATTTTTAAATGTAGGAAGAGATATTGGGCTTGAATACTCTAGAAAAATTATGGTAATGCAATGGTATGAGTACAATTTTAGTAAATGGTAAAACTATATGTAAATAAGAGTAAATTCATTAAAGTGTTAAAAAACATCAGCTATGAGAAAAGGCATGTTTTGATAGCAAAAAAGAAAATAAACAAACAAAAAATAATCAAACAAAAAACAGAGGGAGAGAAGTAGAGACCACAATTTTTAAATAATACATTTCACCTTTTTCTCATATGCACATATGATTATGTATTTTAATAAAATTTTGGATGATTTCATTTTGAATAAATACTTATGTTTTCATAGCTTACATCAATGTGGTGGAATTAAAGGAGGTGGTAAAAATAGGAATAAAGTTTTTATAACATTTTACGTCTGAATAATAGTTTTCAGAAGACTTAGCAAAAAAGATAATCATTAGTAAAGTTGAACAATGAAGATGCTTTAGTTCTAGAGAAGACTAATGACAGATTTAATCACTGTCTTCAAGTATTTGATGGATCGATTGGGAGATAATAATGATAAAATATTTTCCTTCTTGGCTCAGTATAACACCAGAAATGATTAACTTAAAGGGCAAACAGGAAAATGCTAGAGAAGGTGAGATATTATGACAAATTACTAAGTGATTTAGTAAAAGGTTTCCCTCAGAGTTTTAAAGCAGGATAACTACCTTTTGACCTGGAGTCAGATATGACAAATAAATCTAAATGATTCTCAACAAGGCTAATACCAATTTGTTTCATAAGTACATTATACTCTCTGTGGTTCTCTATGCTCATCAAGAACAAATCCATTGCCCATGGGGTCACCCTAGCCAGGAAGATCAGGGGCCAGTTTATTGTGGCATATAGAATAGAATCATCTGAACAAATTATCCCCTAGTTCCTCAGCATTCTGATCAAACTCACCTTAATGCAGTGGCCAAAGATGGGAGAGGACTAATTATAATTACCCAAAATGCAAAAAGCAATGAAAAATAATGGTCCTTGGAAATATAAAACCACCTAAGAAGGTTTAAAAAACTGCAATAACAAGATCACTGACCTCTATTTTTTTTATGTTGAATATTCTTTGCATTAACATTATGAGTGACATTTAGAATAATATTTTTGTTAAAAGTAATTATATTAAATAATTTTAACCTCCATAATGTATTAAAATACTGACTGTGAAATTCCAAGATAAGATATAAGTTTAAGGTCTTTGTCAAGGGTCACTGAAAGAGTAAAGATCTTTTTTATAACCTTTTTGTGTTTAGTTTTTAATATTAACACTATGCCCCTTTATATCATATGCTTGCAATTGTTTAATGAATAAATACCACAACCTTTATAAACAACCTTAGAGTTTGGCCTACATTTAATTATTTTGTTCCCATGAGATAGCTACGCTATCAAAATTCAAGATAAATTGACACCTATATAGGATGAATAAGGGCCTGATTTTCTAGAGTTATTTCAAAACTCAAGAAAACCTTGCAAAGGTAAGTGCATTGTGAGTTTCATGCTCTTTCCTTGTAAGCTGTGGACCTGAACCCAAGTTTTGCAGTGTATTCTTTTCTTGTCCTGATTTTCTCCAGGTGATAAATATTTACTGAGAATCTGAAAGCATTATTATATCCTATCAAAATTTCAGGATTTGGTTCCATTTACCTGTTCCTGTTGCTGGAAATCCAATCTGAAATAAGTGTTGATGCCTGTTGGTGACAGTGCTTATTGCCAAAGCTGCAGGCCAGCATTATAACTTCCCGACGGAGTTCTCTTATGTATCATCAAAGGAAAAAAAATTAAAGCAGTGTTAATATCTGGGGAGAAAGGGTAACTCGTTACATTACACTACAGTAGATAAGTGAATAATTAGCAGAAAAACAGTTTTCAGATACAGAAATCCTGATTTCCTGAGTGAGACAGGCAGAGTAGAAGTTAATCATACTAAAAATCTGCTCTGGAAACAGTTCTACACTAAGGGGTATGGATTCAGAACTCAACCTCACCAAAACATAAAAAAGCAGATCTTAAATTAAAACATGGCAAGGAAATGACTTTGATCTTAGTACCAGGGGGTAGAAAGTATATTCCCCACCAGCAGTCTTCACAGGAAAGGGAAATAAAAGATGCAAAATGAAAGAAAGATCTTTTCATGTTGCTAAAATGACAATGATACTAGTAGTATGTTATTGTACAGTTCAGTCAGGGGAAAAGAAGCAAGTAATAAAATAAAACAGTACTCATGTTGGTAGGACGCTTGAACAAGAGATCCATTAAAACTGTTTTTTGGCCATCCAAGCTTGATGTATGTTGCTGCAACTTGCTTTAAAATATATTCCTAAACAGGGATAGGGGAAATAAAGATAATGTCAGTTTCAAACCTCTCCATGATGACAACTAAAATTATATACTGAAATTAAAATATTTTCTAAATATTTTGAAATATATGTAAAATTCAGGCATGGTAATAATATATTATAATTTTATTCAACTTAGTATTTCAAATATAGATAATAAGAATAAAATACAATTGCTATGGTAGAAGTCTGCTATTTACTTCTTATTGAATTATTTGTACTATTATTTTATGTCAAATTTTGTAGCAAAACAAAGAAATAGGAATAATGATACTTATGCATACTTATATGCAAATGTATGTGGATATAGTTTATTAAAATGAGTACCTAATATTTATGCATGTTATATTAATAGAGCATATTTAATGTAAGCTTATATGTAGACCCAGCCAATAGCCTGCCATTGTTGAATCTGACATGCACAGAACCATCTTCAGTAAAATGACACAGTATTTCAAAGTCAATAACTCATTCAGTTCATAATATATTTAAATATCAATAGCAATGTAAGGCATGCTCTCCTCACTTTAATGTAGTCCTGAGTTTCATCAAAAGAATGAAAGCACTAAAATTACAGTTAAAGCAGTTCTTAACTTTTACTGAAATTGAGGTGTCTGATGTGATATATAAAAGTACAAATACATATAAAAATGTATTTTACTTTTATAAAAGTTTAATATTGCAGTGTTTCTGTGTTGAGAAAAGGGAAGTTTAATAAGTCTTCCTCCAGCACATAAAAATTATGCCATAACTGTAATGACACATATCTTTGTATTACTGTTTTTAGGTTTTGGACAAAACTAACAGTCAAGCCAGAATTATTCCCATCCTATATAATAAAAGGCTAATATGCAAATTGACCGAACAGTGGAATGACCGGTCGCTATGACATGCACTGACCACCAGGGGGCAGATGCTCAAAGCAGGAGTTTCTCCCTGGTGGTCAGTGCGCTCCCACAGGGGGCTCACCACTCAGCCAGAAGCAGGGCTCAAGGCTGGGGAGCACAGTGGCGGTGGCAGAAGCCTCTCTCACCTCTGTGGCAATGCTAAGGATGTCCGACTGATGGCTTAGTGGACCTAAGCCATCAGTGGAACATCCCCTGAGGGCTCCCGGGCTGTGAGAGGGTGCAGGCCAGGTTGAGGGACGCCCCCCAAGTGCACAAATTTTATACACCAGGCTTCTAGTTTAAAAATAATTTAAAGCAGAGGTGTTTTCATGTAGGTTTAGGATAAGATAAAAAGAAACAATTCTGATAGACATCAGACAAATTTAGATGGTTCTAATACATAGATTTTTATAGCTCTGGTCATGGTAATTCCAAATGTGTAGGTTAATTAACAGAAATAGAATAAGAAATAGAATAATTTTATTATAAAACATAAGGAAGACTCTTAAAATAACTAAATGCAAATAAATAGTGCTCAAAGGTGATAAAAAGCACAGAGGTATATTCTCATCTGCAAAAGTCTCACTGGTGATAAGACATTTAGGAATCAAAAGCTCATTAGCACTACTTAATCTTAATCTTATTAAAAATGATTATTATATTAGATTAGATGGTGTCAGCAGTGCAATTTTGGTTTACCAGCTTGCAGCTTAGGAAATCTGGTCAGGTAACATTTTGAAATGTTTGTCATGTCTATTTGGATTATCTGTTGTTTGCTTTCTTGTGTCCCCTTGGACCCAATTATGAATGGGTTTTTGCCTCAATGTTGATCTTATCCTTGTTAATTAAGGAAGTGAATTGAATTCACTATGCCCTCTCGGATAAAAATAATGACTGAGAGCCTCTGCTGAATCTGTCTATATTCTGTTAAGATCTTCGCAATCCTCTACCCAGGTTAAGTCCTTTGTGAACATAGAACCCTTTAACTCTTGGAAAGTAAGTTTGAACTTTAAGAATTTGCCATGTATATTTGTTCTTAAATTCTGAGGCATTTAAGCTTAATTGACACTTTTAGGGCAGAACAAAAAGTAGCTTGTATTAAACTTCTTCAAGTAATTGTCATCACTGTTGCACAGAAAATCAGGGTAAAAATTATAACATGAATTAGAAGGAATCAAAACAACTCAGGGTCAGTTGACTAGAGTAGATAATGAGAAAATACTTTTTCATCTGAAACTAGAAAGGAGAAAATATATCTTTTTACATTGAAGACATTGTATTTCTCCATGCGGTCCAGTAATTTATCTAGAGGATAAAGAGCTCGGCTGGCAGCGTGCCAAGGAAGAAAATCCTTCTCCTCAGACAGGTATCTGATAATCTCCAGGGGAATATTCTGAGGCAAATAGCCAGCTCTGCATAGTAAAAAAAAAAAAAAAAGTCAATGTTAATTATATGCAAAAAAGGTACATGATGATGCAAAAATGAAGATTTTACTTATGCAAATAAAAGGCAGAATACAAGATTCATCATGGTATAAAGAAGCCATACTCAGTGTTTTAAAACAAAATTACTCACTTTTTAAATATAGTTCTACTTAGGATGTCAATGCCCCTAAATATGTACAGAGTAGGACAGTTAAAGATTTATGTGAACATGTAAATACCAAAATGCATGGTTTTAGAAAGAATTATGAAATTTGAATAAATCGACCCTAGGTGTGTTCCTTTAGAGAAACTCTTCAGAGGTCACAAGTCTTGAAAATAATTGATTGCTGAAATAAAATTTCAGTTCCTCTGGCATTCTCTTTACTTTTCATGTATCTCCGTGTAATATTTAATACAGATTACTTTCAAAATGATCATCAAAATTAAAGTGGCAACTATATCTGTGTTACTTTACCATATAAGCATTTTCCAAACCTGCCAGTTATTTTTTAAAAAATGCTTTCCACAGCACCTATGAAAATCAGAGTTAGATTTTAATAGACTCCAAATTACAAAACTATTAAGAAAATAGACTCATCATTTATTGTTTTTCTTTCAAAATAAATATCATGTCATCTTATGAACCAATGTTAGATACTTTGGAAAATATGAAGCTTTTTAAAATTATCTGAACACTTGTTGCCTGTTTTTAAAGAGAGTTTATCCAAAAAGGAGCCAAAAGCAGCATATATCTCTACTCCCTAGTAGATTACATATAAAATCCTTGCAAATCAAAGCAATATAAATGACAATCCACAGTGCATTAAAAGATGGCCTTATCCTTGATGTCCCTGATGCATATATATAGTGACACTGTATATTTTGCTGTGTTTTTTTTTTTTTACATTAATAATCAACTGAATGCAGACGTTTATCACAGGCAACAGGTAAATATGAAAGTAACCAATACCCAGTATGGCCTTTACCTACCTTTCACACTATTGCTCTTTTGTAGCATCACAAGATTAGATGGACCTTTTTATGTGTGTTTGGTAGAAGGTGGACAGGGAAGGAGCAAAGCCTTTTCCCATCTTCACTTAAGATAAATTTGCCAGATCATGTAATCCTTACTCAATATGAAAAGCAAAAATTGCTCTATAGATGAATATTAACATGAAGCACTGTTTAGAATGTTTCTAATAAAAACCAATTCTAAATATTGTGCTTCAGTTTTCTTTGAGTTAAAAAAAAAAGTGTGTCACTCATGATTTGGGTTCGCTCCTGGTATAATATCAACCCCAGTTAATGTCTGATGTCAATAAAAATGGTGAAAATAACTCTAAAAAGTCCACATCATTTCAAAATTTTCTCAAGTTTGTATGATTTGAAGTACATCTAGACTTGTGCCACTTTTCTTACACAGTTTCCATTTTATACATCTTCAATGAAATTAGGCTATGGCAATAGTTAAATAAGAAAATTTATCTTTTGTGCTAGTGTAGCATCTCAATAATACAGTTAAATTTTACTTTTAAGGGGTTCTCGTCCACTGAAAAAAAAATACAATTGTTTAATAAAAATAATTATTTGCTTTTTTTTTCCTTAAAAAACATAGGTTTTAATATTTCAGATTTTGTAGTTTGTTTTCCCCTTAACTTTTAATTTTAAATATTAAATAGCATAGCAATCAGAAATTTGCCTCCTCTAAAATTTTATAATCCACATGCCATGGATAATATAATTTTAGAATTGAAGATTTATCTAAAAGGCATTATTCTTTTTTAAAATAAGTCAGAAAGCCTAGGCCAGTTTTGCTCAGTGGCTAGAGCGTCGGCCTGTGGACTGAAAGGTCCCAGGTTCGATTCCTGCCAAGTAGGGGGTGTGCAAGAGGCAGCTTATCGATGTTTCTCTCTCATCAATGTTTCTAACTCTCTATCCCTCTCCCTTCCTCTCTGTAAAAAATCAATAAAATTTATTTTAAAAAATAAAATAAAATAAGTCAGAAAATTACTTTATTTAAAAAGAAAATTTAGTTAAGTAACTAAATTATTATGCATCTTCAAATAAATTTTAAAAATCTGGAATGTTGCCTGCGTCTATTTTTCTCAGAATTTAAACATACTAGGTTATATCAGTTACAATTTATTGTGTTTTACTTCATTTCTATAAATGGTTGGACATTATTCAATGACGTATAATTTGTGAGCAATATGTCTACAAATAGAAACCATAACAACAAATGTTACAGAAAGAGACTTTCCTTGAGAAAGAGCCTGAAACAACTAACACTACCTGCACAACTAGGCAAATAAATTCATCTCTTCAAGCTTCACCTTCCTTATCTACAAAATAGAGGGTTGAACTGAGAGGCATTTTGTTTAAGCTCCAAAAACCTTTCATTCAAATCTACTTATCTAAAAATTTAACCTGCTGAGAAATAATTACAGTAACATGGGCATAATTTATTTGTTTAAAATATTGAAAAAATACTTTGTAATTTTTATATTTCCCATTCTTTAATTGTTTAATATGTATAAGTCTAAGAGGGCGTGGATTTAGTTTTTATAAGACACTGACATGGTATAAAAAAAAAGTAAAGAAAGCTTGATAGGAATTCTAAATAATGGCAAGGCATATAAAGTATTCATTAGATAGAGATAGGGATCAAGTTCTGTTTTGATTCCTTATGGCAAAAACTGCTACCTGCTCACCAAAATCCGTGCTCTCCTTTACTTCCTAGGATAGAGCATAATCCCCATTTCCTAGGTTAAGTGTGGTCATGTGACCTTAGCCAATAGAATATGAAGGTAATTTGCTGCCAGGATTAACTCATAGGCATCTCTCATTAGCTCCCCCATGTTATTTTTTCCATGAAATGAATCTTCCAGATAGGCTTGAAAGTCTTACATTGAATATGTCACAAACCCACCTACGATAACTGCAGGCCCAAGTACCAGTTCTCACACCAAACTCCATTAGGTGACCAGGAAATACATTTCTATTGTGTTTGATCCGAATAGAAGTTTGGGTCTATTTTTTACAGCAGTTGACCTTCTCTAACGCAGTCTTTAGATAGAATAAGAAACAAATTACACTCAAATTGCCCTCATTTTGTGCTGTTACAAACATATATAGGTAATTACCTACTACAATTATTCAATATATTTGCATTTAGCTTACTAGATCAAAATATGTAGCTCCACTAAATTGGACAAGAGGATGACTGGTTTCATTACAAAATTAAGACTTAGATAATCTTGGTGAATAAGTTACTAGTTTATATATGCATTTGTGTAATTGGCTAGTAATGATATCTGCGATTACTACTACTGATAATGCAATCAATATAGGGGAAGTGTGTGGAATCCAGTGAATGGAACACTACATTAGCTCTAAGTAATCAGCTCAGTAGAAAATACACTTAGGGTCCTCACACTGAAATGTAGTTTCCCTAAATTTGCATTATCACAGGGAAATGGCACTAAAAAATGGGAAGAAAAATAGCAAATTTAAAGAATATACCATGTATAACCAAATGTGTTTTATTAATATTTTAGGAAAAAGTTATATATAACATCTATATTTTTTCCTGTTGGCATAAAAATAATTTAGAAATCAAAGAAAAGACAAAGGGTAAGAGAGTTATGAGGATATTTAAATAAAAGAATGTCCATATGCAGTTATAGAGTTCCTCTTTCCACCCCCAACACTCCCCCAAACACACACATACCCTCCCTTCCTCCTTCTCCAATTTATAGGAGCTTGCAATGAAATATCTCTAGGCATACAAGAGATTACTTTTTATAAGAAGGAAATTAAACCCAGACTATATTAACTGATGTTTCAGTGCACTGATATTAACTGGTTTGTTTTCACCTAAGATAAAAACTACTTTTTAAAACCTTCTGAATTCCTGTTAATGTTAACTCTTGAATCTACTGAGATGGGTAGCTTGTAAAACAGCAACCTACTTGACTGTTTTCTTTAAAAGCAATTGGTTTCTGAGTGCTTGAAACTTGGTAAAAAATAGAAAGCACAATCCTCAGACTCTTCCAAGCATCATACTCTAGTCTTCATTAATTGAGTATTCATTTAAAACCAATAAATAGCCAAAACCGGTTTGGCTCAGTGGATAGAGCGTCGGCCTGCGGACTCAAAGGTCCCGGGTTCGATTCCGGTCAAAGGCTTGTACCTTGGTTGCGGGCACATCCCCAGTAGGGGGTGTGCAAGAGGCAGCTGATCGTTGTTTCTCTCTCATCGATGTTTCTAACTCTCTATCCCCCTCTCTTCCTCTCTGTAAAAAATCAATAAAATATATTTAAAAAAAAAAAAATAAAAAAAAATAAAACCAATAAATAGCCTATTACATATTTTCCAATATATGCAGAAGACACTATAACTGTTGCTAAGGGCAGATATTTTTAAAGCAATTGCTGGCATGCTTAATTAAAAAGTGTGATTATTGTATTATTATTTTTTGTTATTCATTGTTAAAAGACTTTTGTGTAGTCTTTGTGGAAAGATACTATGGTGGAGACTGGAAACTCCACTAGTCCTTTGAGTACCAGAGAATAAAAAGGGAAATACATAGGGGACATATCTTTGTCAACCAATGGTCCATTTGCCAATTCCTAGAGAAAACAAAGATGTGATTCAAGCATTTGTGAACTGATGTCTGCAGGGATGAAAAGGAAGTCACTTATTTGTAGCCCCATAAAACTTGAATCATGAAAAGTTACACATATACAGTTCTCATAGCCTTCCTCCTCCTCCTCCTTCTCTTCCAGGAAGCCTTCTCCCCATACTGACTTAGGCATCTATTTTCTGGGCTCACATAACATCTTACACCTGTACTCATAATAGTGATTATTATAATAATTATAATTTACCACAATATAATCTTTCTCACTCCCTGGACTTTAAGGAAATAAAGCATGCTTTACCCATCTTTTCATCCACATAGCCTAATACAGAATCTAGTAATCAATAAATATTTCTTGAACTAAATTAAATTATGGCAATAATGTAATAGTTCTTGAAAACAGGAGCACTTTAAAAGTATACCAAAACTTAAACATAACCACAATTTTCTAAGGTTAAAAGACACCAGCAGAATGTAAAAATTCAGTGAGAGTGATATTTATAGTATTTTTGCACATCTTGTTCATTAATGATACACATGATAAAAGATGAGAAGGCCATTGCTATCTAGCTGATAGTTTTGAATAAGCGAGGCTATACCAAAACAAAATAGCTTTCTGGCCAATGAGGAAACAGAGGCATTACATAAACATTTCTGTTCTTTTGCCCAATCAACAAAGCACTTTTCTACTCTCCCAGGAGCACTAGTGTTTTTTTATACCATGCATTTAAATAAATTGTTGGAGGACTTGAAAATCTCTTTTCTCTAGTCAGTAAATTGACAGGGGTGAATTACACGACCTCTAAGGTCCCCTTTTCAGTAAACATTTAATAATTATTAATAAAACATTCAGAAATAACTTTTGTTCTTTTATAGTTCCACTATCACCACCATAACCACCTTTCCTCTCCACTTGCTTCTTTGTTTCCAAGCACATTTTCTCAGGAAATCAGCCCCCATTGAAACACAGAGAATCCTCAGGGCAAGCAATAATGTTAAGAATCAGAATCAATCTTTGGCCACTAATTGGAAGAGTTAATAGTTATTAGCTATTTGCCCAAAAAGGAAAAGTCATTAGCTTTATAGCCAAAGTGAACTAATTATTTTTTTTTAGAAAACTATCAACTTCATTATTATAAACTATTTTATATGAGGATTTACCATACACAATATGCTATGGTGTTATAGAAAGACTAGAGACCTGGTTCATGGATTCGTGCACCAGTGGGTTCCCTTGGCCTGGCCTGCACCCTCTTGCAATCCGGGACCCTTCAGGGGGTGTTGGACTGCTGGTTTTGGCTTGATCCCTGCAGGCCAGGCTGACGAATTTGTGTACTGGGCCTCTAGTATGCATATAAGATCTTTGGTTAATCTCTTCCTGCCCTCCCCCCACCCCCTTCCCTCTCAGATTCATCATCTGTTCCATGTTTTCATGACTTTGCATTGAGCATCTGCCCCCTGGTGGTCAGTGCGTGTCATAGTTACCAGTCAAATGGTCGAACGGTTGAATGGTTGTTAGTTGCTTAGGCTTTTATATATATAGATGTTGTTTGTTACAGTTTAGTAATTTCAAGGTCAGTATTATTGTGTCCTTTTTTTTTTTTTAGATAAAGAAGCTAAAGTTTAGAGAAGTTGAGCACTTTGCCAAGTTAACTTGGCTAATAAGTGACAGAACTGAAATTGAAAGCCACAACTGACAGAAATCTCCCCCTGGTTCCATCACATAAGGCTGCCCCCCAAATATCACAATGAACTTGGGTTAAATGCTTTCTTTCTCCCTTCCTTTAACATCTGTTCACATGTCACTATCATAACATTCATCACATTAAATCTAATGCACAAGTAAATACATAATGTAATCCCAGGTGCTAGGAAGGGAAAGTGAGCAATATTAGGGAAGGGAGAATTGTAGGAAAATGATTGAGAAAAAGGTGCGTAGGAAATGCCTTCGTGCATATACCTGCATGGAATAAGATGACAGGTTGAGTGAATCTGGTGGGAGGGGAATTCTGACTGACTGAGGAAACAGGGAGTTTATGGTCCTGAGACAGGAACAAATTTGAGATGTTGAAAGAATAATAAAAAGAATCCTTTGTGGTTGGAGTGAAGTGAGCGAGGGGAGAAGAGGTTGGTGGTGCTAGATCGTGAAAGACCTTAAATAGCAAGGGCTTCAGATTGTTTTTCTATGGGTGATAGAAAGCCACTGCAGGTTTTTAAGCTAAAAAATGATGATGTGATCTATGCTCTAAAAGGGTGACTCTGGCTTCAGTAGAGAGCAAACTCAAATACGCGACATGGTCTTCCAAGATGAAAATAAATTGAAATATGATTTCTTAGGTGACCTTCTCTCACTATATGCACTAGGCTTATGAGGAAAATATATACCTAGTGAATGAAATGGATAACATGAATAAAAGACATAATTATTTTTAAGAGGCTATAAATAAGATTTGTTTTTTTAAAAAATTGTTATGCAAGTATCCAAAAAATATTCCAGCCTGATGAGTGTGGCTCAGTGGTTGAGCATTGACCTATGAACCAAGAGGCCACGATTCAATTCCCAGTCAGGGCACATGCCAGGGTTGTGGGCTCGATCGCAGCCAAGCAATGATTCTCTCTCATCACTGTTGTTTCTATCTCTCTCTCCTCCCTTCTTCTCTGAAATAAATAAATGTATATATATATATATATATATATATATATATATATATATATATTTTAAATATTTCAAAAGCTTACCCACGGATTATTCATTATTGCTCAACTGCTAACAAATAGTGTCAGATTATATGGGGAGGTCACTGAGAAAGAGCTTAAGCAATGAACATATTTTTATATACTTTATATATAAGAAGCTGTATATTCCACTTAAGGTAAATTAGCAGGGTTATTCCAGAATTGATATGCAGACAATAGTCTGAAAGGTCACCAGGAAAATTATACACATAGCTTATGATTTTCATGGAAAATACAATACTTAAAATTGTTATGGAATTCTGCATACTGGGCCATGACATTTTCCAGTGCTCTACAGAACTACAAGGGAGTAAAAGAATTAGAAATTCCAGCAGTATTTTGCAGAGTTTGAGTTCACTGACATCAGGATATCAAATCATTAATCTAAAGATCTATAAATCAGTGCAGCTTCTAACATCCTATCTGGCTGCTTTTTAGAAAAATGTGTGAATAATAGGAAACTAGAAAAGAAAAAAACATCACTCAATGAAACCACTTAAAAATAACTGGGTATATCTCCTTTTGTCTAATAATTATGTCAAAGTTTTGCATTTTATATAGGTTTTGTTATACTGTACATGAGGTTTTATATTTAACTTATAATAATTTTTCATATTATTAGGAATTCCTCATAATTGCCTTTGGATGAGTTATGACAACATCCTGTTGGGAAGAGAAATGCAGTTCACTATTGTTGAGCATTTTGATTTGGGGTGTATATACTTTTCACATGATAAGTAGCAGAGCTATGAACATCTCTGTGCACAGCGCTTTACATATTCTGAATGATTTTCTTTGGATGGAATACCCAAATTAGAATATCATGCTAAAGGTTATAACATATGGTGGTTCTTGGCAAATCTGAGGTCATGTTTTTAGGCTTTGTCAATCAGCAAGGGGTCTCAGACAAGGAAAACAGGTAGTCACTGTGGTGGCCAACACTGGTTTAGCACTCCCTGCGAGCCTGTCCCTGTGCCAAGTTCTATACAGGCAATTATGTTCTTAAATCCTTATGACAATCTTCTCAAGTTAGCAATATTACTATCCTCGTTTTACAGATCAAACCTGAGGCTCACAAAGTCTACTGACCTCGCCAGGGCCATACAGCAAATAAGGGTGGTGCTGGAAATCCAAGCCAGTCCTCCTGCACCAAGCCCGTGATAACCTAATCACTTCCAAAAGAGCCTGGCAAGCAATTTTGCATTCCCTCTACCACCTTCCAGTAAAAGGAAAAAAAAATGAAGAGAGAAAGGGGATATCAAGTGGAGTACTCTATAGAGGCTTTATGAGGGAAACAGTATAATAGAATAGATGGGGAGGGAGAGCGAGTTTTGGTCCATGGCTGTGACTTTGAAATGGGGGCTTGGTGTACTCATTGTTGATACAGCTTCTATATTTGGGTCATTTTGGGCCACTTATGCCAAAACCACCCCCACCCCCTGGGTTCCTTCAGTACCTGGTCTAATTTCCATATGTCAAGGAACAGCCTCAGCCCAGACTCTCACCTGGAGATACTGATTCCAGTTAGCAACCATATACCTACCATGGAGAACATGCATTACAGCAACACGTTACTTTTAGAAATACTGTTAACACAGGAAAGAACAGTAGATAGAGTATATAATGTGATCTAAAAAAAGAAAGTGAGAGGTAAGCATATTAAATTATGATCTTTAATTTAAATAAGAGGAAGTGCTTCAAACAGAAGATAGTCTCTATCTCAAGGTCTTCTAGGAAAGGGAAGAATGAAGGTTATAGAGAGTGGTTTGGGGGTCCTATACTCAGACTGAGAAGGAACGGATGAAGCACTCAAATAATGGCATAGGGAGCATGCGGCAAATTGCCTTGTGGACAGTCTACCTCAATTAAAAAATCTCAACAAGAAATCCCATAACCAAGTCAATCCCACCCCTAGTTTATCCACAGCAGCATTGCTGCATATATGTGGCCATTATCATTTCCCATGTAATTTTGTAAATGTACACCTAACGTCTAAAGTTTAGGCTAATACAAAAGTTAGTGATAACACAGGAAGATAGAGTCCAAAAAGTGGCTGCAATTTTGAAAAACAAACAAACACATTTGAGAGTGTAATCTAGCCATGCAAAAGAGAATGAAGACTCGGTGGGAAATGTTTCAGAAGAGCTGCCAGAAGTGATAAAGGGAATCTAACAAAATCAGAGGGACAGCATTCCATTTATTCTGGGCTGCACAGCCAACTTGAAGAAGCTCCTGGCCAGTGAGAGTATTTTGAGCCTCAATAAGAATAACCACTGCAATGAATTTAAACTTGTCCAATGTAATTAAGTCCATAAGTCAAAATGATACTTAAATAAAAAACAGAATAAAATAAAATAATTGGCTGCTATGAAACATGCAGGAGAACTGGTTCATTATTTTTGAAACTGAAAAATACAAGGAAACAATCAAGTATTTATTTTGCCTTTCCTTAAAAAACGGTATCCTTGGGTCATCAAATAGTAAATGAGAACAAGTTTCTCTTTAAACAACTAGTCCTCTTACAAACGGAAAAGGAAGAAAGGAATCACCATTTTGCAACCTCTAGTGAATGACTAGATTTAGGCATTGAACAGCAATAGCTGCAAATATACAAAGAGAGACAACTGCTTGTTATGTGTTCCTATAGAGTAAACTTGCTAAAAATTTAAACTTGTAATGGCTCAAGCCTCTAGCTATGATTACCGATTTGCAGGTGATAGAGAGAGCAGAGAAACATAGAAAAGTGTGGAGTGGGGATGTAGCCAGCAAAATCCAGACTGTGGGAAATCACGTAGGACAAACAACCTTATTCTTCACCAAATCATTTGGAAAGAAAAATTTGTAAAAGTGAAGGTGAAAATCAATAGATTAGAAGAGATTGAAAATATATATCAACCAGTCACAGAGCCATAATGTCATTCGGATCCCCAATCAAAAAACTGTTTTAAACATATGCATTTAGGAGTAAGTGGAAATTGAACACTTCCTGGATATTTGATATGATTGAAGAAATGTTAATTCTAGGTCATCATGTTTAATACTGTAATCAATTTTAGAGACAGACAGTGAAAATTATTTTTATGAAATGATCTGATTGGATAGGGACATGGATGAAACAAGACTGACCACGAGTTAATAATTGTTGACGCCTAGCAATGGATACAGGGGCTTCATTACTCAGTTCTGCCAATTTTTTGATGTATTTGAAATTTTTCATAATAAGTAGTTTAAAAACCAAACAGGGACAGTTTATTTCTCTGTGTATTCCCAGTATGCCTCATAAAGCCTTCATATTGTATATGCTTTAAAATATTTGCTGCATAACAACATTTCCTATATCTGTTTCTTTCTTTATAAAATGGAAGAAATGGTATTCACCTGCCAGGGTCACTGTGGGCATTAAAAGACAAGAAACAGAAAGTATTTGATACACTGTAAAGAGCCACACAAATGCGGGGTTTCTGAAGGCTGAAGAACCAGAAGTAGAATTCAGCAACCACAGGCTCCGCATTTGTATTCTGACCTTGATTTGTTCCTTACACTGAGCTACTAAACTCATGGATAGATCCCAGCACATTCATTTTTCCCTTAGGGACAAAGTACCAAATGGTAGTGTAATTGCCAAGGGAAAATTATTACTCTGTTCTGAATTATTTCCATCATAAATCCAAAACCAGTCAAACAGGCTCTGTCACAAAAACGACAGGGTTGCTATACAGTGATGAGAATCCCACATACAAATGCCCCATAAATCGGCGAGTATCACAACCCTCCAAAGTCATTCTGAGTCATGTGCTTAAATCAGAAGAGAAAAGCCAGGCTGGCAGCATGTTGGTCAACACTGAAAGCAATGAAAATGAGGTGATTTAGTCGGCCATCAGTTGGAGAAATATGCCATCATCTGTCTTATGTAGATTGTACAACACGTGATAAGCATTTTGTTTGGTTTTACACATTTTCTATTGTATCAAAGGGGGGAAAAAGTCTTTTTCCTATCGTAATGATAACCATCACCTACATTTCTCTTTAATTCCATCGTAGTCGCTATTAGCATGTCAAGAAAACATTTTCAAGTAACAACCGTGAATGGATGATAGAAAAGGGAAAGAGAGACACACCTTCTGCGCGAGTCATGCATTTGCTCCTTCTCTAATCTTAGTAAAATATTCATCTTTACTTATGGAGAAATGAAATATCTAATCTACTTCTTTATGATTTAATGTGGTATTTTCCTGCCTCTCAGAGTATTATATTCTATTCTAAATTAGAGTTAAAAGCCACTCAATGTCATTGCAGATAAAATGTAGAAGGTAAAAAATACTTTTTACTACCAGTGAGATAGAAAAAGGACTTCAACTATATAATCCATTGCATAGAACAAAAATTAGTATTTGAAAAAGGTAGCTGCGACCACTTGAAATCACCTTTGGGGAAACAGGCTTATTAGTTAGGCTTTTGATACTTTGTTCTCCCTCATAAGGGTGCTAACTGATGACATAAAGGACAAAGCTAGACAAATTTGCTGAGCCACAAAGAATATAAACGGTGACATCAAAATGATGCTATCAACATATTCGAGAATTTGTACCTGCAAGGAGTTTTGGATTTGAGAAAAACTTCAAAATTCTTGGGATAAAAATACATTGAAACCCTTTTAATATCAGCTTAAGATTATGTATTTAAATAGCAGATAATTGCTGTCCTTTGGGACACTAACTTGTAGATAATTTGTAAAACCTCCAGGGACAGGTTGGGGAGGGAAGTAGCTCTCACTAATAGCTACCTAGCTCTCATAGCTTCAATTTTAGCTTCAACTTCCAGCGTCACAAAATTCTGAGGATGTACTACTTGTACAGAAGTATTTAATTCATTCTGGATTCCCAGCTCAGAAATATAAGACCTTACCCTTTTCTTGATTTTCTTTAACGCTGATAATGTTCAAATAAAACTTAGAAAAAGTAATGATAATGATCTTTTAACTCCCTAATAATGATTAATAATTAGAGGACATTGATGATATAGATTTACTGTGTTCTAACAATGACACCATTAATTTTAATAACAGTCCTATAGTTGTCATTTCTTTTTGTCTGAAATTTTACCCCTCAATTACCACTTGTAGGGAGTATTTTTTTTTACTGTTAAAGCATCAATGAAAAAAATAAAATAACAAAAAATGTGCTGGTTAATTCAGAACAAGGGTATATATTTATATTAATCCAAAATATAATTGTAAAATTAAAATACACATTGTTACAGTAATAACATTAGTTGAAAATGTTTTATATTTTGCTGAAATGACCACATGTAGCTAAACAATATAATTGAAATCAAAAGTAATATAAAATTATAAAAATTAGAAATTTCTCTCAAGTAAGAGAATCACTTTTATGAGATGAAATTTCTGAAAATTTAATGTCATTATCATTATTATTTAATGTACAATACTAGCATAATGGTAACTGTCACAAGAATCACATGCTTAAAAGTAAAAAGCAGAAATATGCAAAATAGAGAAAATGATAAAATATTTTTTAAATTTATAGTTTTAGAAAAATGAAAGATAATTAAGGGTACTCCATGTAATTAAAATACTCTTTAAAAACTTATACTGATATTCTTTTCTTTCAAAAAGACTTAATTTACATTAAATTAAATTAACCTGAATTTTTTTCCTATGAATTTATTTATAGTTAAGTCTTTATTCATTGAGTCCGTGATAAAAAAGATGAGGAATCAGCAAATTTATCTTTTCTAACAATTCTTTTGTCTTCTCTGGATTTTCATTTGTTGAATTATTTCTATTTTTTTGGGAGGGGGAGGGGGAGGCTAGAGATTTACTTTCTATTTTATAACCTAACTTCCTTTTTCCTTTATTGTTGATTCCATGTGCAAGTATATTCAAGACTCACCATTACTCCTTTGTAGTCAAAGCATAACTTGATTACATAAAGATTTTGTTGTCTATCTACTGAAATATTTTTGGTTTATAGGAATCTGAGCCAGCCTGAATTTTCCACTTTATAGGTAACTTTCTTTGTTTAATCTTGAAAGCCTAGGGTATTCAGCAAGGTATCTCTTAATGTTAATCCCTCTTGTTTTTTCCCTAACATAGGGGGATTTTTCAATCTACATATTCTTGTTAACATTGTAAAAAAAAAATTTACTACTCCTCCTGTCTTTAAATTTATTTTTTATTTGCTTTCTTCAAATATTAAGTATATGAACACACAAACACAACACACAAACATGCTGAATCTCTCCTTTATATTATGATTTTCATTGTTGTTGTTTTTCCATTTCATTTGTTTCAACTATCTCAAGCTATTCTCCATGTCCCTAACTCTGTCTCTTCCTATGTCTATGAAGTTTTTACTGCTTCTAATAAGACTTGTTTTATTGCTTGTACTGTCAGATCACTTTATTCTTTTTTAATATATTTTTTTATTGATTTCAGAGAGGAAGGGAGAGGGAGAGATAGAAAAATCAATGATGAGAAGGAACCATTGATTGGCTGCCTCCTGCAGGCCCCCTACTGGGGATGGAGCCCACAACCTGGTTATGTGCTCTTGATCAGAATTGAACTCAGGACCCTTCAGTCAGTAGATCGACGCTCTATCCACTGAGCCAAACTGGCTAGGGTTTACTTTATTCTTTTCATTGCCTTATCTTTTTTACTCTTTTGCATGCTTTCTTTAAATTCTTGCCTTAAAAGAAACCACATTTCTTTGTTTTAATTCTTTGAAATCACACAGATGAGTGTATTTAAAATTTTTTGCTTGCTGTTATAGTTCTTCTGTTGTTATTATGATTCTTAATTATCTTTCTTATGGTATCTTCCCAAAGTTCAACAGCGTTTTTGTGGGGGGAGGGTTATGCTTAAATATCACTCACATTTAAAGGGAGTGTCCTGTCAAGCACAGGTAGCTGCTGCTAGGTTGTGCTAAAGAGCTATCATGGTGAATAAGTTAGAGAAGTATAAGTTTATATTTAGGGTTTTTATTTCAGACTTGGCTCTAAACAAATCTGTAGTTCCATCTGTTTAGGAGCATATTTCTGCTCTGTAGTCCCATTTCAGAATATGCTGGAGAGCAGTGTGATTCATAGTTCAACCTTGTATACTACAAGTTATCATTGAGGTGATTTAGCATTTAATCGTTTCTCTCCAGCTGTCTCAATTAATGGTTGCCAAGCCAATTGCTATATATAGTTCTTCCCCATCTTACCATTTCGCTACCCTGCTTCCTGAAGAAAACTGGGAGTTTGCATGTCTTCTCATTCAGGCCTGAATTTGTTTTCAGCTCTTCCATGTGGAGAAAGATTCAGCAATGTAACCCATCATGCCTCCAGATTCCATTACTGTAAATGAGGCTGTCTCTTCATGGATGTATTTTCCATTTTTGTAGATTTCTGGGCCCCATAGATGATTTGCAAATACTTTAATCTGTTTTCAGAATCTTTCTGTATGTGGGTCCATAATTCATTGTGTGTGTCAGCCATTATTTATATTTCTTTTTTTTTATTGGCAGTTGATGTTGAGAAAGCAGGGCAGTATATTTCATTTTATTCAACTGAATATCATTAAAAGACAAAGCAGAATAAACAAACAGAAAGTGTTCCCAATAATACAGGGCCTGAGAATACGGTGTGGAAACCAGCACTCTCATGTATATCTGGTAGAATGTTTAGTTGGTATCTGTGTAGTACTCAACTTGCTCTTGACCGAACCCCTTTCTTTTTTCATTCTGAGGATACAATCAGATTTCATTTACCTGATTCCCTCAAAATTGTGTATTGCCATGTAATTTATTTCTACCCAAGAAAAGTGGACAGAAGGGATGCGAGTCTTTTCCCGACTGGAATGTCAAAGCCTGTCGTGTGTTTCTCCAGACTCTGTCTCCTTCTGTCCTGTTGGAATGGAGACAGCCCCAAGCTGATATAGAGGCTACTTATTAAAGATAACAGCTCTGGGTCTTGGAGGAGGTCTTCTCAATGGTAAGTCCTTTCAAATATAAATGGAACACAGGGAAGGAGAGGAAGGGTCCGGCTTTCCTGTTGAAGGCTAATGAACTCAGATAACCCCAAATGTTAAAGAAATATAGAGGATTTGAGAATCAAGTCTCTAATTGTGGGAGTAGGTAGCCCCACAGATGGAATTTCCTGGAATAAAATAAGAAGGCTATTAATTTTTAAGAGAGTTCTTCTACCAAAGATGCTAAAATCCTGGACGTAAAAAATGTGTAACTATTTTAAGTTTTGAAACAACCCTTATGTACTCCACCTTCTACAGGCAGGGAGTGGGATGACAATGCTGAATGTTGCCCATGGGAGATAAATGGTCACTACTCTTCTCATATGTTGATGGAGGATGATAGAAAAGAAGAGTCTTTCAAAGGGCAGATCCACAGAATATGAAAATAAAAACATTAAAAACCACCACCAACAACAAAAATATCTGACCAGGAAGCTAGGGTCATAAAGCAAAATTAGAATTTAATCAAGCAAATTTGCTCATTCCTGGGAATCCTTCACAATGGATTCTATGTCTTCCATTTTTCCCTGTCTTGAATGGCAAGTTTTATTGTATCTTTGCCCCACCATTGAGAATCAGTTATGTGAGAGACAACCAATTTATTGACTCATAGGTTTTCAGACTTGATGCTGTACTTGGAGATACTGGGCTTTGAGTTAAGATTTTGGTTTGTATTCATCATATAACATTTCAGAAAGTATAATTTGAATTCCTACTTTGCTGACCAAGAATATACAGCAAACATGAATAAATCAGCATTTCATTAATTAAAAAGAAAAAAATAGATAATCCTATTTACTTCTTGTACTTTCTCAGGGAAGATTTTATTTAAGATCTTCTAAACTAAGAAAGCAGTGTTGGGATTTAGCTGGAACATTTGAAAATCAAAGAGGGTAAAGACAATGTTGAGTCTACTAAATACAGTTATGTGATCCCTGATGTTAATCTCTGGTGTACACTACGTGTACACCAGCAGATTTTTTTTCCGCCCCCTGCTAGGTATGTTACAATCCATTTGTGGAAAGAGTTGCTTAAATATACTGAATTTTGTTTGGAGAATTAAATAAGTATTACTTGGTACTTTTCTGAGGCAAATGGTGTTTTTAAAAATACTGTATTTCAAAAAGAGAAGAGATGACTACAGTTTTTCTCTCCTTTTGCCTCCTTAGTTATGGCATGTAGATTAGGAGAAATAGCACAGTAGTAGCTTTAAAGAAGCCTAACATATAATTTCTATTTTAGAATATATATTTTAAAAATTCATGTAATTTATATTTTAGAATACACACACACACACACAAAGTGCAAATTCATGTGATTCATAAATACAATATTAAAAGAACCACAAAAATTGTTAATAGTTAAAAAGAAAATGAATGCACTGTAATATTCCAAGCATGAATTCAACAATAAGAAATTCCAAAAGATCTCCAATTCAATGAGGCTTAATGTAGAGAAACATCTGTCTTTCCACATCATCATTGAGTTGATACAACTAGACACATTATATTCTCCAGAGTGACAGATTTTTACTTTCCTATAGTACTATCTCATTAGAGACTTAATTTGGATAAATATGGATGGTTTAAAACAACATCACACCGAAAATGAAACTGATTCACAAAGGGAAAATATTTTAATGACTTTTCTAATTTGGCAGGTCACTCAACTAGGTAAAGACAAAATTCGGACATCCTCTATGTATGCAAAATTTGAAATCTGAGCATGCTTCCTAATCCAACATTGAGAGCTGACATTCATAATGGCAAGATGTTCTTTTATTTTTCTGCAATTTAAATTTCACAAGGATACTATCATTTTAACTTTCTCATTCTAATTCCTTCACGTCTTTCTTCCTCTTAGATGCATTTGTTGCAGCCACTATATTTTGAAATATCTTTGAAGATTATTCTAAAATACTGTCCACTGCTAAAATGCTTGAGATCTATTACCAGATAATTCTGGATGCAGGTGTCACTAGATTAGTTGTGTGATGTTTCTTGTTTCCTTCTTCTAGATGCTTTTCAAGATCACCCTAAATTATCAATTGCCACCTCTTCCATGAAGCATTAGGAGATCATATACCATTCAGAAGTGACCACTCCCTCCTTTAAAACATTTCTTAAGCCACCTAACATTTATATTTAGGTAAACAAAAATACTTTAGACCAATGAGTTAATTAGATAAAATCCTACATTAGATAATTGTGAGATTGTACTCTCTCTAAATTCTAAGGCACCTGAAGATAGCTTATTAAATTTTTTAGTTCATATGTTTCATATACTGTTACAGTAGATTCCTATAAACATTTATGCAACAAATGAAATACATGTATTTCTAACAATTATTATTTGATGAAAAATTTATTTTGTATGAGAATATAGTTTTTAAGAGGTTCTGTGCTGTCAACATCATAAAGCTGTGTTTATCCAGAGATATTTTTTACCTCCTTTATCCATTTAATTGTCAAAAACTACTAAATTTAATGTTAAAATGCAACCTTCATATTTAAAATTAAAAAACATGTTGTGTATTGGAAAGATTACTCTACATTACAATGATATTTCTTATTTAAAAAAGCTAAGAAAGAGTATAGTATAGAGAAATACAAATTAAGATGAAAAGTCAAAATTTTATTAAAATGTACTCAGATTAAAATTTGGGTATACATTTATACTTTGGTATGTTGGTATATATGTCCAATAATATCAATTTTGAATAATTTGTTTTAAACTAAGGTGAAACTAAAGATAACAGGGCATATCTAGATTAATTACTTTTCTAGTCCTAAAGTCTAGCTCCGTGGTCAGCAAACTGCGGCTCACGAGCCACATGCGGCTCTTTGGCCCCTTGAGTGTGGCTCTTCCACAAAATACCACGACCTGGGTGAGTATTTTGAAGAAGTGGCATTAGAAGAAGTTTAAGTTTAAAAAATTTGGCTCTCAAAAGAAATTTCAATCATTGTACTGTTGATATTTGGCTCTGTTGACTAATGAGTTTGCCGACCACTGGTCTAGCTCAATATTATATTGCCCTTGAATGCCATGGCTGTGATTCTGGCCTCTCATGAAATGTTATATAACAAGAGGAAATATTGATTAATCATTTACTGGGCCTAGGGCCATATAGAATGTTCTAATTATATTGTCTCATTTAATATTCAAAATAAAACTTTGATGTAGATACTCTTTTATCCACATTTTTTTAATTATTAAGCTAAGAATAAAAGTTAGTAACTTGCTTAAGGTTACATTTTTTGCTGGAGCTAGGATTAATATTCATATTTAATTTTAGTATCAATGATTTCAACCACTATAATTTTCTAAACTAAAAATTAGAGAAGAGGGAGCAATTATTTTTTAAAAAAATAATTATTTTTAAGTTTATTTTGTCTATGGAATAGAATAATGCAAAAAGAGAAATTAATAACATGAATTTTAAAAAATGACCATGTTCGCCCAGCCAGTGTGGCTCAGGGGTTGAGCATTGACCTATGAACCAGGAAGTCGTGGTTCAATGCCCAGTCCAGGCACATGCTTGGGTTTCAAGCTCCATTCCCAGCAGAAGGCAGCTGATCAATGATTCTCTCTCATAATTGATGTTTCTATCTCTCTCTCCTTCTACCTTCCTCTCTGAAATCAATTTTTAAAAATTGAACATTCTCAAAAACAGTCTCATTTTATTCTTAAGATAAATTTGCCCCTCTTCAAATGTCAATTTGACAATTTGTTTCAATAATTTTAACCATGTTTATAATGATGAACACAATATAATCAAAGTTCCAAAAATACATCTTAGAAAACAATCAACAAATAATAAAAACTGCATGCACAAAATATTTTTAATTATTCATGTAAAAGTTTGAAAATATCATATACTTCAAAAATATAAATATGTTTAAGTTAATTGTGGTTTATATACCCATCCAATAGAATATTAGAGAGCATTCCCAAATTAATTTATTAAGCTAAGGAAATAAAATAAAGATTAGAAAGAAAGAAGTAAAACTATTGTTATTTCCACATGATTTTGCAATGTTTGTAGAAAGCCATTCAGAAGTGATCAAAAGTATTAAAAAACTAAGAGAAATAATAGTGAACTTAGCAAGGTTGCAGGATATAAGGTAGAATATGGATATGTGAAAAGATCAATTTTTAGGAAGTCTTAAGTTTGTAGAAGGTTCAAAAACAGTGCATGTAATGCTATTGTTCATTACAATGAAAGGCCAATAAACATTTCTTTCATATTCATAAGATAGAATATATATGAAGTAAAATATAATATATATGAAGTAAAATATATATAAATTTACATCCTATCTAAAAAAAGATTAATATGCAAATTGACCATACCTCCTCTACACCCACAAGCCATGCCCACCAGCCAATCAGGAGAGAGTATGCAAATTAACCCAACCAAGATGGCTGTAGCCACGGAGAGAGCAGGAGGCTTGAGTTGCCCCCAGCGATGGAAGAAGCCAAGTTTCCACAGCCCTGGCCTGCCTTGGCCTCCGCATAAGGCTATAAAGTTTCAATTATAGAAGATAAATAAATCCCAGATACCACAACCTCCACTTGGGTCAACGGGGGGCGTGGCCAGCCTGCAAACCACCACAGGCCCCTCGTCCAGGTTGCCCCACACCCCAAGGGAACCCCCACCCTAATCTGGGACACCCTTCAGGGCAAACCAGCTGGCCCCCACCCGTGCATCAGGCCTCTATCCTATCTAATCCTATCTAATAAAAGAATAATATGCAAATTGATCATCACTCCAACACACAAGATGGCTGCCCCCATGTGGTCAATTGGGCCTAAACAGGCAGTCGGACATCCCTCAAGGGGTCCCAGATTGGAGAGGGTGCAGGCTGGGCTGAGGGACACACACCCCCGTGTATGAATTTCGTGCACCAGGCCTCTAGTATATATATATATATATATATATATATATATATATATATATATATATATATATATATATATAAATTTACATATATATATATATATGTATATATATATATATATATATATATATATATGAATTTTCAATTGTATTTCTAGATATAAAGAGCTAGCATACTTTTTCTTAAAGGGCCAGGTAGTATTTCAGGCTTGTATGGCACACAATCTCTATTGAAACTTTACCTTTGTAGCCATAAACAATATACAACATAAATAAATCGACATGGTTGTCTTCCAATAAAACTTCATTTACAAAAGCAGGTGGCTGGCTGGTGGGTCATAGTTTGTCAAACACTGATATAGGTAGGTAGGTAGGTAGGTAGAGACATAGATAGATTACACTAACACATATGTACAATAAGTCAAATGTAAAATTTTTAAAAATCTTCATTTAAAATAACATAAAAGAGAAAATATGCAGAAATAAATTTATTAACTGGAACTATGAAGCATTGCAAAAGAAACATTTAAAAGACCTAAACAAATAAAGAGATATGCTGCAGACAGGATATTATTGATTTTTTGTTTTTGTTAATCCTCACCCAAGGATATTTTTCCATTCATTTTAGAGAGTGGAGGGAGGGGGAGACAGAGAGAGAGAAACATCGATATGAGAGAGACACATAAATTGGCTGCCTCCTGCAAGTGCCTCGACCAGGACCAGGGATTGAGCCAGCAACTGAGGTATGTGCCCTTGACCAGAATTGAGCCTGGGACTCTCAGTCTGCGAGCCAAACTAGCTAGGGTGACGTATATATTATTAATATGATAATTATCTTCAAATAGATTTATATTTTCAAAGTAATCACAAGCAAAATTCTAAAAGACTTACTGTAAAGTTACAGTAATCAATATAGTATGTTATTAGTATAGTGAAAGATAGTATATGGATCAATGGAACACCCTACAGAGTCTAAAATATAGATTCACAATTTATACCGTCAACTGATTTTTAACAAAGGCCAGGGAAAGTTGGTGGAAAAATAATGGTTTTAACCAAATGGTGTTGAAACAAGTGGATGTCTGTATGGAAACAATTAACCTTAACCCTTACCTTACATTATACATAAAATTTATATAAAATAGACAAAATTTATCTTCTACTCAAAAACATAATAGAAAAACATTGTACTATTGGAATTAATATAGATAGCTTAAGCAGGATATACAAACACAAACTATGAAAGAAATAATAAAATGGATCTCATCAAGATTAAAAACTTTCTATGTTGAAAGACAAATTAAGAAACTAAAAATTCAAACTACAGACTGAGAGAAAAATTTGCAAACATGTATCTGACTAATGGGCTTGTCCCTGAATATTTAAAGAATTTTTAAGTGCATGAAAAGATTCTCAACATCATTGATCATCAGAGAAGTGAAAATCAAATTGATCACCAATAAGATATACCCTACACACAATGCAATGACTGATATTATAAAGACCAACAATACTGAGTGGTTGGCCAGGATGCGCAGCAAATGGGACTGTCATAGGTTGCTTGTGGGAATGCAGAGTGGTCCAGCCACTTTGTAAAACAGTATGGTTGTATCTTGTTAAGTAATCTTACCAGACAACCATCAAGTCCACCCCTAGGTATTTACTAAGAGAAAGGAAAACATATATATATATATATATATTTTAGAAGCCCGGTGCACAAAATTTGTGCACGGGGGCGGGGGGACGGGGGGAGTCCCTCAGCCCAGCCTGTACCCTCTCGCTCCTTACTGCCTGCTTGCTCACTGCGCCTTAGTGCTACCGCGGAGGCGGGAGAGGCTCCTGCCATCGCCGCTGTGCTTTCCAACCATGAGCCTGGCTTCTGGATGAGTGGCACGACCCTGTAGGAGCACACTGACCACCAGAGGGCAGCTCCTGTGTTGAGGGTTTGCCCCCTGTGGTCAGTGTGCATCATAGCGACTGATAGTTCTAGTAGTTCCACCATAATGGTTGCTTAGGCTTTTATTTTATATATATACTAGTAGCCCATTTGCAGGAAAAATCCGCAAGCGGCCGCTGCGGCCACATGCACTGCTGCTGCCGCCGCTGTTGCGGCCGCCGCGCCTGCACCCGCACACCGCTGCCACCTGCCCTGCCCCACCCCGCCCTGCCCCGCTCCGCCCAGCTCAGCCCCACTCCGCCCTGCCCCACCCCGCCCTGCCCTGCCCCGCCCGGGCTTTCCCTCTGGCAGCCATCTTGCTTTCCGCTTTTCCTCTGTCTTCCTTCTAAGTTGTCTTCAGTCTTCACTCCTCCCACCCTCAGCGTATGCAAATTAACTGCCATCTTTGTTGGGTAATTTGCATACTCGCCCTGACTGGCCGGTGGGCGTGGCTTGGGCATAGCAGAGGTGCGGTCAATTTGCATATTACTATTTTATTAGGTAGGGTGTATATATATATATATATATATATATATATATATATATATATATCCATACAAAGATGCATATGCAAAGGTTCACAGCAGCATTATTCATAGTATACTAAAACTGGAAGCAACCTGCATGCTTAAAAGATATAAATGTCTATTATCTGTGCTATTACTGATTAATGAGTAACTATTTTCCAGGAAAATACCTGTATGGGTCTATAACTCGGGTATGTAAACTTCTGCCACTCAGGAAGCTATCAAGGTACTCTGGAGCATCTCTTGTTCTTCACCAGGTAAAGGGCCGTTGTGTGGTTCTCAATAGCTCCCTTAATAGCGTTTGTCGTGATTGCCTTTCATACAGGGCTCTCTGCCTCCACGCTCGTTCCCTCATAGTATATTCTCAATAGGGCAGCCAGACTGATCCTTTAAAAACACGTTTGATCACATCAACCTTCTGTTCAAAACCCTCATAATCACTTTCCCACTCACTCTGAGTAAAATCCCAAATTCTCACAGCAGTCTACAGGGCTTTATGTGATCAGTGCTCTGTTACTTCCCTATAATCATCACATACTGCTCTACCACTTACTCCATTAGAGACACATCTATCTGTTTCCTTTCCCTTGAACATGCCAAGCAGAATCTACCTCAGGACCTTTGCACTCACACATCTGGAACACTCTACTACCAGATGGATTGCTTCTTTACTTCTATTAGGTCACAACTCAAATGCCAACTGAAAAGTGAGAGCATCCCTGACCACTATATTTAAAATAAACTGCTTCTCTGTGCCCTCTCTCCCATCCTTTGCTTTATTATTTATTTACTCTAAAAGAATTGTCATCTGACAGATATTTATTTGTGTGATAATCTGACTTTAATCATTCTCCACTGCAATGTAAGCTCTATGAAGCAGGAACTCTGACTCGTTTATTCACTGCTATTCACTCGAGTGTCTATAACAGTGCCTGGTACTCAGCAGTGTTTATTAAATATTTGTTTAATAAATTAACTGTCACATTGTGTGCAGGCCATTTGGGATTGCCATTTCCATCCCTGCCTAAAATATTCTTAAATCCCCTGTGTTTCAAATGTAAAATGCTATTATTATATAATTGGAAAATATTGGTAACTAATTTTGTATTACATAATGTTCCATTTGTGAATTATTCTTACTAATAAGCATCAACAATTAAAATAAAAGTTAATCCACTAAAAGCATTTTGAAGTGCCTTTCATTATTTTTATTTTGCTTGTTTGTGAAATATGTTATCTTATCACTTATGTGTAGATGATAAAGACAATACCATATAAAGACACTTTATAATTAACTTATCTGCAACGAAGAATAATTATTGAATGATGACAGCACATATAAACCAAGTAAGTAACTATTGACAGATTTTCAAACTAGTTCCTATGCATTTCTAATGATGAAATACAGACTAACAAATAAAAAAAAGCA
Source organism: Cnephaeus nilssonii (assembly GCF_951640355.1). NCBI lineage: Eukaryota > Metazoa > Chordata > Mammalia > Chiroptera > Vespertilionidae > Cnephaeus > Cnephaeus nilssonii. The sequence goes on along the minus strand of NC_137077.1, from coordinate 67,332,928 downwards.
CATATATTCTTACCTTACTTTTAATTTGGCATATCTTAAAGAAAGTGGATAGTGAACAATTTCTTCATCAAACACTTGTAAGCTTTTATTATATGTGATAATTATTTAGTATATAAATCATGCACAGAAAATATTGAAATCAGTAATATCTTCCTTTTACTAAGAAAATACTTGAATTTATTTTAACTAAATCTCAGCTAGATTCTCACATTTTAAAATTCTATATGACTTTTCTTATATGAAATTAAAAATAACCTGTTGAGGCCAAATATAGTGGTTTTATCATTACATAAAGTAAGCATCATGGCTCTGTCTTTGTTATCCACCTACCTTTCAACCCATGTAGCTATCATCTACCTGTCAACAAACTCATTAACATTCACACTGTATATATACTTGATTGAAATACCTTACAATATTACTTTGCATTTCTTGAAGCACAAATTTTCCTATGGATTTCTTAACTCCTTGCACCCAAAAAAGAACTGATAGTCTATCAATGTCAAAATTCAACAGAATGCAGTAACCTTTAAAAAGTGGTAATAGGAAACCTGAGAAACTCTACAAAGATAGATATTAAAAAATATAGTAAGGTAGGAAGCCAGTGGCCTAATTGCTTTGCATAGTAAGTATATTTCTGTAATTATTTTAGTCTCAATTATTTGAATATGAGAAGTAACATTTTCCTCGATATGGCATGGATAAAATTCTCGATCTTGCCCTCAGTATATGCAACTAATTTCCAATACATTTGCATACTGGGAATGAAAAAACAACTAATTTTCACGTGGTGTTCTTTCTATTTTGGCATTTCTGACAGCATTCCCAAAAACCCTCCACTTAAATTTAGAGTTTGTTTAAGTTCTCATCCACATAAAACTCACTATAGATACTCAGTCACTATTCTCTTCAGGGCCTATTAGCCTTACTTGAATTTGCTACATACTAGACTAACATATTCCTTCTTATTACAAACTCTCTTTTTCCACTTCTGGTTAGCTCTACCACCTGGTGACCTGAAGAGTTGATGTTGAACTTCTGTTTAATGCTGATCCTAATTAGGTGAAACAGCTGAACAACTGGGAACCTCTGCCTACCTTCCTTTAGCAGCGAGAATCAACAACGCTCCAGGCCATTCCGGGTTTGGGAAGAATACAATCTGTGATTCAAATGGGGTCTAATTCTGCAGGGTCCAGCACTACTTCTTAGCGTCTGAGTGGGCCTGCACTTCTATCTTTCAATCACATTGGATAGGTTTGGGCACAGTTGCAATGAGTCAGGTTTTCCTGATCTCATGTTTTCTTACATCCAAAATTGTGAAGGCCTCTTCACCGGCACTCCATTCCACGTAAGGACACTTGAAGCATTCCCCACAGAAGAGTGCAAATTGCATAAAATTACCCGAGAACACTGTGTATTTCAAATAATCTTGCACAGCTTTAAGATTTGTCACATAAGCAAAAATGTGTGTTAATTTGAATGAATAACTCACCTTCAGGGCACAAAATGTGGAAACTAAATTTCCTTTCCCCTCTTCCCAAAATTATTGCCTCTTCAAATATAAAAATAAAATCTTCAAATTTTCATGGCAAGTAGAAACTAATATAAAATACCTATTTTCCTTTATATTCTGTATTCCTTATTGAGGTAACACTACTACCTTTGGGAAATAATTTTTGAAGCCCCAAATAGATTTTATGAGTTCTGGGAGAAAAACACAAGCAGTTCTTTACTTTATCATTGGCTGGTTAGACTGTTGTTAGGAATCTCTCTTCTAAGGTAGGAAAATATCATTACAAGGCAACTTAAACCAGTAAATAATTACTACTCTACCATAAAACCTGCATTGATACACATATTTATACATTTCCCCTTTAACTATTTATTTTATAATTTGTTATAATAAAAAATGAAAGAAGGCTGTGTATGTGTGTGAAAATTAGATTTTATATTAACAAGTCAAATAGCAGAAGGATTCATTTCATTTTTCCACAGACTAAGTCTACTACAAAACTCTCCTCTTTTTTTTTATCAATTATTCCTTGCTGAAAGAACCTATTTACTTTTCTTTTCTTCCCTTTATCTAAGTTCTTGATTCCCTCAAAGAACATCACATAATAATCACAAAACCTAAATAATCTTCTCTCAGTTAAAACTTGTGGTAGGTAGCTCCACTATTCCTGCCTACTTGCATTGCCAATAAATTTGCAGAATATTCCAGGTTGAGGTGCCAGGTGAACTTGCAAGAAAATTCTGCAATGCCTTTCACCAAGGAAACTATCGACCACCTTGAAGTCCGATATGCACATGCATGCTTGATGTGTGTCAGAGTGCTCATGCAGCAGTAAAGGTGTCTCCTAATGACACCAGAACCCTCCAGTGCCCTTTGCATGCTTGGGAAAATTTCTGAGACACCCACATTATGAGTTCATGTTGACAGGCATCAGATAAGATATCTGCAATGGTTACATATTTAAGAATAAGAATCAAAAAGTATTTTGGGTTCCCTGATATCTTAATTGTTGAATGATCATCTCATGGCTCAAGGATCCAAAGGAAGTCGTGCTTACTATTGTCAAGGATGCTTACTCCCAGGCCTTTCAGTATCAAAGAAGCACCTGTCTTTCCAAACTGATGCCATCAATACCCTCTTTCACATTATCGTGTTTGTCTGAATCTCATGAAGTGCTGCATCGAGTGCAGGCTCCCAGGTAGTCATGGGAATATGCAATTTCTAACAAAACATCTCAGGTGATCCTGGTGTGGGCGGTCTCTCAGATGATGCTCAAAGGAGCACTGCACCTGAATATGAAAAGATTCCCAGCAAGCAGCAGAAGGGAAACCTCAAATTCTTAAAGCAGAAACACTAAGATAATAATTCAGGTCTTTATGGTAAAAATACATATTACAAATATTTGTTCAAGTAACGTTGATGGTATAAATGACCATTTTGGAGGGAGCTCTGCCTAAATAGTTTAAATTATTTGTGGACAGTCAAGTATTTCAAACTCTTGGTGAGCTCAGAGATCCTAGAATAAATTATTGTGCAATATCAGGCTCAGGTTTCAAAACAATTAGAGAACAATAACAACAACAACAAATCACAGTTTTGTGTCAAATATAACTAGACAGTACTAACTACAACATGAATTATAAAATTGTTTTTCAATTGTGAGATGTTAAAGAGCATCCATATATATACCTATTCAAACCAATTTGTGTTTGCATTTGGAAATGTATACTACTTATTTTTTTAAAAGAATAGCTCATGCAAACCCATGTAACCTACAAACATCACCCACACTTTTGTAACTCAAGAGTGATTGCTGTTTGCTATGAAAATGAATCAAACCTATAGAAACAATGTCAAACTGTCTCTTATACTTTTTACTTAGCAGTCTCAGACATCAGACATTAATATTAAAACATTTTCACCTACAGAGTTGAAACAAAGTTGGCACTGGCGGGTTACAAATTTGCTTCTGATTTAATGCAGTACAATTTATTAGTCTCTAAGAAAGTTTGACGTCCTCAAGAGCCTCAGGCCTGCCCTTAGTGTCTCAGGAGGTGTGTACTTCCCAGAAGTCCCTGGTATGGTCCCTCCCCCTAAATTCTCCTTCCAAGGCCAACACCTGGGACTCATTCTCAAAAGATTCTAAACATAAAAGTGAAGTGGTCTTCTATCACCATAACAAATTCTCCAAAGAACTTTCATGTACTTTGAATATTTCAAATGGGATAGCCTATGACAAAGGAACATGTTACCTGACTCTCTATCCTTGGGCTAACAAGTGTATGCATGTAGGAGCAGTGTAGCTTGAAAATTCAGGCGCATACTCTAAGCTTTTACTGGGTTATCATAGGAAAAAAGCTGATGACACCAAGTTCATTATAGTGAAATGTCCTGAAAATGTTTTCAAACTATATTTAATAGTTACTTTTGGCAAAGTGTTGTATAAACTACGACCAATTTGGAGGTGTTTTGGTTATGAATTGTTAAGTAATTGCATGCAAAAAGGTATAAAAAATAGAGGACTTCAAGGTAACTTTTTGTATATCTCAAGAGCAGCCTTAGATGAGGGTGACAAATAGATCATTAGAATCCCAGCCTCAACGATGTGAGAAATAGTGTGATCGCCCTAGCTGGTTTTGCTCAGTGGATAGAGCATTGGCCTGCGGGCTGAAGGGTCCCAGGTTCGATTCCGTTCAAGGGTACATGCCTGGGTTGTGGGCTTAATCCCCAGCAGGGGACGTGCAGGAGGCAGTCAATCAATGATTCTCTCTCATCATTGATGTTTCTATCTCTCTCCCTCTCCCTTCCTCTCTGAAATCAATAAAAATGTGTGTTTCTTTTTAAAAAAAGAAAGAAATAGCATGATCTTTTGAGGATGGCCAGAAAGCTTCTGAAGGAAATCACTATGAACCATGATAAGATGCACACCAGTTAGAAAGGCTGAGAAGGTAACTACCAGCTAATTTTAATACCTTCTAGTCAATGACAGGAGATTAGAAGCAACAATAAATGTTATTTGCAATAAACAATTTTATCACTTTCAGGATTTCCTATTTAATTGTAATCCTTTGGCATACACATTAAGGTGACTCAACAAAAGATAAATAAGAATATAATTACATGGCTACTTCTCTCCAATGAGTCTAATACAAAAAACTAAAGAATCATCCTTCTCCCCATGCCAGTGAGTACAATATAAAATGTGTTTTAATCAGTATTCTCAATAATCTATTATTATTAATAATGTTCATGGTTTCATTATAAAGCACAGCTGAGAAAGAAAAAATGTTTACACTGAGATTATATAATACTTTAAAAAAGAAAAAGGTGGAGATCAAAGAAATAATTCATAAACTAAACATCCTTTATAAAACTGGAATTTATAAAGCAGGAGACAGAGGCACCCAGGATCCTTAATCAGGTTTTGCATTGCAATGCTCAGCTGAAGTGAAGTGGGCTCATTCTCACCCTAACAGAGTGGGGGAGTCAGGATAAAATGTCCAATCTGCCAAGGTATTTCTCACAAAAGGTTTCTAAGTCATTCCTTCTTCATTTCCTCTCTGAAAGGTCACCAGATTACACATTTAAACAACCAGCTATCAAAGTAGGAAAAATAGCTCCTCATCTAGCCCAGCTGAATTGGAACAGGTGCTTTTCAGGCACATCATGCTACTATTCTCTACAATGAGTGAATAAATGACCAGCACATAATTTGCAAGAGAAACTTTCAGCTAGATACAGGAGAGCCAGGTAGAAGAAACAGAAGGACTTCTAGTAAAAGCTGTGATGAAGTGAGTCCCAGACGGAGCCAAATACTATGACTCAGTCTGCAAACACTGTTCAGGTGGTTTTCACAATGCTACCAGTTCTGAAACCAGGGCTCAGAAACAAAATTAACGTGTACACGTAGGTTTGGGATGTTGTCATAATTTGCTTCTTCTAGGACCATTGTATTTTCACTGGCTCATGTATTGGATTTCCAGTTTCCCTAACGTATCTCAGATTTATGAACTTTGAGACAAGTCAATAAGAATGTATTTATTAACTTTTAACATGTATTTATCAAACCTGTAGTAAGTACTAACAATGACTGCTCACCAATAATAGAGCACTTCTAAGTGTGACATTCATAATCTGCAGATATGCTTTTTTTTGTTAGGAAGACATTAATATTAAAAAAATAACTTCTATCTTATTCCTTAATGAAGTTTTCAAACTAAGTTGTAATAATCTGCTCTTGTGAAGGCTTTGTAAGTGATTGGACTCTTAATGGAATAGCCTATGACAGAAAATTTAAAAATATGCTACACAGGCTGAACAAATATGTCATGGTATTAATAATGCAGTAAATTGGCATATGTTTGCATAATTGAATTTTCTAGAAAAGTGGTGACTAAATAAATAAATCAGTGTAGAAACCATCCAGGGCCAGGAGTAGGAGGAGGAGGAGGGAGAGGGGGAGGAGAAGGAGAAGGAGAAGGAGGACGATATATCTCTGAAACTTTTTGGGGTATTTATAAATTTTACAAATAATTATCATGTATATTGAATATTTCAAACAAAATACAACATAGGCCCACAATACAGTGATACACACTTTTATAGCTTTTTAAATTTATAGTCAGAGCATGTTGATAGTGTTAAATATCCAAATCCAGTGGTCACTACAATTCCTCTTGCAAATTTTCCAAATTTCCAGCTTCCATCACCTAAGAAGCTAATAAGAGTTCTTACCTTATCTAGCTGCCAATTCCACTCCCTCTCAAATCTCTGCATTATCCGAGCTGTAGCATGAGCATTACAATTGTAGTAGTTCTCCTGCCATAGGGCCATCTAGTTTACACTATTCCTATACTTATTATCCAACCTATAAGCCTTTAATGGATTTCAATAGTCAATTTCCATTCTTCTAATGTTATTCCCTATATCATGTGCTCCATAATCTTCCTAAGCCACATTAATTCTTTACTTCCCAATGCTTTTATTCTATTTTATTCATAGCACTTATATACTGAATATGGTTCATTATCTACAGTGTATTTTCCCTACTAGATTGTGAATTAATTTAAAACAAGGAATGCATCTTATTGATTTTTATATCTCCCAATTTAACAATGCTTTATCAAAACACAACAAAACACACACACACACAAATACAAAACAACAACAACAAAAATCTAGGCATTTTAGTCACTAATTTAAAAGTTCAAGTCAAAATACAATAGTATTTGCACGGCAATCAATTAATTGATTCCATATATATCAGCAATGAAAATTAGAATATGTAAGTGCAGAAGCAGTACCGTCGATATATATATAAAAACCTAAGTGACTGGCTGACCGGCTGACCAGCTGACTGGTAGCTATGATGCACACTAACCACCAGGGGGCAGACACTCAACACAGAAATGGAAACCACAGGTATGGAAACATGTAACAGATTGATGAATCTCAGAGGGAAGGGGATGAGGGGAGGGCGGGAAAAGATTAATCAAAGTTCTTATATGCATACTAGAGGCCTGGTGCACAGATTTGTGCACTGGTGGGGGTCCCTCGGCCTGGCCTGCGGGGATCAGGCTGAAACTGGCTCTCCGACATCCCCCGAGGAGCCCGGATTGCGAGAGGGCACAGGCCAGGGCGAGGGACACCACGCGTGGCACCGGGCCTCTAGTTTCCTATAAAAACACATATCATTTTTTTTAAATTATGAAATAATATGATGTTACCACAACCTATGTATCAAAGACCTTGACTGATGGACCTGGATAAATAGGGAGGGATAATGTTTTTGTACTAGAAAGCTCATATTTGAAAAAACATTAATTATTTAACTTTAATTTATAAATCCAATGCATATTCAGTCATAACTATAGCAGGATTTTTAATTGGCTTTGTCAAACTGATTCTAAAAAATATATTTAAGAGAAAATATGTAAGATTTTGAACAGGGACAAGAGAATATTTTGTCAACCACAACTTACTATAATGTTAAATTAATTTAGAACAATATGGCACTAGTGTCAAAGAGGCCAACTAAACAATTAAAACAATTCCCTAAAATATGAGCATTTGCTTTAAGTTAACCCTTTGCACTCGCTTGCTTTTTTCTTGATTCCTTTATTCTAATGCTAACCGTGTTGAGTCACACTCGACATCCGAGTGCAAAAGGTTAAAGCTATTATTTCAAACTAGAGGCCCAGTGCATGATTAAATCATGCACGTGTAGGGTCCCCTACACGCTTTCGCTTTCAATCACAGGGGAGCTGGGTGCCTGTCTGCTGGTGCACCAGGCCTTTCAGAAGCCTCCGCCGTGCCGGAGGCTTCTGAAAGGCCTGATGTACCAGCGGACAGGCACCCAGCTCCCCCGCTTTTGATGGTCCGCGGCAGGATGTGAGCTCGCTGCCCCAGAGGCCCCTTCTGTGCTGCAGCACAGCCATGGCGCAGACGCTGAGCTCGCGCACCACTGGCGGCGCAAGCTCAGTGTCCCGCCAGCCCAATTGGCCACCCCGGCCACCCCGAGTCCTGCCCCGCCCCGCGCCTCCTGGCCATCGTGGGCATAGCAAAGGTACAGTCAATTTGCATATTTGTCTATTATTAGGTAGGATATGTGGATACGGAAGGCCTTTTAAATAAGTAGAATTGATATAATTAGTTATCAATGTATTGATGTTAAAGAAAATTATACCCCAATTCCATTCTATACATAAAAATGAACTCGAGAAGTAAGGGTTGAAGCAAGAGACATTAAAAACAAAGTGGTGAGAAATAAGAAGAGTACTTCCAAAATCTTCAGATAGAAAAGGTCTTCTATGTGAGATGGAACCAGAAAGCTATAAAAGAAATTATTTGACATATAAATTAAAAATTTTAATGATGAAATATATTACAAAGTAAAAAAAAAAAAGCACATATTAAATAGAGAAAATACTGTAAAAAATGCATGCTACAAAAAATGTTACCATCCAAAAATCCTAAATATATAAGAAAATAGAACAGGAAAAACACCTCACCCATCTTCTATTAGGTTTTAATTTTTTTTTTTCTCAACCAGGTAACAATTCACAAAAGAAAAAAATACAAATTGCAAATGTGTACATATATAGAAAATGTATATATAGAAAAGATGCATAGCCTAATTTAATTAGTTCTATAACAACTTCAAGAAAATTTGTTTTTGCTGCCAGAGTGTCAAAAATGTAGAAGATACTTCATGATCATGGTAGGTTTGAGGGAATTGAGCCCTCTTAGACATAGTTCATAAAGGGTTAAACTGCGGAAGTCTTTGGAATGCAATTCGTAATATTTATTAAAAGTCTTCTACTCTTTGAACCAAATATTCCACTTGCACATTGCTATAAAAATACATATATGCACAACAAAAGACTGTTCAAGGATACTCGCTGCCGTCTAGGTTATTATAATGGAAAATCAGGAACAATGGAGTAAACCTCGCTGACTTATTTTATAAATGAGCCAGAGAACAGAATGCATTATGTTCATGTAAAAAAATAAATAAACTGTATGAAAATGTAAAGAAAAAATTCCTGGATTAATAGAGACCAAATAATTTTACCTGTGAGGAGGGTAAAGTCTTGACAGAGTAGGGAAGGGAAAGAACATTTTTACATTGTATTTCTCTTTTGTTTAAATGTTGTACAATTAAAATGCATTCATGTGGTAATTATGTTTTGAAAAACAACATTAAAAGGATACCTAGAATATGTTTACTTCGTTGCACAAAAAAAGCACCATAAATATTTATAATTTGGATAACTAATAATTAATCATCAATTCATGCAAGATACATATATTGGCCAAATCCTGTACCAAAGATTAAGTTAGGCAGCAGTAATACATGAATGAGACAAAGCCAGGTCCTTAAGACCATCCAAGAATCATCAGGGGCCCAGAAAGGCAAGTGGTTAAGCTACAAGGTGACGACCGCTATAACAGAGGTCTTCAGGATGTCATCTTATTCTTACTGGGGAAGACAGGAAAGGCTTCAGATAAGGGAATGCAAGTGAAATAATTTTTTTATGTAACTAGTACTATTCCTGACAGACAAGTGAGATAAGGGTGGGAAGAAACTTCATATAATGGGCAATTTTCTACTTGTCTAAGGAGCTAAAGAGAGCATGATGTGTTATAGAAATGAAAAGAACGTTTATACAGATTAGTAGCAAAACTACATGAAACATGTACTAGAATATAGTGAAATATGACTAACTTAACCAAATAAGTGCAGGGCACTTTCCTGAATCTCTCATTTTGTATTTATTTATTTGCACCCCAATAGGAAAGTTATTTTATTATCAATAAGAGAAAGTTTAATGTGTATTTCAATGAGATTTGCTATTTTCCTGGTTAATTTGTATAAAAGATAATGAAATTGTTTACTTCAAATATTTAAGGCTTCCACAGTTAGTACTGAAAGCAGTGTTCTGTCTTAGTTGACAAAAATAATTTTTGAAAAAAAAATTCATCCAACTAAATTAAATTAAATATTCCATTTAAAAATAACTTCCATCATTTAGTGCATATGAGTCAAAAGATCCCTTCATTTCCATCTCCATCTGTCCTTTGTCTTTAGGATATCACTACTTATTTGTTTTCCTACCATCAGTTCAGATCCACAAGGATTCATCTGAACTACTCTTTTAAGTTCCCTCAGTCTTTCTATATGGCTTGGCTCTTTTTTAAAATAAAAAATATTACTGGTGAAGATAAATATAGGTATATATAGATGATATAGATGATATAGATATAGACATAGATATAGATATAGAGATGCAGATATAGATATAAATTATATAGAATGGATTAGAGATAGATATAGAGATGATAGAGATAGATAGAGATAGAGATAGAGATAGAGAGAGCTAGAGATAGAGATAGAGATAGAGATAGAGATAGAGATAGAGATAGAGATAGATAGAGATAGAGATATACAGATGATATATATACAACAGCACGGGCTCTACAGCCAGACCACATGGGCCAAAACCTAGCCCCATCAATTACTGGCTGTGTGACTCTTTAGGCAAGTTATTTAACCTCTCTGAGTCTCCGTTTTCTTACCTATAAAAAGAGAATAAAAATAGTATATATCTACTTATCTCATAAAGTTGTTGTGAGAACTGAACAAATCCCTATATGTAAAACAGAACAGTGTCTAGAACCTTATAAATGCTTAATAATTATTAGCTGTCTTTTAGATCCCAATCTCTCTCTCTCTCTCTCTCTTCCTTGCTTCTCTTTCAGTGCAATGTTACATTAAACACATTCTCTTTCTGGCTTAATGAAATAACTAAACTTCTATATCAAAATAATCTTCATATGATACCTTATATTTTCTTCAAAGTCTTCATATATACTTTAGACAGAGCAAAAGCTGCATCTTAATCATTATCTCCAAATATCACTGTATCAGTAGGCTTCCTTCACCTCTATTCTAAATTTTCCCCTAATTAGATGGTGCTGTGGTAGGGAATAGCCCTCATTTGCCCCGTTCTCATTAGATAACTACATTCACCTGGTACGGATTCATTAGCGATTTCCTTTCTGATAGAACGTCCTTAGATTTGCCGTTGAGTGAGTAGGCAATTTTGTGCTTAAAACTCCACATGCCTGGTCAGAATGAGGCACTGATACAGCATCACTCATCAACTAAGCCAGTGGTCGGCAAACTCATTAGTCAACTGAGCCAAATATCAACAGTACAATGATTGAAATTTCTTTTGAGAGCCAAATTTTTTAAACTTAAACTATATAGGTAGGTACATTGTTATTCACTTAATTAGGGTACTCCTAAGTTGACCTTTGCTAAAAACTCAAAGGGCCAAAGAGCCAGATGTGGCTCTCGAGCCGCAGTTTGCCGACCATTGAACTAAGAGAATGTATTAGTAATAGTTCTTGGCTTCCTTAGCGATAACAGAAAGGCAAGGAGTTTTATTTTGTTTTTATTTTATTTTATTTGAGAACATCTAAAATTTCTTCTTTGCCATTTTTATGTGTTCTTTCTTCTACATTATTTCTTTTTATAAAAACCAACATCTCTAACCTGACCCTAAACTTTGCCTGCTGTTGCACTAATTAAGCCTTCAATATATAATTCCATTAGTTTTAATGAATTAGAATGCTACAGGAGGTATAATTATTAGTGCATGAAAGAGAATTGAAATTTGATTGTATACACAAATTGTAAAAACAGTTTCAGGTCCCATGTATGAAACAATGCTTATTAGTAGGACAAATTATATGTTTATATCACCACAGAAATATTTAACTGGTTTTACACAATTATCATAGAAAAAAATGTGGTAAAATGTGAAAAATAGGTCATAAAAATTACCTATGACCTAACCTGTAGCTTTTAATATCAGATTACTAAAATTAAAACTGTCATTGGATGTGAAATACAAAATACTAAAAAGTATGAGTTTGCTTCGTTACTCTTAAAATTGAGTAAATATCTTTGGTTTATGATCAACATTTTTTCCAAGGATTTTTATGGATGTAAAAATTAAAAATCGACCAAAATGTGGAATTTAATGACTCTTCAAAGGAATAGCTGATGTTAACATTATAAATATAATCATAAAAATAACACAAATATTTCTATAACTAGCATAATTGACTTCTGCTACAAGATTGATACACATTTTGTCCAGAACAGCTTTACTCTGTGGAATATTTATTTCTATCTTTCAGCATAAGTTTTTCATAATGAATTAAATTCAGAGAACATTATAAAAAGATATACCAGTATATTTCAAGAAAATAAATGCTGAAGCTTGAAGGCATTTTGCATCAAAAATCAAATATGGCATAATGGTTATTTTGTAGAATTCATTAATAAAATTGGGAGGATATTATTAACCTCCAGAGGGTTACATTGAACTTACAGAGAAAATTGATCAAGTTCCTCCTGACCCAGAAATACCCTTTGGATGCTATTGATCAAGAGTTTGGGACACTATTATAATTCATCTCCAAATACCAAGAATGTGAATAAGAAATTGTTTCTAAAAGATTTATTATTCAAAACATTCATACTATTTAGCTACTAGAGGAATTCTTAAGGGCATGCGTTTTATCGTGGAGATCCACAGGAAAACATACCTGGCTAAGCTGAAGGCATCATCGATCAAGCCTGCTCGATTACTGACGGAGAGAACCTGTGAGGTCAACCAGAAAAAAGTGGAATAACTCGGGATTAAAATGGCAGGTTCACATATTAGAACAGATCATTGATGTGTAAACCCAGTTTACCTCATGGTTCCTGATTAATTGATCAATTAATAATCTCCAATTCCTTAAATCATAGTTGACTCTAAAATAGCCAGTTTGATTGATGTTTCCAAGCAACCAGCTTCCTTTGTCCAAAGAAGTTAGTCTGTGGTGCTCTGAAAATAGCATTTTGGGGATAGAATAGATTTTAAATTTTCAGGATTAAAATAGTATGAAGTATGCAGAGTATGAATAATTTAAAAAGAACACCTCCTAATTAAAATATATTTAATCAATTAATCACTATAGCTAGAAAACCTTTAATTGCTTACTCATTACCTCAATTAATTTTTTCTTATAATTAACTTTTTTTTTTATAAAACCCCATTACCTCCACATATATTTTTTCTCAAAAGAAATGTAACCAAGAAATATCTATACTAATAATAGAGAAATATGCAAATTGTTCAGGACACCAAGTAACAGTAACGACCAAACAGCAGGCTGCGTGCAGCGACAAGGCCAGCAGGGGGGTTATAGAGGGATGACCAAATGACTGAACAGCAGGTTTTGTGGGGTGACCAGGCCAGCAGGGGCGTTAGTGAGGGATGACCAAACGACTGAACAGCAGGCTGCATGGGGTGACCAGGCCAGCAGAGGGGGCAGATGGGGGTGACCAGGCCGGCAGTGGGGGCAGTTGGGGGTGACCAGGTCATCAGAGGAGGCAATAAGGGGCAATCAGGCCAGTGGGGGTGGGCAGTTAGGGGCAATCAGGTCGGCAGGCAGAGGTGGTTAGGGGTGATCAGGCTGGTGGGGGGGGCAGTTAGGGACAATCAGGCAGGCAGGCAGGTGAGCAGTTAGGAGTCAGTGGTCCCAGATTGTGAGAGGGATCCCAGATTGGAGAGGGTGCAGGCTGGGCTGAGGGGGACCCCCCATGCATGAATTTTGTGCACCAGGCCTCTAGTACTACTATATTTTTGTGACTTCTAGTTACTTTGTATATGGATATGTGGCTAGAATAAAATAAAAGGTTTTAGGTGTATATCCTACTTAATTTATTCAGTGGGAAGCTGATTACCAATAGAGCTCATTTATTTGAAAGTCACTGTTGTTTCCTGACATTTTTCTTGTTCTTTCTTGAAAGTACTAATAAATAACAGACTTCCCTGCATCATCAAAATGCTGGGAAAGGGAACCTCATTTGTATAAGACACTAATATTACTACATATAATTAGAACAAAGATATTCTTCTTATTGAAATCATTTTGGAAATTATAACTTGATTATGTTCTCTAGTAATTCAATTAAAGCAAACCAGTAAACCAGTCTTACAACTTACACATTTAACTCCATCAAATACAGAGAGAGAACTTCATTCACATTTAATGTCAGCCTTTACTGACTTCACTGAACCTTAGATCACAGTTCTGATCTTTTTTATGTTGATTTCCTCAGTACTCATGCTTCTCAGAAGTTACATAATGTACAAAGTTTACTTAAAATTTATAGACATATGTGTGCATGCACACACACACACACACACACACACACACACACACCCCACTGGTCTAATTTCCACAATTATTCAAAACAAAAAAATGCATCATAGAAACTATTTATATCCAGTTTGAGTAAGAAGCACAACCTTCCAGTACTCACTCTATCATCAAGGTTTTCACACATCGGACTACAAAACAGGTTGTTTTTTAAAAAACAACAACACTGAATTTACAGAGTACTCTCTTTCAAGTAGAACCCCAAAAATAAGAGGTTATACCACGAAAGTTATTGGGTGAACATCAATGACCATTAATTGTTTAGGCCTGGATTGGAATGGGCTAATTAATCCTATGCATGTTAAACATTACCAATTTTCAAAAATTTATAGTAAAACAAAATAATTGTTAAACATAAACGTATACTGAACATAAAAATCTAGTCTTCAATGCCTTGAATATCACTTCAAATTCTTGCCATCTTTATAAATAGTATCTATTGGAACAGATAAAGAAATGAGGCTCAGACAGGTTAACTGAACCGTCCAAGAAAGCTGGGAGTGGTCCACTTCTGGTCTCTTGACTTTGGTGTCCTTGTTACTTCACTATACTCTATTGATACAAAACGATACAAAGCTTTTGTTGTAATCTGATATACATTTTTCACATTTCTATATTAATTCTAAAGGGAGGATAGCACTAAAACAAGAATTAGAACAGGAATAGAAAGTTGAATTCTAGTTCCAGTTTTCCTATATATAAATCTTTGGACTTCAGCCAATGGTTCTCTTTGGTTCACAGTTCCCTTACCTATAACATAAGGGCATTTACAGTCCCTACAGTTCTCTGATTAGAAGAAGGAGATATTTTTCTTAGTTTGAGATTTTACCCAGCTTAATCCATGGTGGTTAGGAAAATAAGTCTATCAGCTATTACTCTAAAATATTAATAACCTCCCAAGTTTCAGATACTTTCCCTATTTTTCAAAAATCAAACGCGTTTATCCACACAATTTCTGTGACTTTAGAATGTTATCCACTTTACAGATTTAAAAATAAAACAAATAATTAACAAAAATATGCATTTTTAAAAACTAAAATAATCTCATAATAATATTTTAATTAATTATGTCTGATTCACCAAAGAAAAATTAAGATATAAATATTGAGTATGATATTTTTAAATTCTTAACTTTAGGTTCTTAACTAAAACCTGAAGGTTATTGCCATTCATTAATATGTTTATGCATACCTTTGTTATAAAAAAAATCTTTGGAAAAATTATTTCCTAAAGATTTTGTAATATATTTTAAATATCTTGTCTAGCGTAGTTAATTATATGTCTAAAATGTTCCTCAAGTTAATGACAAGTAATGAATTTTAAAGAGATCTTTTCCAGTGACCTAATGAGGAACAGTGGTGATGAGAACCATAATAAAGAGTATAGGAGTCATATTTTAAGTGTTAGTAATTACAATTAAAAATGGTATTTAGAAGGTATCCAAAATGACACAAGACTTAAAGTAGGCACAAAGTAGTTGGACATTTATATTTTATATTTTTGTATTATATACTTTCTTTTGGAATAACAAGAGAAAGGAGTTTAGGCCTTCCTACTTAACATTGTCTGGTTGCAGAAAAATCACAAACAAAAAGTCAACCAGGTAACAATTGTGCAACAAACTCAGATATAATGACGCATACTGGTTCTCTCACTGGAATCTTAGGAGAATCAAATTAGGTAATGCTCTGTAGAAACAATAAAGAACCATATTGAGTAATTGACAGATCTGTAAAGCAAGATGCTAAAGTATTAAAATCTCTCTCTTTTTCTCTCTCTCATTGTGTGTGTGTATGTGTGTGTGTGTGTGTGTATGTGTGTGTGTGTGTGTGTGTGTGTGTGTGTGTGTGTGAGTGTGTGTGTGTGTATGTGTGTGTGTGTGTGTGTATGTGTGTGTTAGAGTAAATAAACTTAGAAAAGAAAACCAAGCTCCTACGGCACTTTGGGCAAGTTATTTCTCAAGCCTTAATTCTTAAATTTTTTAAATGGGCATAAAAGAATATTCAAGTTAAAGGTTTATGAGTTTCATCTGAACCAATGCTTAAGGAAAGCACTACAGCATCATGCTATTTTTAATTTATAGCCAGTCAGCATGCAAGCTACTACATTTTAGATATCTACATCCTCAGTATTGTCATAGTAAAATCAAAAGAGATAAATCCTTTACCTACTTTCAATTACTTAAAAATTGGTTTAAAAACTTTTTAGGCTAACTTGGAATTAATTAGATATTCATCCAGACAATATAAAAATTGAAATGTCAAGAGTTTATGATTATTTATATCAGTTATACTATATATTATTTACGATGACCTTGCTTTAGTATCTTGTGAAATTAAATCTAAATTACTGATAATAAAAATTATAAAAACATTAATTTTATTGTTATAATTAAAAAGTGATTTTTAATCTATTTTGATAGGAATTGACCAGAATATTTTCTTAATATTTTAATAGATAAACATCTTTCATTGACATTAGTTGACTATATGTGGTGGGGGGACATACAGGGTGGGGCAAAATTAGGTCTACAGTTGTTCATATGGAAAGTAATAAAATAATTAATTAATAATAATGCAAGAATAAACTGTTTCATGTACTCACAATTGTAAACTTACTTTTTCCCCACCCTGTATAAAAGAAGACAAGAATTTAAAAACTATTTTGCTAATCTTTTCCTAATGTCAGGGTTTTTTTCCCCCATGATCAATATGAAGACCTTCAAGACTGAAGTAAACACAGAATAAGACTGAACGGGGAAAACAGAAAGGCTGTCTTTCCTTTATCTCCTTCTTAGAAATGCCAAGATTTATATTTTATGAAGTTTCTAAGAAACATTTACTAGGTATGAGCATCCCCCCCCCAAATTCCTCAACATTTTAACTGAGACAATGATCTATCAGCCACACAACTCTGCTATGTTTAATGGAAAAGAACACATTACATTCTGCAGGTTGAACACTGCACAACTTTGGGGTTAGCAAGTGTGCCATTAATATCATAGTCTATGTCATCTATGTCAATTTCCTTTCCCAGAGTTATACACAGCTCAAACTATGTGGCTGTATATAACAACCATTGTATTAACATAGATGATATTGTAGACAAACATGGTTTCAAATATATTGTTATTCCAGATTAATACTGAAAGACTATAAATGAAAGCAACCTCTCAAATACAACAAACTGTGGCTATTGGTCAAAAAAAAGTTGTGACACTATTCTGGATACTTTGTACGGACTAAGAAGATACCATGGAAATAACCAGAGGGTTAAGCAAACAGACCTGGGAAAAGTCCCCAAAAAGAATCTGACTTGCTCTGAATCCCCGCATTGTCTAAAAGTAAAGTTTGGGACTGAGTCTGATGTTTGATCAATATCTTTGCACTCTTCTAATTTTCCCATTTTCATTCTGCCTCCCAACGAGAAATGTGTTACTTTATTTCTAAAAACTATTCTTTTTCATGTTCCTGGCAATCATATAAGCAGATGACTTTATTCTAATAGTTGGATCATTACAATAACAACTTACTGTTTTCATTCATCATTTCATGACAAATTATGTAGATAAATAAAAAAAATTACATGGAGGGAAAAGAGAAGTATATAGACAAATAGTACAGCAAATGTGAATTCAGAATCATCATATAAATACTAACTTTAAGAAATGAAAAGAATAGATTATAATAAACAATTCAAAATGAGAAACACCATTAAGTTTTACAGTAAGCATTTCAACACATCACATATTAATGTTTTATACACAATATACGTATATAAATGAAAGAACATATTTTCATAATATGTGATTATGTGTTAAGAGTACAATAACATGAAAATGTGAATAAAAACAACTAGAAATACAAGTGTTTATATTTCTAGTAAATATATTAGATTCTGCTGTAAGAACATTTTCTTGTATGTGTATATGTATTTTGAGCACTTATGTTTCCCTTATAAGACTGAGGTGAATAAATAATAGTCATGTTGTTATTTATTTCGTTATACCTCATTGTATTTAAATATATGTGGCTGTTTAAAATTATGCCTATGAAAGAGCAAAATAATATCAATAGGCAGAACATTTGACAGGAGTAAAAAAAGCAAAATGTTGACATACTTGGCCATCTAAATCTAAATTAAACATTACATAAAGGGCGATAATTGGCTTTTTCTTTAATTAATGGAAAACAAATAAAAGAGACCTGTTTCTCACTCTAACATAAAAGATTTAAATTGAATTCAAGAAGTAGCTTTCTGACAGTGCATTGAAATGGCTCACTATCTTGTTTGAAGATATTTAGAAACAATAGACTCTCATCTTTCTCTGCTCCCTGAGAGTTGACCCTACCTAGGGAACAGTTTAATGACCGATCAAGTTCCCTTTCTACTGGCCCTATAATTGCTGTATTTTATGGAGAATATTTCCTCACCCATTCTTTAAAGAGCTAGTCTTGTAAAGAGAAGATAGCAGGAAAATGGAATTTAAAATATGCCCTGTACTTTTAGTATTAGGTATACTGTCCTATTGGGAGTTCTGAATATAATCTATCTATGTATATAACAGAGGAATATGCAAATGACCCAGGATGCCATAATGTCATGACCGAACAGCAGGGACTTGAGGCTGCATAGCACCTGGCTGGGGTGAGGGACCTCAGGCCGCACCCCTCGTCCAGTGGGGCTTGACAGGGGACCTCAGGCTAAACCTCCCGCCCCGGCACAAGGCCAAGAGACCTCAGGCCGCGCCCCCCACCCCAGTGCCGGACCAGGAGACCTCAGGCTGCACCTCCCGCACCAGCGCCAGGCCAGGGTACCTCAGGCTGTGCCCTCTTCCTGGCGGGGCTTGATAAGGGACCTCAGGCTGTGCCCTCCGCCCGGCGGGGCTTGATAAGGGACCTCAGGCTGTGCCCCCCACCTGGAGGGGCTTGATGGGGGTGGGGCCGGCTGGGTCTGCATCTCACCCAATGGGGGTGGGGCTGGCCAGGTCTGGGTCTCCTGCATTTTTGAAGCTCCTGCGGGTGGTGGGCGGGGACTTAACTCTAGGTCCCATGGTGTGCCCCAGACTCTGACAGGAGGGAGATTTTCATATACATTTTACTAATTTTCTTTCATCTCTGACACTTCTATTATAGAGAAAGGGCAAGTAGCAATATTATTATTTCCTCTAATTAATTCCCTTTTAATGTGCATGAATTTCATGCACCAGGCCAGTAGTTATATTTATAATTATAAAGTGGTACAATTTGAAATAGCTAAAATTAGTACTATAAATACTTTTAAATTTTCTATTTATCATCAAAGACACAAATAAATTTAATAATTACATAGGCCAACTAAAATTAGACTGTGTAAAAATTACACTATATTATACTTAGTTTTGTAGATGTGATAATCATTTCCCTATATTCTACTCTAATCTGTTTTTATTCATATTTTTATAACAGCTAAAACCAGAGGTTAAGTTGTTCAGCTTAAGCCAAATAGTTCTAAAACCAAATAGTTTCCTGGGAAGAATATATGTTTTACCTGATTTGTTAGATACCCAAATAATTGCTTCTGGAGACATATGGCTTCTATTTCCTACCACAATAGTTAATGGAATCTGCCACAGGTAACTGCAAAATAAAAGAGAAGCTTTAAGAATAAAAACAGCTATAACAAATAACACATACTTGGCACCTTCTTTGTGATCTGCATTATTCTCTTTAAAAAACTACAAAAATTCCCCAGTTATAAAGTAAGGAGTGAGTTAAGAAGATGAATTCACTTTTTCAAAGCCACTAAGCAGACTTGGCCTCTAAGAGTTTTAATTTCAAATCAAAAGGGGGATTGCCAACAAAACAATTTATCTTAAAACACACACACACACACACACACACACACACACACACACACACACACACAACAGAGTTGCATTTTGCATTAGGAATAAAAGAATAGATAAAATCTATATATCTGAGCCACACACCATATATTGATTACAGTCTCAAAATAACACCTTTCTACTTTTTCTATATTAGACTAATAGACATTTCAGTGGTTTATTCATTTACATTTCAACAGTCTCATTTATTTGTTTAGCTATTCTAAAAGATACTACTGTGTTACCATATTTTTACAGAAAGTTTAAAATATCACACCTAAAGCACAGAAACTGAAAAGCAAAACTAACCATAACCCTCTAAAATCCTGACCAATAGAAAGAACACTATGTGACACATTAATGCGGTGTTTTCTGAAATGAAATTTCCAAATTGATGTGTAAAATCATCCACCAACAGACAGAGATAAATCATGAGTCTCAGATACAAAAGAGAAGCACTTTCTAGAATTTGAATTTTTATAGGATAAAAATTGAGGCTTATACTTATACATGAAGTAATATTAAATTAATCTCAGAAGAGTAGCCAAAGACATGCTAGATGGTTTTTCAATCAGTTCAATTACTACATATTGTTTCTTTCTCTAAAATATAACCATATCATTCTGACCTATTGTTGCACCATTAGGAACAGGGGTAATAATACCTAGTGTGGAAAAATATTATTTATTTTATCTTTTATTCTATTAAATGTATTTTGGAGACATTGGTTAATAAAATAATATAGGTTTCAAGGGTACAATTCTATGATACATTATAGGTATAATTGCATTGTGTGCCCACAATCCAAAGTCAAATCTTCTTCTGTCACCACATATTTGACCCCTTTACCCTTTATTGCCCGCACTCCCTTCCCTCTGGTAACCACCATACTGTGGTGGTTTTTGTTTGTTTCAGTGAGTTTTTGTTTGTTTTTCTTGTTTGTTCATTTGCTTGTCTCAGATTTATACTCCACATATGAGAGAAATCACATGGTTCTTGACTTTTCTGTCTGACTTATTTCCCCCTTTTTTTATTTTTAAAATGTAAAAAGAGATACTGCGTGAGCTCTATAAGTGTGAGAGTGAATGGAGAACTGAGAATTTTTCAGGGACATGTCTGGGGTTATATAACTAAAAACATAATGAACATGTGGGTTTATCTTGGGGGCGGGGGTGAGAGGGCAGGGCATCTCCTTAAAACCTGTCATGTGGAATTTGATTATTTTATCTTTTCATGTTTGCCATTCACAATGAATAGAACTCAGTAGTAGAAAAAAATTCCAAATGGAAGATTGAATGAAGTTCATAATTTTATACCAACTGCTACCTCCAACATGGAAAGTCCAAATAGTATGTTAAAGATTCTAAATTTTAAAATTGCATGCTATACTTAATCAGAGAAACATTTTTTAAATTGGTTAAGAAATAAACAATCTACAGTAGCCAAACATGTCTTGATATTTTTAAGTAGAAGTGAATAAACACAAATTATGTAAGCTTTTTAACAAAAAATTCCAAGCTCCCAACATAATGTTAAGAATATGCCACATGCCCTATCTGGTTTGGCTTAGTGGACAGAGCTTCGGCCTGCAGATTGAAGGGCCCCAGTTTGATTCCAGTCAAGAGTACATGCCTGGGTGTGGGGCAAGATCCCCAAGGTGGGGCGTGCAGGAGGCAGTCAATCAATGATCTCCATCTCTCATGAATGATGTTTCTATCTCTCTCTCTCCCTCTCCTTTTTCTCTGAAATCAATAAAAAAAAGAATATGCCACAAATATTTAATGATGGATTTACAATGAAGAAAACACAGAGAGTTGATATGTTTATTTAACAGCCATTCCCTTTTTGATTACTTGGAATAATTAGTTAAGAAACAACAATGTCTGACTGTGGATCTGATGGTAAATTTAAACTATGCATGCATTTTCATACCTGAGATCTTGCAAAAGCCTGAATATGAAAAGCACTCCATAAATTGCTGTGGAATTAGGTTGACATAAAATAAAAGGGGCCAAATAAGTCTACTATAGATAAGACAGAGATTAACTTTATGCACTTGACTTTTTAGTTCATATTTTTCACATTCAGTTGGGTCAACTAAATTGTGAACTCAAGTGTCAGTTAAAGGGCAAGAAATATATAAGGAAAAAAGAGAGAAATAGATAAAATCAAGTTCTTAAAAATTCTCAAGGATCAATGTATCTTTCTTATATCATGTTCATAATATATTTGTGAAACATTATTTGCCCCTATTATAAACAAACTTATAACTTACATGTATTTAAGCTATATTCTTTTAAATAACAAAACTAGAAATTATTATAAAAATTGGTATATTTGAACCTTGGCTTGTGTAGCTCAGTTGGTTGGAGCATCATACCATGCACTGGAAGGTTGTAGGTTTGATTCCCAATCAGGGCACATGCCTAGGTTGTGGGCTTGATCCCCAGTCAGGGTGCATGGGGAGGCAATCAATCAATGTTTCTTTTTCACCTCAATGTTTTCTCTCTCTCTCTCTCTCTCTCTCTCTCTCTCTCTCTCTCTCTCTCTCTCTCTCTCTCCCTCCTTTTCCCTCTCTTTAAAAAGTAAATCAATAAAAACATTTTTTTAAATATTGGTATATTTGAGCTTTAGCAAAAATCTCTAAAGTATAGGAAAAAGAAATTCGTATTAATACTTTCATGTTGCTACAGTAAATTCCACATACATATAGGAAACTTTCTAAGTGGTAGACAGACATTGTATTGCATAACTGTTCAGATGCAAGAAAGTTAACTATAAGGTATTGGGATACAAGTGTGTGTACACACACACACATACACACAACCAAAATCTATACTTTGTCACAAAGACAAAATAAAATTTACAAATTATTAAGCATATATGAAATTTCTATTCATTTCTGAATTGCTGTGCTATCAAATACCATATGTTATTTTTCATAACTTTCCAAACAACAAGTATTTAGTTTTTTACAACTTTCATGGTAAATTATGTTATTTTATGATTACAACTCAAAAATCTGGAAGACACGGAACAGTGTTGAGTGAAGAGCTCTGTGTGGTATGCTGTAAAGAAATCTAAGACAATGCAAAATTGGTTGGCTAACCACAAGCTGTATGCCTGAAACCAACACAAAATAATATTGAAAATAAACGTTCATAGAAAAATAAAATAATGAGACTTAATCTCAAAAAATAAAAGAAATCTAAGACTGCAGTGGTTTATGTATAAAAAGAGACAAGAAAAAAGTACTTGTGAAGTTACAGATGTTTAAGTTTAACTTAAATTTTAGTCATCTCATTTTATGGAGGAAAAAAACATTAAAAAATACTAGAAAAAAAATATTTCAAAAGACTTCCAAGATATTTTTTTTTCTTTAATAGTCCCTGGGACTCTCTCTCTTCATCAGTAATTCACATATTTTATAATAAAGCAATGATTATTTGGATGATTAGGTTAAGGTAGAAAAGAATATGTACATATTTAGCTTGAGTGAGAAATCTTTTTAAAATTGGTGACAGAAGAAGATTTGACTTTGGGTGGTGGGCACATGGTGCAATATACAGACCTTGTAACATAGAAACCCACACCTGAAACCTATATATTTATGTTCAACAGTGCCACGCCAATCAATTTAATAAACAAGTATTAAAATAGTAAAGAATGGTACTGATATTAGTGAAGTGGTAGTGGATATGCCAAAAAACTATACAAAAGTCATACAAATTCACAACTTAACAAATACCAAAATTCCAGCAAATGTTTTACTCACTTTTACATATCAACTAACTTTGTGCAATCATTACTTATGTAAAGATCTTTCTGTGCTGTACGATAGCTACTCCATATAAAATTATAATTACTATATACATGAAAACTGTCCTAGGCATGTTGCAGTGATATTCTAGTGTCTTCGTAAAATTCAAGATACAGAGTTGATTGTACTGTCTCAGAAAATATCCACAAATCACAGGATTTAAGTCAGAGAGAGACACTATGTGTTATTACATCAACTTTTTGCATTGAATAGTGAAGATCTAGAAAGGCTACCTAGAAAGGACAGATAACATTGGTATTAAAGTTTCAACCATGATGTTATAGTGAATTAAATTATCTATAACATAAAATTGAATACTAAATTTTTAACTGCAAGCCCTATTATTTCAAAATAGAAAATAATTTTTTAGATTAATAGGATGCCATGCATTACTTTACTATAAATATTTTATATGCCAACTTCTTAGGGTTCACCATCATCTGTATGACTTTATAACTCAAGCACAAGCGGAGCTCTATAGATGTCCCACATAGTTCTATAGCCTGGGAGAAACTTTTCCCTTAAAGAGTCAGACTCATGGCTGATACATCTGATGCATGTTTTATAGGTTGACAGAGTATTTTTGTTCAAAATGTGTCCTGTCATCTGTGTGTCCTTTATGTTTTTCTGCACCAGTGAAGCTTGTATCAGACTGAGCTTTCTCAAAGGCATAGCTGAGTCTCTCTAACTTTGTCACAGTCAAGTAGTTTTTATGCACTTCTGGCAGGCTCAGGCTTAATGCCTAAGCAGGTTTACCCAGGAGCCAGATGGGGGATGATCAGAACCAGTGCATGTGTGCCATGAGGAATCCAGGCTGGATGAAGAACTGACAGAGTCAGACCCTGACAGTGTGACAGGTAATACATATTCCACAGGTCTAGATGGACTACAAGGCCATTTGTTGGAGGCCAATATACATATTAGGTAGGAGATTTAAGACAATGTTTTTCTAGATGGGATTCCAAATTTAGTCACCAGAAGAAGCATTGATAAATTTCTCAATCACTTCTGCTGTAGCTCATCTTGGAGCTAGGCGACTTGAGAATGATTTCTGATCTTCTTAGTGATAACCAAGGAGACTTAATCCATGCTTCATGTCTCCTAGATTCGAGTGGGTGATAAAGCCAGACTCTTAATATTCCAAAGTAATAGAAGACAGCATGACCAACCTCATCCAGACACATCATTTTATTTATTAATTTTAACCTCCATCCCTCCCTGTCCCTCCAACCTCTTTTCAGGGCACCTAATAAAAATGAAATTGAGTGTAAAGGTCTACCATCTTTCCTGGGCTCACCCTTAATAAGACTCAAAACACTGAGAACACATGAAGAAAAGAAACACTTGGTGCTAAATCATCAGTAATTAAAGGAGAATTTCAAAAGAAAGTTTAAGTATCAAGAATCAAATTTCAAAGGGGGGATAATGTCAACACTAAAATAATTTTTAATAAAAAATTTATGTATGTTGTCTTTTTAGTGGTTTGAAACACTAAAATGAGGGGAAAGAACATATTTTTATACTAAGTTGCATTGATACTTAGACCATTTAGAAGTGAATCAAGTTTGAGTTTCTTTGGATCAGACATTATTTAGTCTAGTGGGTTTTGTTTTGTTTTGTTTTTTTCTTATTTATTTTAATTAGTCTTTCTGGATTGTTAGTTTCTGTTTTCATCTATTTTATTAATCACAGTTTGCTCACTTCCATTTAATGCACTTCAATGCATTTTTCTTGAATTCAATTCAAAACATTTCCAGGGAAAAGTAAATAATCACACATTTTTAAAAATCATTATGATAATTTAAATGTTATCTTCCTAAACAAAATAATGTTGGTGAGCTATCATCTTGATGCTTAAAATATCTGGAAAAGGGAGTAAAATTAGAAGCAAAATGAAAATACCATATGTAAATAAAGAAATCAAAATATATTTTGCTTATAACATTTCAGAATACTGTTATCAATGCTTTTTAAAATATGAAAAATGCAAAGTGAAACTTAATAATAAAGAAATTTTTCATGGAAAAGAAGTATTGTACCTGTTATTTTGAAGTGCAAGTGCTTTATTTTTAGCACTGATGTCATAAATAAAATGTTGTTGGGTAATTATTATCCAATTTTCTGCTGTGGTATTTCCCAAGATGGTGATAACAGGATAACCCATCTGGAGTGTCCACTGGTCCATTACTTCTTGTATATTTACATATTTCCCATTCCTTTTTAAAGCCTTTATAACCAAATTGGTATAAATTAGTTTTATAAACATGAATTATCATTATCATTCAACCATTTTCATTTTTACCTTTATGGTTTACCTAAATATGAAAACAATTAAAAATCAGTGAAGCTAGTATAATGTCAGTAAAATTAATCTTCTTGCCTTTACTTACCTTCATGCATATATATACATATATATATACTATATATGTGTATATATGTATAAACATATATATATATATATATATATATATATATATATATATATACCACATGTATGGTATATATATGTATATATATGTATAAATATATGTTTTACTTAATGAAAGATAAAACATTTTATTGGTAAAGGAAGTACTTGCATGATTATTAAGTATCTCCAGTATGTCCAGTGTCAAATTTAAACATTTGTTATTCATTCACATATAAAAAATAATTTCTTTACAATGACAATATTTCTCTCTAACACCATATGAAAATTATATTTCAGAAGTATTGACATGTTTGAAAGTAGACAAGATATCTTTTACTATCATTTATAGTTTAAGTAATTTTAAATACTATTCTCTGTAAAATATATATATATATATATATATATATATATATATATATATACACAAAACATATCAAAATTAAACAAAAAAGCAATAAGAGCAGAAGAGAAGTATAAAAACAAAAAACAAACTATCAGTGTCTGTTTTATAAACTCAATTCAAGTATTCAAGAAGAGGTATTGATATCCGAACTTCCTATACGTTACCTCTGAAAGTGTATTCCAGAGATCATTTCTGGCTGCATTGCCATACTTATGAATGGTTAAATAATCCTACAAAGAATGCAAAAATGTAATTACAATTCAAAGGCTAAGCAATTTTCAGTAAACACATTCATTTCTCTATTCAATTAATCATTTCCATTTGTTGTAATTGCATTAACAAGAAAGACATGCAGAAAGATGGAGAATTTTATTTTTAAATATTCCAGAAAATATTTAACTACAGTGTATTTCTTAATTAAGTCATTAAACAATATTTTAGAAATTATTAATCTCTTAAAATTATTTTCATAGGCCTAATCTCTCTATGGATTTCCAGGTTCAAAGATCTTCCTCTAATTTAGCAAGTCAACTTTGGGCAATTTTGAAGAAACTATTCCTGCAGTGAAATATATTAGGTAAAACTTTCCCATAAGGCTTTCATGTTCAAGTGCTAAAAAAATGTGTTTGTTTTATGGAATGAAAAATAAAAAAGGAGCCCGTCCAGTGTAGCTCAGTGGTTGAGCGTCCACCTATGAACCAGGAGGTCATGTTTCAATGAGTCAATTCCCTGTCAGGGCACATGCCAGGGTTGTGGGCTCGATTCCCAGTAGGGGGCGTGCAGGAGGCAGCCAATCCATGATTCTCTCTCATCATTGATGTTTCTATCTCTCTCTTCTTCCCCCTTCTTGTCTGAAATCAATAAAAATATATTTAAAATAAAATAAAATAGAACCTGATTGATACATGCAGATGTGAAGAGGAATTGCTTTGTGAAAAGAGTGATGATTATCTTCACAACCTGCCAAGTTCCCTAGCCTTTCTGCAAACAGCAGGCTGCCTAATACAAAATGATGCATACTTATATCCATTAGTCTGAAACACATACTAACATTTAACAAGAAGAAGTCAATTCTACATTTATTTACTATTCTGGGGCTTGGATTTCCCATTTCCCATTTTCTATCATTTGAAGTTAAACCTACACACTTTCCATCTGATTCATGTCTGCTCTCTTCTGTGAAGCATGGTTTATGTCACTGTGAATGCACTATTTAGTTTTGGCTCCTTGGCATTATGTTTTTTTTCTGAATCCAAAGTAGGAAACAGTGTTTTATTTTATAAAACAGAGAGTCCCTTCCTTCATTTGAAATTCCATCATCTCTACTATGTGTAGGTGGTAAACAAAATCCTAATTTACATCACAGTACTGAAATTAAAAAAAAAAATGCTGACTCCTTACAGTACTTTATTTAGAGTGGAATACTTTGGGGATAATTAAAGTTGAGAAAGCAAATTTTCTGAAATACAAATTATAACACCTGTGACAGATTCAGCTTTGTTGGAAACTCACAGCCCAGCAAACGGCCACTCCCACCTAATCAGACTCCTAGCAATGCAATGCCCAACACTAGCTTCCAACCACAAATACATCATCTTCTTCAGACACTGTGAATAACTTTGTTGAAAAAATACATCTCTGAATACCCAATCTGAATCTCAATATTGACTTTGAACGTGCCATAGGAGGCATTTTCAATTTGAATCCAGGGCCTGGATTAAAATAAATCATTTCACACTTAATTGACAGAATTATCTTTTATGTTTTTTTGCAGCACTTACATGAATACACTTGAGAACATTGGGAATTATGAAACATAAATTTGAATTTTATTTTAGTGATGCTATAATAAAAAGTATTAAAATTAGAACTATGATTGGTTTCAGGTTATGAATAGTGCTACTAGGATAAACCAAAATAGGGAACAATGGAATACTACACAGACCTTGAGAGGTCCAATACATAGCTACACGATTCTCTTCATATACAGATCCTAAAAACCCTACTGTTCATGATATGAGTTGACCTTGACCCAATATTGATCATCAAGTGGATCTCTTAGTTCCCTTGTCAATCCAGAATGAAGTATAAATTTACATTGCAAGCTGAAATGGCAACTCTCTGGGCTCAGGAAACAACTCCCACTTGTCCACCTCAATATTCAGGGCAGCAGCATGTCTTCTTGGACTCCCAGCAATCCCAGTGTTCAGGTGTTATTGGAATTCTACTTATGTCAACTATTTTTTTTTCTCCCAAGAAAAGCCCCAAATGTTTTCATTAGTTAGTTTAGCCTGCCTCTTGCTAAAATAACTAATGACAAAGAGTCATATTTTAAGTTAAGGAAATTTTGCTTTGTCTATGTAGAATTACAAAATAACTTAAAGAATCGTGATCATGGCCTTTTGACAATCAATCATTTATGTATTTATTCATTACACAGAATGTATGGCTCATTTTGCATGTGCCAGGGAGCTTTCTGGGTGCCAGGGAAATAGTGGTAGAGAAGAGGTTGTGGAGAACAACTGCAAATGCTGGGATGTGATTTGAGGAGGAAGGTTTTTGTGACCGAAACTTCGAAGTCTTGGTACAATAACCAGTTGACAAGTTGAAGTCAAACATTTGGTATATGATTAAGTAAGATTTCAAGTTCCTTTCAAATCTACAATGACTATGGAAGTGGCTGGAGTTAGGAATCTAAAGTGGAAATTTGTTTACTAGTATATTATATGTATGAAAGTCAATCAACAGGAGAGTGACATTTTGATATAAAATAGAAGAATGTTTTAATATTAACTGTAAAAAATTGTGGGTTTGCTACACAAAATATTTAACAAACAACAGAATTGTTGAAAAGAATAAAACAAAGATGACCCCTAAGATATACTTAAGGGGCATAAACAATGATATCAACTGATTAAAAGTGAAAAGCATGTTAAACAACAGTATATTCTCATACATAAATGGCAGGCTACAGCAATGCTGAGCCATATTTACACCTGACAAGGGGCAGAGGAAAGACGGAATTTCTTCCTGGGAATATCTTTTTAAGAATTAAGAAAACTTCCCCTCGAATGCTGCATCGAACTCCCCATGTTTCCCGTGTTTCAGAAAGGCATCATGTGCTCTAACAGAAATCTGTTCATGAAGTTTTAGGAAAACCTGTGTTGGGCCAACAGAAGGCAGGAGACACAGTCCTGTGAAGTATGTGGTTGTATAATAAAGAGTGAGAACCTGAACAAAATCAGAAAGAAGAGGAGACTAGCTTATGGGTAAACCACATACACTTTTCTCCAAGGAGATGCAAGTCTGGGCCTCAGTGATGCCTGGAAGTAGGGTCCGTTCTACTTGTAAGACTAGTCTGGGAAATGCCTGGTATAGTCGGGCACTGATTTCTCTATGTGACAAGAAGGTTGAAACAGGGGTATGAAATATTGTTTCTTTCTGTTTAGAATAAAAGCACCTCAAAAATTTTGTAGCGGGTGTATTTCACTCTGTTGGCTTTCCAGCATTTAAACACCACTTTTATATGAGGCAATAACTCACCATGACTCTTGGAAGAAAGTGAGGGTTCTGCCTCCCACTTGAAATGAAAGGACCAGAATCCTATATAATAAAAGCCTAAGATGCAAATTGACCAAACAGAGGTGGGGGCTGGCGAGCAGGCGGCACCAGACCAGCCAAGGTGGGTGCCCTGGGTTGCCTCCCGAAAAGGGAGGCCAGACTGTGGCTTAGGTCCACTCCCCAGACATCCCCCAAGGACTCCTGGTCTGTGAGAGGGCACAGGCCAGGCTGAGGGACATCCCCCACCCTGAATGCACAAATTTTCGTACACAGGGCCTCTAGTTCTAAATATTTTCTCTCCACTCTCCCTGGCTAAAGCATTGACATGTCCCCTAGCCTCAGAGAAGTCAACATTCCCATTGGGACTATGAACCCTATAGGATCCAAGAAATAGGAATAGTTGAAAGATTGTTCCCAATGACACTGACAGTGAAGTTCCAAGGGTAGCCAGCCATGCTAATGGTACAAGTGAACCAACCAGTCTGTGATACAAGCTTGGCTAAATTTCTTAATCCCTGAGTATCCCTTAGCTCTTATTATCTGTTTTCTAAGCCTGATCCTCCAGTCTTCCCAATGATTCTAAGAGCTACCCGACATCCTGCCAATAAATTTATTTTTGCTTAATTTAACCAGTTGTTTCTGTTGCTTGCACCACCCAAAATCCAACTTATACAACACTAATGATTGATATACACAAAATAAAGACATTTTAAATTTTATTGTTAACCCCAGAAAGAAAAATAGGATTTCTCACAACTTATACAAAATGAAAAACAAAGAACACCTAGTTCTATTTAGTAAATCTACTATACTTTCAATGTATTATGAACAGTAAGTATTGGAAATAGAAGCAGATACTTAAATTTAAAAAGAGAGGCAGATAAGGAGGTTGGAGAAAAAAGGATGAGAGCTCCACAGACTGAGTGCATGTGAGTAACAACGAAAACAAAATCATGTTAAACTTTTGTCTTAAAGCTCGTAGAGCGGTTTTTAAACTGAGAATCATAAGCTCTCAAATTAAATGTGTGTGTGTATAATATCACAGTAAATGACCTCACAGGAATTCGTGGACAACAACAAAAGCAGATTAAAAGTTGCCATATTACATCAATGTCACACAAGGATTGGATAAAACCCATTTGCAGCCCGGCCCATGCACTTCAGAGCAGGTTTCCATATTCCCTGACCTTGAGAAACAGAAGCAAGGAGTCTAAAACAATGACAGATAAACAGCTAAACACAATAAAGCTAAACAAAGATCAATATATTATTTTGCTTAATACCTGAAGACTATTTGGAGATTATGAGATTAAGTAAAAATGCAAAAATGCAACACAAAATATTAAAAAAGCTTATGCAAAATAGAACATTTAAATTTTCATTGTATTAGATAAGAAGTAAGTACAAAGAGATATAAATAATTATTTTATATTTATTATTAAATTATAACACATTTCCAAGGAAGAAACCCAGTAAAATAAGAATAATTGACAAGTTTTTTGAGGTATGGACATTATACACAATAAAAAAGAGGTGAAATTTATAAAAGAAAGTTATTTGAATGGATAAAACAAAAATAGTTGAAAAGTCAGTTATATAATTGTTTGTATGCCATTTTGATTTCCAGTTTTAAATGTATATTTAACCTAATTTGACTTTTAGAAGTTGCTTACTTAGATATAGCCATAGTCAGATATTTCTCTAGGAACAAAAAGTCATTTTACATGTTTTAAAAATCCATTTATCCACCTAATGAGTGCAAATTTTATAAAATCAGCAGATTTTCTTAAGGCGCTGCTAAATACACCAGGTAATAAAAAAAAAAAAGTAAAGTCAAAGATTAAACCTGTTAGCACGTGAAAGATTTTTTGTTTTTCTTAAGTTAAAGGCAATGGCATATTCTCACATCGGTTTTGTTATTTTGTGGGGGTTTTTTTCCACATAACTCTTCTTTAGTAATTACAGATCTTGCCATCAATGCTGCAACACGCAGGAGCATGACCAGAGGTGAGATATTGCCACTGTTGAATTTGTACTGTCTTCCAGAACAACCTGACAGGGTCCTATACCTGTCAGTGAAATACTGTGCATGTAGGTCTATAGGAGTGTTCTGGGGCACTGAAATATCCCCACCTCTCACTTCTGCTGCTAGCTCAAAATATTCCTGAGACATAAAGTGACTCTATTGGTGAAACTGAAGTTCATGAATTGCTTTTTCCAAATGCCCTGGTAAAGGGGCTTTGACCACAACAAGCTCCTTACAATAAATAGGTAAATTATATCCTAGCTGGTAAAAATACACTGCCTCTTGTAAATCAAGATGCCCGCTGACTGCAGAGCATGTACAAGGAGTTCCCCACTCCCACTCCTTCTTTCTTCAGCCCCGGTGCTGAGGACTAGTTGAGAAGAACATGCAACTCAGTTGAGAAAGAAGTGGTATGTATATTCAGAAAAGCTAAAGGATTCAGGCTGACCCTAACCAGCCATGTGATCTTGGGTAAGGTATCTATTTTCGTTAAGCCTTCATTTCTTCAACTAGAAAAAGTAGATAACATAGCACTTGAGAAAAATGTTCACAGAAAATGACATAAAACAAGTGAAGCACTTAGAAAAATACCTGCCACACAAAGAACCCAAAAAACTTTAGTTATTTTAAGACCAAGCTCAAGGGAAAAAAAAAAAAAAGTTGAGTCAACATCTTCATCTTCAACCTTACCTCTAAGAGAAGCCAAACTTTTCTAGAAGCCCAAAGAAGGGAAATTATATGAACTTGGAGGGGTGGGGGGAAATCAAATCAAATTTTTAAAAAAGTAAAAATGCAAGAAATTGAGACCAACCCTTCTTCAGACTTGAGGAAATCTTAGAAACTGTACCCCACCCAAGTCTGGAAAAATAAAAGAGTTGGAGGGCTCTGCCAGTGGTAGGGTGTAGAACCTTGTGTTTCAAAGAGATGTGATGGAATGGGGGCACTATTGCTCATGGAATGGGAGACTTATCAGACTCCTCAGCACAAAATAGCCCTTCCTGATTTAGTAATCGAGCAGCAAAGACACTAATCTTCAAGTAACCAGAAAGGTAAGGCTTGGGCAAGATAAAGACTAAACACTCAAGCAATATGCATTATCTCACTTCTTTCCCATTCACTCATTAGCCCCCTTCATGAAATCAATATGACTGCCTATCAGTGAGGATTGGAACAGAGGGCTCTTTACCATATGTTCTGGACAGAGAAAAGTTCCCTGGAATATTCTCATATTAATGGCCATGACATGAAAGAATTCAATATGGGCAGATTAAATTTCCTACATGCTCAGAAGCATATAAGATTTGCTTTATTCAGTGCTAAAATTATATATACTTGTTAATTTATTATTTACTGGTAACATTAATGGCAGGTCTTTGTCTTTCAGATCCTTTCTGTCTTTGTTTTCCTGATTATCCAGCTTATAGTTCATAGTTCATCTTAATCAATTCCTAGCCAACAGCCTCTTCTCCTTTGCAGCTCTGTCCTTCAATTATCAGAGCTGGCAAAACCCCTAATCATAGATGAATCCAAGTGTTTTGCCTCCTCCAAACCTGTGCAGCAGAACATCACAGGAGAAAATAATGCAATAGGGCAGTTTGCTAGTAATTTCATTACAAATTTATAATCACCAAACTCAAATAGGCACTCAATACTGTCATGCCTTCCTACTCTTCCTAATCAATCTTCAATCTTCAAACCTCTCTACCACCCATATTACCTCACTTCCAGCTACTGACCTTGCTTCAAGGGACACTGAACTGAAGAAATAGAATTCATCAGAAAGTAACTTCCTCATTTTCCCATTTACAAATCTCCAAATAAACTGGGAGTGTATCTCCTGTCAAAAATCATTCCTTTTACCTTCTCAAGGACCAATGTCCTAATTATGTCTTCTCTCGAGTTACCCAACTCTCCCTCTCCTCACTCCTTCTCTAGCTGGGCCTAAAGAAGTCTCCCATTTTATAAACAAAACAAAAGGCAAGGTTCCTTAACCCTTATCTTCCTCTAACTACCTACCCTGTTTTTCTGATCCACTTTCGTGGCCAACTTCTTTAAATTTTATTTTACACACACTGTATTCACTTAAGCATTTTTCTATTCACTCTTCCACTGAAATCAATACATTTGCAAGCTGCCAACAGAACACTTCTGTCTTTATCCTACTCCACCTCTCAGTCGAATTTAACCTCATCAATCATTTTCTTATTCTTTAAATAAGCTTTTCTCTTGACATGAGTGACACCACATCCTTGGTATTCTGCCTGAGACTCCAGCTGTTCTATCTCAGTCTCTTTTGCTGGTCTCTTCTCTTTCCTCAACTTCTAACTGTTTTAGCCTTTCAGGTTTTGGTCCCAGGCCTTCAACCCAGAAACCTCAGAATCATTCTTGGGTGCCTTTTCTTCCTGACCTCTCATACCACATTCTTCACCCAATCTCCCCTTGGGTCCATTTAATTCTACCTTCAAAACATTTTGAATCCACCCATGTCTCTGTATAGCTACTGACTAAACCTCCATCATCTCTTACCTGAATATTGACGTATCTTCCAAATTGTATTACAGGATTTCTCTCTCGGTATTCAGTGTGCCCCAATCCTAATGTATTAATACAAATAGCCAGGTAACTGCTTTAAATATAAATAGAACCATGTCACATCCCAGTTTTAAACTGCTTAGTAACACCCCACTCACAATAAAACCCAGCCTTCTTAACACAGTCTACTTCAGCACTCCTAATTAGCTCCTGCTCCAATGCTCCCTCCTCCCTTGTCTTTACTGAGTCTATTCATCCATTTCTTTCTTTTCCTTGAAAATGTTCAGTTCTTTGTCTCAGCCCTTTGCACAAGCCCTTCCATCTTCCTTGAATGCTCCACTCCTCACCCAGCTCTTCCCCATCCTCAGACCTAATTATACAAGCTTCTTCCCAAGAGAGATCTCCTAAACACCCAACTAAAGTTCCCCTACCCACCCACCTAAATGTTCTCTCAGAGCATCCTACTGTTTTTCTTCCTAGCATTTATTATATTTAGTAAATATGGATGTAGTTGTTTTTTTTCCCTATTCAGTGCTAACTTTATCCTATTATATGATTCATGAGATCAGGGCCATATTTGTTATGTGCAGAATGCCCTGAATACCAGGTGCTTACATGGTGTCTACGTAGAATAGATATGCAATAAGAATGTGTGGAATAAATGAGTAATTGAACATGTCTGATGGGTAAACACCATGGACTGCAGACATGAAATTAAGCAGAGCTGGAGTAAGAACAAACAATAGTGCGGGAAAGGCCTGAGCAGGGTCCAGGGAGTCAATAGTGGTGTGGGGAGAGGACATTTGTAATACTTTCAACAATGAAGTTATGAAAGAGGGGGAAACAGAAGAAAAAAATCACAATTTTGGTTTACTAGCACAAAGCATTAAGAAAAGATTTTAACAATAAAATGAGTTATTATTCTTAAGGGAAAAATTATCTGTAGAATAATCCTAAGGAGAGACCTTGAGCAAAGGAATAAAGGTAAATAAAGGAGACTGGTTGTAAATGGATATGAAAACGTTTTGTGTGTATCATACTAACACGGAGCTCTCTCTTCCGTAGACAGAAACACAGAGGTAGGTCAAAATGGAGTTTTGAATGCACTTGAACCTTTTTCAAGATAGGTTCCAAATATA
Organism: Cnephaeus nilssonii; assembly: GCF_951640355.1. NCBI lineage: Eukaryota > Metazoa > Chordata > Mammalia > Chiroptera > Vespertilionidae > Cnephaeus > Cnephaeus nilssonii. The sequence continues at coordinate 67,296,872 of NC_137077.1, read as the reverse complement.
TAACTTACGATAGGTATTTAAAATACTTCTGTTAAACTATGAGTTTATAACATGTGGTTTTTCTTAATTTTGACATTTAGCTATTACAGGGTAAAAAAGAATTTGTAGTAAGTATGTTAAGGTTCATTATTTTTATTACCATTTATACAGTTATGAAAATGAGTAAAACTTCCATTTTTAAAGGGGTATAACATGAATAAATATCTTAGAAAAGTGTAGATGAAATGCAAGGTAATATATAAAAATGTTCAATCTCATTTTAATAAAAATATATACACTTGAATAACAGGGTAATTTTAAAAAATAAATTTGTAAGAAATTTATTTTTAAAATGTGTAAGTCTCAATGCTGTTTGCTTCATGTATTATAAAGAGAACTTTCAAGTTTTCTCTCTACCCTTATATATTGGTTTAACATTTTAGAAGAAAAATTGATAATATGCTTTCTGTATATAAAGAGACAACCAAAATATAATAAGAAAATTTATAAGTTAAAGATTATTATACTGTTGTTTATTTAACAAAAATTAAAAAGCATTCTAGTGTTCACAAACAAAAAACTAAATATATTATGGTACAACTATGCCATCTCACTCATATTAACCTGTGTAATAAAATTACCAAGCAACTATGAAAATATGAGTAACAAGGGGGGGGGATCTATCAATTTAGAAAGGTTTATATTTTTTAGTGTCAAAATAATATTGCCAAGTATGTAGTTCTAGGCTATTACTTGAATGTTCCTAAAAGAAAACATAAAAAAGGGAGAAAAATAAATTAAAAAAGGAAAAGAAGGAAAACTGCTGATGCAAGGCCTAAATAAGTTAGAGAAAAATGCCTCTGAGGCAAGTTTATTGTACTTCTGAACTAGCAATCTAACCAAACGGTACTGTCTGCAAACAGTGAGAGACAGTTCGCTGATAGGTGTACCCAAGTATGTGTATGTTGAAAGATCAGCATGCATTTACATATTCATCAACATACAGATACACCCGCCCATCAGCCAATGTGTCTAATAACTTCACAGATACATTTTAAATAAAGTTATAAAAAATATTTTATAGCCTCAAGCTTATTAGCTAAACTGTATAATATGTCTTAAGCCCTTAATAAACAAGTAAAAGAAAACTGTATAATATGTGTTAAGCCCTTAATAAACAAGTAAAAGAAAACCAATAAATATAAATGCATAAGGTCTCCCGTGTTATGGCCTACAGGATCACCAAATAGAGATACATGTCTTTAAGAATAAAGACTTCAGCTAATGCTAAAAAGTGGTCAGTTTACAATATTTAATTCTAAGGCAAAATGATAAGGATTCAATCCGTGGATGTATATAAACAAATTAATTGAAACTGATGAATAAAAGTAATTTCTCTCTGATTCAGGATTGTAACTAGCTTTGCTATTTAATATTTAAAAGTAATTGTTTTTTATTAGAGATACTATTCTTAATCCTCACATCCATGAACTCTTTCCTTAAATATTTTTCCTTCTGTAACATGCGTATTAATTTTAGCTGTGTAGTTAGGTGTTAAATAAAGTAAATACTAATTATGTCAAATCCATGACTAAACACCAACAATGATAACATTATTCCCATACAAAGTATGGAAAAAGTAGGTTTTTAGTTACTTTCATGGAAAATAATACAATAATTAATAAATAATACAAGAATAAACTCTGTGTTTCATATACAGCCGAAAATCTACTTTTGCACCCCCCTGTTTAGTATTGAATGAACACAGCAAGTTATTATGAAGTTTTAACCGTTTTTACCTATAGCATATCTAAAGCTGCACAGCACTTTAAGTAAAACATGGAGAAATCTGAGAATATCTGTCTATAGTCACTTATTTCAGATTAAACATTATTCAGTTACCATCTGGATGAAACAATACTATCTCTTCAGAAAGGAAATTAACTTGGACACACTGTCTCTGATCCTCTGTTATTTTCTGACTTTTCATTTATCTGGAAACCTACGTGCAAGGGAGCAAACACTCTCTCACAAATGTAAGTCAGCAGTTACCAAATAAAAATCCTGTGTATACATGTTCATATATAACTTTTCATTGGAACACAAGTTATTGAATATGTTGTTGCTACTAATAATCCCTATGGCTTTGTGCCTGTCATTACCTTCAGGCTATCAGAATTTTATGAGCACAAACCAATAATAATCATATTTCCATTTTGCTTTTTATCCACACCTCATTGCCTGACATTGATTTGCATAAGCAATTTCCACTCTGATAATTGGAACCAAACATCTTGTTGTAGGTTACCTTATGGAAAAGAGCAGTTAAATATTAATCAAGAGAAATCGTTCTTTATTCAACCATATTTAGATGATATTGAATTACCCTAATTGGTTGAGTAGAAAGGTGACTCATTTTCTGACATGGATTTCAGGCATTGAGTTTATATCAAGCTTAACAATGATCTTTCTTCATAATTTCAATTCCCTGGTGTTGAATCATAACAACATGAAGAATGATACTGCTAAACTCAAGTCATTAAGACAATAGTGTTTTCTTTGAAAAGAAAAAGCAATAGTAGTATGCACTAATTATTTTTAATGGCCACTGAGCTAATCAATATTATCTGAGGATTTCATAATTATAGTTTTATTCTTTTATTTCCAGAGAAAAAATGTAACTAGGTAGATTAAAACAAGTAAAAATGAAATAAGAATGGTTAAAATCATGTACAAAATTCTATCTAAAAGAATCATTACATGAATCACTTACTTTAAAAATAAGCCTATAATACTTATGTAATGATGATTTGAGCTATTAGAACTTAAGGTCCAGAAACATAGATGACTGGAACAGATAGACAGATCTCGGGGCGGGGGTAGGGGGGGGATACATTAACCAAAGAATGTATATGCAAATATGCATAGCCCATGGACACAGACAATAGTGTGGTGAAGACCTGTGGTGGGGCAGGGGCTAGGTGGAGGTGGGGCATAAGTGGAGGCAAATGGGGGACATCTGTAATAATATGAACAATAAAAAATAAATTTTAAAAGAAGTAGATCCTAATTTATGGATTATATGCATAAGCATTGCTACATATGGGTGAAATTTAATGTTTATGCACTTAAACAATAACATCCCTAGGATATGAAAGATGTAAGAATTGCTAAAAGATGCTTTGGAATGGACAGTTTTTATTAAAGGAGGAATTCAGGGGAAACATTTATTCATGAGAGCAAGGGAGATTTCAGGGAGATGTGTAAAATAACCAAGAACTTCTAGAGACAGAAAAAAATAAGGATGGAAAAATTGCAGTATATATCTATTTTAGAAACCATATAGAAAATGAAAGTCAACAACAACATTGGGCATTAAAGATTGTCCAAGTGGGAAAGAGGATAGAAATGCAGTTCCACTGCATGTACTCTATCCCAGTGTCCTGCCAGTAAGGAATCTGTTTCTGCTTGTGATCCTATATAATAAAGAGGTAATATGCAAATTGGCCATCACTCCAACACACAAGATGGCCGCCCCCATGTGGTCAAAGATGGCTGCCTCCATGTGGACACAAGATGGCGGCCACAAGATGGCTGGCAGGGGAGGACAGTTGTGGGCGACCAGGCTGTCAGGGGAGGGTAGTTGGGAGCGACCAGGCCTGCAGGGGAGGGTAGTTGGGAGGGACCAGGCCTGCAAGGGAGGGCAGTTGGGGGCGACCAGGCCAGCAGGGGAGGGCAGCTGGGGGCAATTGGGCCGGCAGGGGAGCAGTTAGGCATCGATCAGGCTGGCAGGGGAGTGGTTAGGGGGTGTTCAGGCTGGCAGGCAGAAGCGGTTAGGGGCAATCAGGCAGGCAGGCAGGTGAGTGGTTGGGAGCCAGCAGTCCTGGATTGTGAGAGGGATGTCTGACTGCCTGTTTAGTGGGATTGGGCCTAAATGGGCAATTGGACATCCCTCGAGGGGTCCCAGATTGGAGAGGGTGCAGGCTGGGCTGAGGGATGAATTTCTTGTACCGGGCCTCTAGTATAATAAGAAGAAAATCATATTCAAACAATGTATTATTAAACAGATGTGAAGCCCCCAAGGAATCTTGCCAGCATTTTTTTTTTTTACAGGATGACCTGGGAAGGAATTTTGAAATATTTATGCCACAGACAAATATGAGGTGATAAAGGTAAGAATGACATTGTGCCAAAAAAGGATGATTTGAGCCTGTATACAGAGGGAGTTACTTGTTACTGTTGACCTGCCTATTGCATTTCATGTCGACTCTTCCTACAGGTAATGTGACATGCATTTGTTTTGTTTTTTAGTCATCTTTACTCACTGGAATCATTGCTAAGAGAAAATCTTGGACTAGAAAAAGACATAAGCTTACTCTCTGGATGACTTATGTATAGTTGGTCTTAAATTAAAAGCAACTTAAGCAAATTTCTGCTTAGATTTTTCTCCCTACATTTGCCATATCCCAGGAGGATCTGACCACCTGGAGGTGAGGAAGATAGAACCAACAGTTGTGATTATGAAAACCAAATCTTTGAAATTCTTACATTTATTTTTAAAACAATAGTAAGTTCCCTGTCTTTTCTTCTTTGGTTCCTCGTTTTAGAAGATAAATAACTTTAGAAAATTAAAAATCTGACATATTACTGGTACTGACACTACTTAATCAACTCACTTATTCAAAGAGGAAACTGGGGATTATAGAAGACAGGCAAAATGACAATGCGGTACCATCTCACACCTGTCAGAATGGCTATCATCAACAAATCAACAAATGACAAGTGCTGGTGAGGATGCGGAGAAAAGGGAACCCTCGTGTACTGCTGGTGGAAATGCAAACTGGTGCATCCATTGTGGAGAACAGTATGGAGTTCCCTCAAAAAAATAAAAATGGAACTCCCATTTGACCCAGTGATCCCACTTCTAGGAATATATCCCAAGAAACTAGAAACACCAATCAGAAAAGATATGTGCACCCCTATGTTCATAGCAGCACAATTCACAATAGCTAAGATTTGGAAACAGCCTAAGTGCCCATCAGCAGATGAGTGGATTAAAAAACTGTGGTACATCTACACAATGGAATACTACGCTGAGGTAAAAAAAGAAGGAATTCTTACCATTTGCAACAGCATGGATGGAACTGAAGAGCTAAGCAAAATAAGCCAGTCAGAGAAAGATAAATATCACATGATCTCACTCATTTGTGGAATATAATGAACAATATAAACTGATGAACAAAAACAGATCCAGAGACAGAGAAGCATCGATCAGACCGTCAAACCTCAGAGGGAAGGTAGGGGAAGATGGGGGTAAGGGGGAGAGAACGACCAAAAGACTTGTATGCATGCATATAAGCCTAACCAATGGACACAGACAACAGGGGGGTGAGTGCATGAGTGGGGGATGGCAATGGGGGGATAAGGACACAAATGTAATACCTTAATCAATAAAGAAAAAAAGAAAAGAAAAGAAAGAAAAGAAAAGAAAAGAAAAGAAAAGAAAAGAAAAGAAAAGAAAAGAAAAGAAAAGAAAAGAAAAGAAAAGAAAAGAAAAGAAGTGAATTATGATCACTGATTGATTTTCTTAATTTTTTACCATCATAAATTCTTACAAAACTACTGAAATCAGTTGAAAATATCTACTCTAGCTACTTTTATGGCTAGAACTCCAGCAAATTTTATGGCTTTATTAGATCTTTTATGTGAAAATTAGGACATTTATTGAGAAGTATCGCTTAGTCTTAATATAAATATTGAGGAAGAGATAAAGGCATTAATACATTTTAAATCTCCATATGTTAATATGACAACCTACAAAAATAAAACAACACAATTTAATCAATAGAACAAGGAAATTAATAGATTAAGTGTGTCAGATTGCCTGTTAGCAATTCATCACAATTCCCACCGTGTTCTACGCTCTTGTGCATTGTATGGCTTGGAAGCACTATTTACTGTAATCATTTGATAGTTAGGTCCTAGTTTAAATTCTGCATGAAAAGCACACATAAGAGCTATGGAAAGCATGAAAGAAGAAGTAGTCATCATTGCTCAGGTAACAAAGAGCAGACATGTGGGCTTTGGCAGAGGCCAAGTAAACTACTCCCTAGCAATGGCATCCAGATATGGACATCAATTGCCTGTGATACTTAAATGTCTTGATTTTCTGAAGTTTAGCAGTGGCTTTCCTGATATTTATTCTTCTAGTCCTCCCAACAGTTTTAGAAAAATCACATACTCTGTTAGATACCTTTCTGCTTGATGTACTTAGCATGGTTTTGATTTGTCTACTGTGTTCATACCAGGAGTGGTATATTCCAGGAAACAGACCCTCAAAGATGGAAATATACAATTGTTTCTCTGTCTTGATTAGATTTAAATGAGGTAAAAGCATCAACAATGGGTAATAAAATCCTGGCAATTGATGGTTTTCAAGGCCTAGACAGATTCTTAAATTATTATAGTTGCCTAAATTGAAGAATAGGCTTTGGCAAAAACAAATGACTACTTCAATATAACATTACAGGAGAATAGAGAATTATAAAATCTGAAACAAGAATAGTTATTTCTGACTAGACTGGAGAGATTACAAAAAGAATACAGTAATCTCAATGCTGAAGGTATGGTTGGTAGGGAGTCAGAGATTGTCTCTAACTATGCTAAAAGATCTTGTGAATCCTTTAGCCTTAGAATCAATATAACTGAAGAGCAAACTAAGGTTGAAACTCTGAGTGGTAAAATCAGAACTCCAGCAAATTTTATGGCTTTACTAGGTCTCTTATGTGAAAATTAGGACATTGATTGAGAAAGTGTGGGACACTAAGAAGTAGAATGGGGACCTTTAAAGTCTAAATTCCACTGTTTCCCTTGCCTTCAAAAACAGCTCTTGTCTCTGAAAAAGTCAGTTGCTCTTATTTAAGTCCCCTGTAATGACATCATCAAGGGCGAAGCCAGTTCTCCTCCAGACCAACCTCTAACCACCCCAATGTAGTCAGACCCATAAACAGAATCAGTTTCAGCAGATTTCAGGTACACAAGTAGAAATCCTGACCTTAGTAAGGACGACATACATACTGAAAATCACTGAGAAACTTCAAAAACTAAGTCCTCAGAAAATGTCATCGAAAATAACAATCCTATCTAATAAAGAGGGAATATGCTTATTGACTGTCATGCCCTCAAAGATAGCAGCGCCCACAGCCACAAGATAGCAGCGCCCAGTCCCCTCAGCTCCCCAGCTGCCCAGGGCTGGTCCGAGGGATGGCTAAACGACTGAACAAGCAGGCTGCATGGGGTGACCAGGCCGGCAGGGGGGTTAGTGAGGGACGACCAAACAACTGAACAAGCAGGCTGCGTAGGGCGACCAGGCTGGCGGGAAGGCCGTGAGGGGCGACCAGGCTGGCAGGGGAGGAAGTTGGGGGTGACCAGTCTGGCTGGGGGGGAAGTTAGGGGCGACCAGGCGGGCTGGGGGGGGCAGTAAGTGGTGACCAGGTCGACGGGGCGGGGCAGTTGGGGGTGACCAGGCTGGCAGAGGGGCAGTTGGAGGCAACCAGGCCAGTGGGGGGGCAGATAGGGGTGACCAGGCTGGCAGGGGCAGGCAGTTGGGGGCAACCAGGCTAGCAGGGGTGGGCAGTTGGGGGTGACCAGGCCAGCGGGGCGGGGGGCAGTTAGGGGTGATCAGGCTGGTACTCAGAGGCAGTGAGGGGCGATCAGGTCAGCAGGAGTGGGCAGTTAGGGGCGACCAAGCAGGTAGGCAGGTGAGCGATTAGGAGCCAGCGGTCCAGGATTGTGAGAGGGATATCCGACTGCCGGTCTAGACCAGCAGTCGGATATCCCCTGAGGGATCCCAGATTGGAGAGGGTGCAGGCTGGGCTGAGGGGACTCCCCACCACCGTCCACGAATTTCGTACACTGGGCCTCTAGTAGTTTAATAACAAACATGTAAATTACCCAGAGCAAAATATGAAAGTGTAACAAAATATAAAGTGTCACAAAATAGGAAAAGTAACTAAAAAGCAAAGGAAATATAATTGTTTCTTAATACTGGCAAAAGAAACATATTACCAGCAAAAATTCTCAGTAACAACAAATGCTGATTTGGTTGGACTAGCTATAGTGCTATAGTTGACCATTAAATAATGTGGGGGTTAGGGACACCAACTCCCTCAGAGTCAAAATCCATGTGTAACCTTTGACTCCCCCAAAACTTAGTCATCCCTCAGAACTATGGGGGTGGTTCCAGGACCCCCGTGGATACCAAAACCTGTGGATGCTCAAGTCCTCTATATATGGCATAGATCAATGCATACAGTCAACGCTCCACATCTGTGGACTGCCAACCATGGATCAAAATGGCACAGGTATTTTTTAAATTTGTATATAAATGGGACTCCTGAAGTTCAAACCCCTGTTGTTCAAGGGTCAACTGTATATATATATATATATATATATATATATATATATATATATATATATATATACACACACACACACACATACATACACATATGGATATATATATATATATATATATATATATATATATATCCATATAGTTTCAATATTCAGATGATTAACCGATGATTCAAGAACAGGGAATCACTCAGATTTGCACATCTAAGTTATAAATTTTTCAATCAAATTAAAATACTTTCCATAATTAAAGTATCAAACCCAAATTATCTAACTAGTAAAATGTACCAAATAAATCTTAAATTCAGAGACTCTAAAAGGTGGGGAAAATCTTAAAGAGTATCTTGTCCAACTCTTGCATTTTGTAACTATAAAGTCAGAGACCAAGAAAGGTTTGAATTACTTTTAGAAAACATTCCATTAATTAGAAACAGAAATTAGAGTCACTTCTCCCTACTCATTCCATTGCCTCATGCCTCCCAAAATATGACTGTTATTATTTTGGGTAATGAATGATTTAGATAGTAGATATGTTCAGTTTACAAAATATAAACATTTCTATGTTTTAAAAACATATTATTTACAAGTGGCATACAAAATCAAAGTTTCAAGCTTGGTAGGTTCTACACCACATTTCCAATTTAAACATCAAAACAGAAGCTAATTTACTAATGGTAGCCAGGATAAAACTTTTATGTTTTAAACATCAAAACAGAAGCTAATTTACTAATGGTAGCCAGGATAAAACTTTTATACACTATTTTAAAAATGTTTTGAGGTAATTTATTTAAAAAATAAAAAACAACTTTGCAACACTGAAGGATTTAAACATCAGACAAAATGCAGGAAGCAAGGGGAATTAGACAAAAATGTATCAAGAAGACCAGGAAAATTGTGGTTATTCAGAATAAAACTGTGTTTTAAACTTACTAATAGCTGACCCAATGGATTATGCGGCTATTAGGAGCAAAACATTTTTCAAAAAGTCTCCGTGTCCCTTCCTACTGAGAAATATATGTGTGATCTGAAAATTAAAATATATTTTCCAACATAAAATGTTACAAAAGTTAGAAAAATATAGTTTAATCTATACTCAGGTACTTTGGAGATTAAATAGGAGCATGTGAACTGAACTGAAAACCTACTACTTCTGTATATTATTTTTATTATATTTAATATATAAAATATTACATTTATAATTTACTATTTATATTTATTATACAGGATGTACCCCAAAATGTATACATACTTTGAATGATTATGAAGTCAGAGTTTATTAACATACAGTTCATTTTCAAAATGAAGTGAGTTATCAGCTGTTAGAGTGTGTATGCATTTTGGGGATACCCTATATATTTATTATTTATCATAAATAATTTTTCTGTGTTTGCATTAGTAAAAATATTTTTCCCTGTTTCCAAAAGAGCATGAGTCAAAAGAATAAAAAACTTGTAAGATAACACAAATTTTAGGAGAAAAAACACACACCATTATTATTGTTCCTGTGTGGAATACAAGGGCTAAGGACCAAATACAAAGAAGAAAGAAGACGAAGAAGATGAAGAAGAGGAAGAAGAAGGAGGAGGACAAGAAGGAGAAGGATGAATAATAATAAAGGGAAGGAAAGAAGGAGGAAGAAAGAGAAAAATATATAATAAGGCTAATATTTGGAATTGTTTATACCTGTAAATCTAACCTGAGTCTGTTTGCAAATATAAACTTCCATTTGTCAACACAGAAATAGCCATGGTTAATGTAAAGACAATTAATAGATTTTCCAGCAGAGGTAAGCACTGACAGTCCAGATTAGCTCTTTCAACAAGACTATAAAACCAAGACTCCCTAGAGACTTGTGGATGGGAAATATATTAATATCAACTCTGTGACCACTCAGCACCATGACATAAAGTGTCTGTTCAGGAGGTCATTTCCAAAATGTATCCCATACATCTTCATGCACAAGAGATGATAATTTATCACCGAGACATAGGGATCTACTGTAAACTAATCCAACTGCTGATGATACACTAAATCAGCTTGAGTGATGAGTATAAATAAAGCTGCGAGGAAGTACTGAAGGATACAGATCCATCTGATCAATGAGATGTCACAAGGCGAATGAAATGCAATGTTGACAAGTATAGAGTCCCTCTGTTGAAAATTAACCAAATCAAGTATCAGAGCATAAACGTACACATTAGCAGAAGCTTCAAATGAAAGTTTAATATATGGGAGTCAGAGGGCAGATAGTCTGTTTCAGATAAAACTGAACAGACTGGGTCACTAGAATTGGGTGAATTAAAATTGATGTATTTTGCATACCCCAGAAAGCAAGACAGGATAAAGAAAAATGCTGCAAGACAATAATCCTTTCCAAATAATATAACTATAGTTATTCAATCTACCAAACAAATCCATACACACAGATGAGGAGAAACAATAAAAATTGTATACAGAAAATGATTTCACATCAACTTGCTACCAGGAAATCCAATTTGATTTATGTTGCCTTAAGAAAGCTTAGATATTTTCTGGAACTGTCATGCTACAACTTCAATGGGGAAAAACAAAAGAGTGGGGATAAGGAAGGACATTTGTCCAGGAAGTTTATATTCATGGAGGGCACTCCTTGAGAAAAAGGATTTTCTAACTATGTGATCAGAATAGAGACTTTAGCACCTGGTCAGTATCTTCAATGGAACTCAGCTATTCTAAAGGTGTCCTTAATAGAAAGAGCTGATTAAAGTAAATTTCAACCTCTGCTGGAGCAAATCTGTAACAATATTTTCTAAGGAAAATTATTCTTCAAGAAATGTATACTTTTTTCTTTGTTGTGTAAAGTATATGTAACTTTGTCGTAACTTGTTCAACTCTTGCTTTGTATTTTTTAGTTTATTTTAGGTAAAGATCAAATTAGACTACTAAAATATGACCTGGTCCCATATGTAGTTTATTTAAATTTCAAAATGAAAAGCTTACTAAGAACAGATAAGATTGATTGCTCTTTCTGTCTTGGCATAATTGTATTTCAGGTGAACATCAATTTACTTTAAAGGACACTTCTAAGTAGCAGAATGCATCATAAATAATTCATCAATCACAGCTGCTAGGAACATGATTTACTTCAATAGAGGCAATGGAATAAAAGTTACATTTTTCTATGTTTGTGTTTGCTTTCAAGAGTTAAGAATCTTTCTTTCCTAAGAATCCACTGCTAGATTCCATACTTCATAGTACAAATGAAGTAAGATAAAATTGTTTATTTTCCCCCTTTATTTAAAATATTGCATTTTCTATTTTAAAGACACTTAAATAACTTTGGAACAAATAACAATCTACACATGTCAACAATAAAATAACATAAAAGGCACATATTTCAAAAATGAAATCAAGATTTTTCTCAAATACATATTTTTGTAAAGGCTAACATAGTTAGTTTTCACTGTATATAAAATTTTAAATGGAAGAAAAAGGAAGCAGACTCAAAAATCTTTTGTAGATTATTTAGGATCTGATATATTTGAAAATTACTTCAATTTTAAAATGTGTAGTAAAGAGATTCTAAATGGTATAACAGTTTGAGTTTTATTGGTTGGTATAGTGAGTATCTTACCTCTTTCATTTGTCATACGGAAAGATACTGCTTACCTTACTCATCCGAAAGGTTTCCATTAAATTCAGAAATTTTGTATTGGCAATTTTTCAAGCTGTGAAAAATCTTTAAAATAAATATGAGGACAGGAAAAAGATAAGAGAAAATAGAAAGCATTTTACTTACTTGCAAACCCCTCTGAAATACTGAATGGCCCATAAAATTTGCCAGCATTCTAATTAAAGCAGCACCCTGTGGGAAAAGAGTATTAAAAAAAAAGAATTTCAACCAAGTAACATTATTCTAAAATTATCCTATATTAAACAAAAATAGTTTGATTCACTCATGCTACTTTATTCTTAACAATAGTTAAGAAATAAAAAAAAATCATGAATACAGTATTCCTCTTACAGGTAACAGTTGCAGTTTTTGCTTTGTGAATCAAAGAGCAATGATTTCAAAATAGAAATCTCCTGGACAGAATATCTCAGGGCAATAATAAGCTGTAATTCAGGCGTAATAAAAATTGTATTAAGCACTATGTATGACAGAGTTAATAAAACATGATTCTTTGGTACTTACAAGTTCATAATCCAATAAGGGAGAATGCCCATGTTAATAAATAATCATATTAAAATATAGTATTGGAGTAACATAGCTACTTACTCTAATCCTGGCTCAAACAAGAATAGTTTAGCTATAGAAATAGAGAACAGAAATACCAAGCAATCAGATTGTTTGTTTTCAACTCCTGGCTCTGACACCTACTTGCCATATTAACTCAGGGAAAAAATATTTAACCTCTATGTTCCTCACTTTTCTTACTTGTAAAGTGTAGGCAATAACAGTCCCAATTTAATATGGCTGTTCTGAGCTTAAATGAATTAGTATCTTAAGGCAGTTAAAACATGGTCTAAAAAATAGTAACCATGATATGTGTGTTAGATATGAGTATTTTATCAAACTAATTATTCTTATTTCCTGTCTATTTCTTTTAGAGGCTGGCTGCAGCCATATATCCATATGCAAGTAAAACATGCCATCGCTATAAATATTTAGAATAATAGAGGAAAATACTAATTTAAGAATCTACTTCACCTTGAGAACAATTATTATAATATTGTAGCACAATAGTGCAAAAAGGTAGACATGTAATCAATATGAAACATTCCAAGTAATGATGGTTAAGCCTGGATGATCACAAATTTGTTTGCAAAATATAAATAAGCTTTCAAGAAAGTATTTCAACCTGCACAAAATTGTTCTTAACTATGGCAGCAAAGTTTTAAATATAAAAAAGCCTGGTTTTAGGGGGGAAATCCTTTTATGACTTATACATCGAATGCACTGGCATTACAAATTCACTCTCTGGTATCTCATTCTTACCAGGTGCCTCATTTTTAATAAGAGCATCTTATCAACCATATATAGACTGATCTGTCTAGGCATTGCCATTGTTACTAAAAGTGTTTTCTAGAATTCTGGGATTTTAATGCAATACGATACTCAGGCTCCGTGAATCATCATTAAAGAAATTAAAAATTTTCAGTCATCACCAAAATTGCTCCCAAAGTTCATATTCACAACTCAACAAATGATAAGCTGGCCAAGCCATAGAGTTCCGTGCCTCTTCTGATATATGTTTCTCCCACATCTTGTACTCTTTGCTCTTTCTCTTGCTTCTTCCTATCTTCTGCGTACTTGCATAAGTACCTAAGATATAAGCATCTATCATTCAGTCTGGGGACCAAATCAGAATTCCCTTTAGAACTTATCAGCTCTGCCTTTGGAATTTCCTTCACGAGCTCCCCAATGTAATATACCCACCCCAACGGGGGAACAATCAATTCTACAGCAAAACCACTTGAGGAGTGAGACTTTGACACTCAAACAGTCATCTCAAACTTTCCTTCAGAACAGAACAGCCATCTTCAGATGATTTAGGTATTTCCCTCCAGGTAATGATGACTTGGTCTCTTGTCGAGCTATAAAAACTATCAATTTAGCATGGGCTAATGGCAACAGAATCCTTTCTAATCATAAAGAATGTACCCGTTTTCCTGTCTCGGTTCAGCTGGAGCAGAGTGCTAACAGGAAATAAAACCTAGAAATATAGTCAACATACAAAAGCTACATATCACTGAACCCTCTATTATTATTATCCTATGTAATTTAATTACTTTTTTAAAATATGCTTGTGTTGCCCACTTGAACATTTTAAATTCTCCAGAGTACTTTGCACTCTTCTATATTTAACTGGCCTTTTCTTCCCAAAGCTACATTTTTAAAATCCTTATTTCATAAAACTTCATAGACAGATGGGCTCTCCAACTGTCATCTTGTAGCCACATGCATGGCACCAACTATGTATGGCTTATAACAAGGATCACACCTCTTAACGCAGGATAACTCATTGCAAGTATTAAACACCACTCCACCACCCCCCCCACACACACACTGAATCCCAAACATTTTTCACCAAGCAAATATTATTTACAAAGGCAACATACTCACGATTCAAAATCCCAGCCCCAATCAAACAAACTGGGTGCCAGGCAGCCTAAATAGCTTTATGAGAATAAGTAGGCGATTTCTACAAGATTTCTATAACTTTGAGCCTTGCTCAAGAAAACCCATCATTATATTTACTACACTAAGGTTCAGGGAGATATCAGGGTGGAAAACTACTACCTGGACTTTTAAGGTTTCATAAAAAATATTCCACAAAAGTATACTTATAAACCCATATATCAGTAAGTTCTCTATTTGGGATACCTTTTTCATATAAGTTCCTAGCTAAAATTTATTTCATTTTCCATTGTAATCACTTTCATTTGCGTCAGTCTCAAAGACGGTAAACTTCTGCAGAGAAAGGGCTGTGCCCTATTACTCGGCACTCCCATTCCCCGTGCCTGGCCCTTAACGTAATAACTGCAGGAGAGAAAAAGAGAAATTAGTTGCACGCATGGCAATTACTTTGTATTCTTGAAGACTACTCAGCCGGGATATAGAGTTTATTACTTTATTGGTGTACCTTAGTGATAAATAATCACTTTTGAAGAGAGGGAGATTGCAACTAATTTATTCCTTGAACATACGCTTATTGAGTGAGGCAGTGTGCTCAGTATCCTGTAGAATATAAATAGGTATGCCACAGACTCTGTCCTCCAGGACCTCAAAACCTCACAAGTGAGATGAGAAGACACAACACAGTATGAGATGAATTGCAAAAGAAGAAAAATATTTGAGCGTATTTCAGAAAAGGGTAAGTGTATTATATCTGTAGGGATGCCCGTCAGTTTATTATATCTATAGGGATGCTTCTTCCTTCCCTCTCTCTTAGCATAGGCTGTGAACGTCCTGTTCACAGTGATCTCAGCACAGCTCTCCCTACCCTCACGGCTCCTTTCTCAGATATACCTCACATAACATAGAGACTTCTTCTCAGAAGACCTGACCCAGTAGGGCAACTCTAAATGCTGAGGTCCAAACAAGGATAAATTATTGGTCCCTTAGCTGGCATATTTAGATCTTTAGAAGATCTAAAGATGGGACATTCCTGCTGGACCTTGGACGATGGGAGGGATTCCATAAGCAAAGGTAAGCAGGGAGCATTTGCATGGTATGGCAGGAATGGTCTTTGCAGAGTCCTAAGATGTGAAATTGAAAAGCATAAGTAGACTTGGTCTGTGTGACTCGCCACTAGAGACCCATTGCAAAAACAGTTCCTGGAACACAGTAGGTTCTCAATAAATACTGAGACACAGTAATGTAGGAGAGGTAGTCCCAAGATTTTGTGAGTTGCAGAGTGGAAGCAGGTTTTTTACTCCAGTAAGAAGGTAATAAGGAGTAAAAAAAATATGGAAATATACAGAAAAACGTAAGTACTAGATAAAATTATTAATGATGTCTGCTTCACTCATTAAGCAACTACTACATGCCATGTTCATATTATTGTAAAAAAAACACAACAACACTATTTTTATTTGTCATATCAGAAAATTAAGGCTTAAATAATCGGATAACTTATCCAAATTAACACAGATAGTAAGTTATGGAGCCAGGATTAGAATTCTACTAATATCTAACTCCAAAACCAGTAATCTTAATGAATTTGGATTAATTTTTTTGTGACCCCAAATCAAAATAGTTACATGATACTCTCCAGAAAACTTGAATATAGCAAGAACTTGGAAAAAGACAATTCTTAGAGTTACTCAGAGCTTGCTATCAGTAGATGTTCCCAGGAGATGATGAAGGGAAATCTAATTCAATGAGACATAGTTGAAATAGCTGAGCAATATGTCCAGGATTGGCGATGGAATAGAAGACATACATTGGCTAGCATAACAGAAAGTGTTGGTGGCCTAGGAGACATAAAGCTAGTTTAGAGCAGGTTCAGAGAAAACAAAAGGCAAGCAAAGTTTTCGACAGTGACATTTTGTATCAGATACTGTGTGTGGACGTGGCGGCTGTGAATATGCACTGCTCAGATTTCTTCTGCATTCGCCATCCTAAAGGCCTCACTTTCCTCAGTCTAATCCCAGCCAATGACTGAGCACATCAGTGGGACCAGGTGGATAGGGCACTCCTCTAATGGAAAACTCTGGCTTCAGGACTCCCCATTGGCCTGGATGGAGGTTTCTTCCAATTGGGCTGCTGTCTGAAACTCTTTAAACCCAATGCTTCTTCCTTCCCTCTCTCTTAGCGTATGCTGTGAACGTCCTGTTCACAGTGATCTCAAGGCAGCTCTCCCTACCCTCACGGCTCCTTTCTCAAATATACCTCACACACCATAGCGACTTCTTCTCAGAAGACCTGACCCAGTAGGGCAACTCTAAATGCTGAGATCCAAACAAGTATAAATTATTGATCCCTTAGCTGGCATATTCCACTTTACAGATGTGTTTGCCCTTATCTAGGATATGATGAGGTAAAGAATACTATATCATTATATTCAGTTTACATATGGGAAAGACTGAGGTAAAGGGTTAATGTGTTGAAAGTTACACAGGTGTAGTAGTTACTGGAACTTTTCTCCAGATGTGCATCCATGCATTCAGTTGTTGAGATGTTTGTTAACATAGAAACCTCTGAGGTAAGATTTTCTTCTTACTTTCTAAGTAAAGAATTTAGTCTATTGATTCTAAATAAAAGTACTTTTAAAATGTAAATTTCTAAATGATGTGTCTGCATTAAGTCTGGGCATGTGTTGAGTGTATGCAAGTTCTAACATGATTTGTTACTGAATAATGGCTTTTGGTCTGGAATAAAAGCATATCTTAAATCCTCCATGGTTTTTCCAAGAAATGATTTTTTTGCAATAGTTCTGTAGTTATATTTAGGATCTAAGAAAAAGAAAAAAGAAAATATCTAATCCTGAATATTGCTTACATACAAGTTGATTAACAAAAAGAAAGGTAGAGAAAGCGAAAGAAGGAGTTTTGTGAAAAGGACAAAAAGGGAAAGAAACTTTTAAAAAGAAGCAGAATGAGTGTCCCATTGCCCCAGTCACCCACACTTGGAACCTTGGAGTCTTCTGATTTACTAGAGGCCCAGTGCACGAAATTCATCCATGGGGGCGGGAGGGTGTCCCTCAGCTCAGCCTGCACCCTCTCCAATCTGGGATCCCTCTCACAATCCAGGAGTGCTGGCTCCCAAACGCTCGCTTGCCTGCCTGCCTGATTGCCCCTAACCGCTTCTGCCTGCCAGCCTGATCACCCCCTAACCACTTCCTGGCCAACCTGATCGATGCTTAACTTCTCCCCTGCTGGCCCAATTGCCCCTAACTGTCCTCCCCTGCAGGCCTGGTTGCCCCCAACTGCCCTCCCCTGCTGGCCCGTTGCCCCTAACTGTCCTCCCCTGCAGGCCTGGTCACCCCTAATTGCCCTCCCCTGCTAGCCCGATCACCCTTAACTGCCCTCCCATGCTGGCCTGGTTGCCCCCTAAATGCTCTCCCTGCTGGCCTGGTCACCCCCAACTGCCCTCCCTTGCAGGCCTGGTCCCTCCCAACTGCCCTCCCCTGCAGGCTTGATCGCCCACAACTGCCCTCCCCTGCTGGCCATCTTGTGGTGGCCATCTTGTGTCCACATGGGGGTGGCCATCTTTGACCACATGGGGGTGGCCATCTTGTGTGTTGGAGTGATGGTCAATTTGCATATTATCTTTTATTATATAGGATTACTTCCTGAGGTCAAGCCTCTATCCCTGCACAGAGAATCACTACACCACCTCCAGATAATAACCCCAGATGTGTTCTCACTTACACAAGTCCAACCCCAGGACTACATCAGACTAACTTTAATAATTAGTTCTGAAGAAGTATAACATCTGTTAAAAGTCCTAGCTTTGTCATCTACAAGATGTAAGAACTTAGTCATGTTAGATGAGTTCCTTGAGTATCTACAAATAGAATCTTATCTAATGAAAGAGTAATATGCAAAGTGACCATATCTCTGCTACACCCACAAGCCACACCCACCAGCCAATCAGGAGCAAGTATGCAAATTAACCAAACCAAGATGTCTGCAGCCATGGAGCAAGGAGGAGGCTTGGGTTTCCCTGGCAATGGAGGAAGCCAAGCTTCCCGCACACCCTGGCCAGTCATGGACTCCACTCAAGGCTACAAAGTTTCAGCTATAGAAGATAAATAAATCCCAACAAAAATGGCTGTGGCCACTGAGCGAGCAGGAGGTGTGGGTTTCCCCGGCAGTGGAGGAAGCCAAGCTTTCCGCCCTGGCCTGCCCTAGCCTCCACTCAAGGCTACAAAGTTTCAATTATAGAAGACAAATAAATCCCAGATACCAGGGCCTCTGCTTGGGTCACCAGGGGGCATGGCCCTGGTATCTGAGACACCCTTCAGGGCAAACCAGCTGGCCCCCACCCGTGCACCAGGCCTCTGTCCTATCTAATAAAAGAGTAATATGCAGATTGACCATCACTCCAACACACAAGATGGCTGCCCCCATGTGGACACAAGATGGCCACCACAAGATGGCTAGCAGGGAAGGGACCAGGTCTGCAAGGGAGGGCAGTTGTGGGCGATCAGGCCAGCAGGGGAGGGCAGTTGGGAGGGACCAGGCCTGCAAGGGAGGGCTGTTGGGGGGGATCAAGCCTGGAGGGGAGGGCAGTTAGGGGTGACAAGGCTGGCAGAGGAAGGAAGTTGGGGGCGATCGGGCCTGTAGGGAAGGGCAGTTGGGCTGGACCAGGCCTGCAGGGGAGGGCAGTTAGGGGTGACCAGGCCTGCAGGGGAGGGCAGTTAAGGGCAATCAGGCTGGCAGGGGAGCAGTTAAGCTTCAATCAGGCTGGCAGAGGAGTGTTTAGGGGGTGATCAGGCTGGCAGGCAGAAGCGGTTAGGGGCAATCAGGAAGGCAGCCAGGTGAGCAGTTGGGAGCCAGCAATCCTGGATTGTGAGAGGGATGTCCGACTGCCCATTTAGGCCCGATCCCAGTAAGATTGGGCCTAAACGGGCAGTCGGACATCCCTCAAGGGGTCCCAGATTGGAGAGGGTGCAGGCTGGGCTGAGGGACACACACATACCCTGTGCATGAATTTTGTGCACCGGGCTTCTAGTAGAATAATAACAATAACAACAACTGCTGCTGTTGCTGCTGCTGCCAGTGATGATGATGATGATGATGATGATGATGATGATGATGAAGATACTTACCTCATGATTTTTCTGAGGATTCATTTAAGTCACTAAAATAAAGCACTTGGAATAGTATTTGGTATATAATACACTTCAATAAAAGTATGTAATTGTCTTCATTTTCATCACTACCATATTTTTCATGTTAGTTCTTTGCCCCCCAAACTATTATTTCTTTTTTCATTTCCAATGATAGTAAATCAAGGCCATATACAATGAAACTCACCTACCTACCAAGACTTTTTTCCATATATAGGGGTGGACAAAAGTAGATTTACAGTTGTGAGTACTTGAAACACTTTATTCTTGTGTTGTTGTTATTTATTAATTTTTGTGTTATTTCCATACCAACAACCATAAACCTACTTTGCCTACCCCTGTAAAATCAGCCTCTAGTTCAGCTGATCTGCTCATTATCCCATGAGCACATCCCATATCCTCATGTTTTTATTATACTATTTACCTCAATTGTAATGATATTCTTTCCTAATCTTATATTCTAAACCCTATCCATTATGCAAAAGCACAAAGTTCATACTATGACATGAATTGTCCCACAAATATATTAGCCCTCCATGCTTTCTATCCTCTTGAGTCATAAATTTTTTAAGTCTAAACTACACAATTTATTAAATTATTTTAAATCACTTGTTAATTTATTAAAATGACTATTTTTTTCTTTCCACAATTAGATGTAGGTCATATCATTTAGAGTTATTATTGGCACACCTATCAGTGCCCTAACTTTTTCACTGCCAGTGAAAGTTGGTCCCAGCCAAGAGAGGTATCCACCAACTACTTGCTAGTTTCAAATCAGCAATCCACACCATGAGCCCGCAGCCAATAGACAGGTACTCAATCTTCCCTATAATGAAATTCAGCATATATGCTAAACCAGGACCTTTTGTTTCTTAGTATTCTCAAGCAGTATTATTCAAACAGGGTAATCTATGTGAAAATCAATAGGAAACCAAAACTGAAGACCACGGATGCATGGACAAGAAAACAGGGAGTTTTCAACAGTGTCAAAAATAGCATTTACATGAAAGCATTCAATTAAAGAAATTTGAAACAGAATACTATTACAATCTCAAATGAATGTTCATAAAAGAAAAAAATATGAGCAGAAATTAACAAAGTAGAAAATAAAGAAGTGGTTGAGAAGATGAAAAATAAAATATATCAATATATTTGGGAAAAACATTTGCTATGACTTAGCATTCATTCAAAATAATATATTACCTGGACAGTGTTTCTCAGTGGTCAGGGCTCAATTCCCAGTCAGGGCACATGCCCACATTGTGGGTTCAATCCCCAGTTGGGGGCATGCAGGAGGCAGCCAATCAATGATTTTCTCTCATCACTATTGTTTCTCTCTCCCCCTCTTCCTTCCTCTCTGAAATCAATAAAAAAGTCAAGGAAAAATATTAAAGGATTCTAAAATAATAATAACAACATATCTTAGTAAACTAGGAAGAGAAGGAAATTCATTAACATGGCAAAGGCCATCTTCTAAAAATATACTGATTGGTGAAACATTATATGTGTTCTCTTTAAAGATGGGAATAAGACAAGAATAAGACATATTCAAAAGCATAATAAAATAAATGAACAAACAACAAAATTATGAAGCAAACAATAAAAAGGAATCAACAAATTAGTATTATTTAGAGATGATGTTAAAGTTCTTATAGCAATCCAAGAAAATCTATAGAAGTAATCTATAAAATCAGTGAAAGAGTGCAGCAAGTTTACCTGACACAGATCAATACATAAAATCAAGAAAGTGATATAAATCAGTAAAAACTAATTTAAGAATCCATTTCTAAAGAATCTTATTCTCAAAAGCAAAATACAAACAAATATAAGAAAACCAAAAATTATAGGGCGATATTAAAAGTTGTTCTTCATTTTCATGGAGGAAATTACAAAACTTAACCAAAGACACAAGGACCTAAAAATGAAAAGCTGTATTTCTTATAAAGCTAGAAATTTGTCAAATAGTTTAAAATTAATCTATAAAATCTTCAGACTTTTTTTCATAAACTGTCTTCATTTTAACATTGATATGGATATGGATTGGCAAATAGTTAACAATAGCAATTTTGAAAGAGAACAAGACAGGGAGAAGCATCACACTCAATATACAACCAAAAAAGCTATAGTGATTAGACCTTAGTCAGGGATACATATGTAAAGCAGGGACCAGAATATGGAATGAAAATGCATAAAAGCTGATATTGGTAATAGTTGACAAGGATAGTATTTATTACAAAGGAGTGGGACTAGGACAAGGAACTCAATAATTAGCACTGAGAAGATTGATTATCTAAACAAAGTAAAATTACATTTTACATCATAATATAAAAAGGCAACAAAAACATCCAAATGGATTAAAGAACAGAATATAGGGTGTCCCAAAAATATTTATACACACACTTTGAATAATTATAAAGGTAGCCTTTATTAAAATACATTTTATTTTCAAAATTGAGCTATAAGCTCTTAAAGTGTGTATACATGTTTTGGGGACCCTGCAACCCAGGTATGTGCCCTGACAGGGAATCGAACTGTGACCTCATGGTTCATAGGTCAATGCTCAACCACTGAGCAACACCAGTCAGGCCACTTTTTCACTTAATAAGCAAAATGCCAAATATTCAAATGCTTAAAAGTTAACTATAAAGTAATTTATAAGCAAAAAATTTAATTGCATAGTTAACTTCATTATTCTTTCTAATTTTTCTTTGCAATTTTATTATATATATACTAGGAGCCCAGCGTGTGATTCAAAAGCGCATGGTGCAGCCCACCCTCGAGTCACCTCGGGATATTTTCCCATTGATTTTTAGAGAGCATGGAAGAGAGAGGGAAAGACAAAGAGAAACATCAGTGTGAGAGGGACACATCGATTGGTTGCCTCCTGCATGAGCCCTGACCTGGGCCCACAGCACAGCAGCCCCTGTGGCTGCTGCCAGTCTGGCCCTGCCTCGCTCCTTGGGCCCTGCAGCCTGCTGGTCTGGCCCTGCCTCACTCCCCAGGACCCACAGCAGCTGCAGTCACTGCTGGTCTTGCCCTGTCTTCCTCTCCAGCCCTTGAAGCAGCCGCAACCACTGCTGATCAGGCCCTCCCCAGACGCAGGTACGGGGAGGCCCCTGCAGCCCTGCCCTGATGCTGCACACGCAACCTCCTCCTGTCTGGTCGATCTGTTATGGGGTCCTGGCCTAATTTGCATATTACCTCTCTCTCTATATATATATATAGAAGATTGATGCACATAATTTTAAGATGTATAAAATAGATACAGAATATATTGAAAGAAAGGAGGAAAAATAAATGGGCAAGTGATTCTTATGAGAACAGTGTTTTCTTAAATCTGGTTCTTCTTTATAATCCCAGATTCTGGCCTGTATTAATTACCTTTTGAGAGACTATGGGAAGAGCCACCTAGCTAGTCTCCCTGCAATACCCATAATCCGTGCCTTTGCACAACCTCTTCATGCCTGAAAACCCCCAATTGCCCCAAATAAAGTCTTAACTCTAATATGACTTGTCTTAACTCTAATATCAGTTTTTTCAAGAAATATTTTTAAATTCAAGCCAGAATTAAAATTGCTATTACAGCACTTGTTTTTATATTTACTTTTACCTAGAGAACAATGTCTAATTTTGAGAATTTACATAGAACAAGTACTTTCCATACCAATAGGCCTTAGGAGGAGTGGGACCATGTCCTGCAAAACACAGTTGTTTTGTGGCATGAGTAGACACTCAATATGTGTCTGTTAAACTAGGTAACTAAGTAAATGCATTAATATGTGAAATATTAACAAAAACGATAGCCAAAAAGAAACCAATAAATGCACATAATGGCAGCATTATTTGGGACAAAGACTAACTATTGGTAAACATTTCTCCTGTTTTCTAAAGACAAACCCAAGTGGAGATGTTAGAAAGAAAATAATTATTTAAAACTAGATTTTATTTTAACAGATTTTATTTTTTCCTCTACACTGATTTCTCTTTGGGGATGCCCAAAGTCACTTCCCTTTTCTAGATTTGCCCTAACATTTTCAATATTCCTTGATACTTTTTCTTAAATAATCCATCCATTTAACCATTAAATTATAACCGTTAATAATACAAGGTCCTTTTTGTATTTATAGTAAAGTCATAAAGAGACATGCCTCCAAATCTCAGACACCCATGTGTAGACACCCTGCTGACTGCCCCTAAGCTGGAGCTCTGCCAAGGCAGCTGTAATGACAGTGACACGGGAGGCAGAGGAACTATGGGAGAGGACAAGCTTTTCTGTGTAACCTTCATCCTGCCAGGGAAACCTGTTTTGCAAGTTATGAAGAACTGATTTTATAGTAATGGAAACATGTCTCTGCATATTCATGTTTAAAGTAGATTGTTGAACTATTCCATGCCATCAACAGAGCATTCAGAAAGTACAGCAAAAGAAAACATCATTTGCAAGCTTAATAACCAAGCCAAAGGAAGCTGGAGTCTTGAGATAATATTTCTCTAAATCTTCCACCAATAGCTAACAAAAAGCAAGCAAGTGCTATTGTCTGAGTTGCTAAGAAAGAAGATTTTAGCAATGTTATCTTTTTAAAAGTATAAAGAAATGAATCCAGCAAAAGTATAACAATAGAATGCATGACCCTTTTTTCCTATCTGAGCATCTGGAAGCACTGTTTAGAATGGACATGATATTGGGATAAAAAAATATAATGCAGTAAAAAAAATAATTCTATTTAACATAATTTGAAATAACTCTGCATTGAAAAATGTCAGAGGGATACTACAAAAAATCCAGAGATAAGACAAAAAGTCCTAAAAACCAAGATAAAATATTTTTCTGGGGAAAAAAAGGCCAGCCAAACACTTAATAATACTTTTCAAGTATAGGAAAAGTTCATATCAAGTACATGTGGTTGGTTGTAAAACCACATGAGGAAAAAATGACTAAAACAGAGACCTGAAAGAAATAATTTATTTTTTAAATATTTTTATTGATTTTGTGAGAGAGACAGAAACATCCATCAATGTGAGAGTGAAATAGGCAATCTTTTGGTACATGGGATGATGCTCAGCCAAGTGAGACACACTAGCCAGGACAAGCAAATAATTCTTAACCATGAAAGACTTACTATTTGGCATTAATCGTCAATGGAATATGTAGATTGTCCTTCAAACTATAGTTTGAAAAAACTATATTAGCTTTCATCTTAATGGTTTAAGTATTAATAAGCCAGAAAGTAGGATATTCTCTAACAAGACCTACCATAATCAAATTCTGCGTATGGACTCTTGCTTAGCCTGTCTCCAAACTGCCATTTTCTTTGATTTATTCATTTATTCATCCATCTAACCCAGCTTGCCACTAATGTGCTTGCTACTCCAAAATCCTTGTCTACCATAGCTCATTGTTATTCCTTTTGGGAAGAAGACAGTGTCCTAATAATTGTCAACACACATACACACACACACACACACACACACACACACACACACACACACCCCAGAACAAACCTAGGATAGCATCTTAAGGTTCTATACATTTATATTCAATAAAGGAAAAGAAATCCAGGCCAAAATTTCAATAATCCCAAATTATACTGGACAAGATCATTTTATTTTAGAATCCATTAGGCTAATTAATTTTTAAGTATTTCATTTCACTGCACCATTATTTAGATTTGAAATAATTTATATTTTAGAAAGGACTAATATTAGGAAATAATAAAAATAATTGGGTTTGGACCTAAACATACAATATTTTTTTTATTTAAAATAACATTCATGTTTAAAGAACAAAGTTATTTTGTTTTAAAAAGGGACTCCAGATTTTCAAAACTTTTCTAAAACATATATACAGTCAAATGGCTTATCCTATATAATAAAAGCCTAATATGCTAAGAGTCTGGTCATCCATTCAACCAATCAAAGCGGAATATGCTAATGATATGCTAAGGCCACTCAACTGCTCGCTATGACATGCACTGACCACCAGGGGGCAGACGCTCTGACTGGTAGGTTAGCTTGATGCTGGGGTCTGGCCGATCGAGTCTGAGCGAGATGGGTCAAACATGCTCTGGAGCCCTCTTGTAGTCCCACCCGGGCTGGCCAACCTCCCATGTCCCTCCCTGGCCCCGATCGTGCACCTGTGGGGTCCCTTGGCCTGGCCTGTGCCCTCAATCTGAGACCTCTTGGGGGATGTTAGAGAGCCAGTTTTGGCCCTATCCCACAGGCCAAGCCAAGGAACCCTACTGGTGAACGAATTCATGCACCAGGCCTCTAGTTTTTAAATGACTATAGACTGAAGTAAATTTGGGGCACAACTTTATTTAGCAGTATTCACAGAGTATTTCATGTAAACACCCATAGCTTGTTGGTCTAGTTCAGAAACTCTGAATTCAAATATACCTTAGTGTAAATTTTATTGTGGGTGGGATAAATGCACTTTGGGGAATGGGTGTTAAAAGATGCTTCCATGGGCCCTAACCGGTTTGGCTCAGTGGATAGAGCATCGGCCTGCGGACTGAAGGATCCCAGGTTTGATTCTGGTCAAGGGCATGTATCTTGGTTGCAGGCACATACCCAGTAGGGAGTGTGCAGGAGGCAGCTGATCAATCTTTCTCTCTCATTGATGTTTCTAACTCTCTATTCCTCTCCCTTCCTCTCTGTAAAAAATCAATTTTATTCAAATATATATATATATATATATGATTTTCCATGGAAAACTAAGGAAAGTCAAGTCAAGAAGACTTGAAACTTGGAGATCAGTTCTCTGGACTTTCAAGCATACTTTCCACATGAGCAAAATCACTAGACACGACCATAAATAACCATGTCCTTCATGTGGGCTCGGGATTGTCTTTTTCCTGTGAAATCCAGTATGCACGAGGTGCTTACTCATCCAGACAAAATGTTGCCGGGCCTTCTCTTACAGCAGAAGCTTTATTTAGCAGTTGTACCGAATATCTCATATGTTCTGACACCACTGACAAGGACAAGAGCATAGTACATTTTTTCATTAAGCATCCATATGAGAAACTCTTCAAGGATGGGCTCACACAAGAGGTTGATGAGCTTATTTACACAGATGGGCCATCACAGAATTCAAGAACAATATTGAATAAAGCCACACTTCCAAACTCCACTGGGCTATAAAACTGAATTTGCCATCCTACTAGATCCATAATAAATAAAATATGTATCATCAGTAAAAACCAGCATAACTAATCTTTCAATCATCGCAATTATTCCACAGCAAAAGTGAAGCCATTGGAATCTCCACATCATTTTGTCACTCAGATATATGTAAAAAAGCAAAGAAGAAAAACATCTTGTCTAGGGCATGGGTTTGATAGCTGAATGACATTTTTTTAATCTTCATTGTCAGATTCATTCATACATGATATGACCTATTTTCTGGAAGGTAAGAAAATTATTTTACTGTCCCAATATTTGGAAGATAAGGGAAGTAATTGCTTGAGTAAGGTTTTCTCTGTCTCCTTTTCTATTATTCTGACTTCAGGGCGAGTTTACAGAGAGAATGAAATGCCCAGATTAAAGTTTCATCAAACCTCCTTCAGATGTTCTCAAGAAAATAAATTAGCCACTTCACATATTTCATTGAGAAATGGATTATTTATTTCCTTGCTTCTCCTTTAGAAAATCTGAAGTTATAACTTCAGTTTGTGTGCTTGTGGGTGGCAGAGTGTAATGGGGAGCAAGTTAGTGTTGAGAATTTGATAACACCTAGACATCAGTCAATAAGGTACAAGTGTTCATCACCGTCCGCTCTTGTAAAACATAAGGACATCTTTCGCCTCCAGCTTTTGATTTTTGTGTTCAGTGTGGCAAAGCACAGATTTATTCTGTACCTAGAGATTTTCAAAACTCAAAAACATACTATGCAGACAACCAAAGCAGCAAACTATTTGTCATGAAGCAAACTCTTCTGAATTGGTGGCTCATGAGCACAAAGAATCAGCCGATTTAATAGATAAACAAGCAAATAGAATCTTGCCAGAGTTTATTCAGCAAGCCCCGACAAAATTCCTTGTTTAAACTTTTCATTTAAGGTATAGTTTTGTGTAATGCCATTAAGTCAAATCAATAAAATCTGAAGTTTCCATATCTGACAGAGGAGGAAGAAAATAATTTTAAGAGAACATATTGTGGTATTCCACAGATCATACTTTGGAAAACACTCTTTGTAGGATAAACTTTCCCAGGACACATACATAAAAATGTACAATGCCCTTTCTCCTAGGAACCTAAAAAGAAGCATTTAATACTCTCTAAGCAAATACCTGCATCACAGATATTTCTGTTATTACCTTTTTAAACTTTAGCTTCTTGTACATAGCAGCAAATTTCTACCTCTAGCTTTTCTCCATTCTCTTTATAATCAATAAAAAAACCAACAACATCCAAACAAACAATAAACAAACAAACAAAAACATTGATTGTTACCACTCCCAGAAGCCCAGGAGAAATAAATCACCCTAATGCCTAGTGATGTAGCACCTTTCGTTTTAGAAGGCAGTAAAGGTCAACGTGGGTTTCTACGGTTTAACATAGAGTAAATGTAAAAGGGGAAAGGCAAATGACTCTTATTTCTTTATTTCTGGGAGAAAAGAAAAAGGGTTCTACTTTACTCACAGCAAATCTCCCCCAGATTTTACCAACAACATTAAGGCTTCAGCTGGCGACAAGGTCAGTGAAATGAGACATTAAAATGAGCTGATAAACATTTGGCCCAAGCTATGAAAATGTTTTCTCAAGCAGAAGTGAAAAGTAGTAAGAGATTTAGCTCTTAACGTATACAAGAGTGTAATTAGGAACAAAAACGCCATAAAGGGGCAGACCAATGGCCGGTCTGACTGCGAGCTGTCTGTGACACAGGCATCAGGCATGCTGAGAGGCAGGTATGCTTGTTGTCTCCCTGACCTTCATCCTGGAGGTGAGGGGTATGCCCTCAACATTCCAAACTTCCCCCACCCCCCAGGCTCGTCTCAGGACTCACAGGATGCCAGAAATGAGGAAGTGCCACTTAATGCTTAAGGAAAGTGATTCAGGACAAGCAACAGAAAAAGTGCAAATACTTCACATTAAAGACTCTTACTGGCTTGTGTGGCGAACACACAATGCACTATACAGATGCTGTATTGTAGAACTGTACACTTAAACCTATATAACTTTATTAACCAATGTTACCCCAATAAATTTAATTAAAAGATAATAAAGCATGACTTTGCTTAATAGTGCAGATTCATATGTATTTCTCTTTTGCAGGCTATTTAAAATAAAAAAACAAAAATAGCTCACCTGGCTGGTGTTGCTAAATGGTTAAAGAGTCAGCCTGACAACCAAAGAGTCAAGGGTTCAATTCCCGGTCAAGGGCACGTACCTTGGTTGCCGGTTCCATCCTCGACCCTTGGGAGGCAACCAATCAATGTTTCTCTTACATGGATGTTACTCTCTCTCTCCACCTCCCTTCCTCCCTCCCTTCCACTCTCTCTAAAAATCAATGGAAAAAATATCCTTTGGCTGAGGATTAACAACAAAAAAATGTATCAAAAGTAACAGCTGTTAGGAATTGAAACAGCTAGAAATTAAATTTGTATAACTCCCTTAAAGGGTTTGGAGGGTTAAATTAATTACTGTTAAAATTTATTCAAACTACAAGTATTTATTGTGAGCTCACTATCTATAAGGCTCTGAACTAGGTAATCAGTAAGATATTGCTAAAGCTTTGATTTCGCAAAACTGAAGAGGACTAATTATACAAATATATACAAACTAGTGACCCAGTGCACAGATTCATGCACATTGAAAGGAAATTAATTAGAAAGTGGCGGGGCGGGATTGGGAGAGATGAGGGAGACATGCCCTGGAACCAACCTTCCCATGGTCTCTCCCCAGCTGGCCACACCTGGGGCAGCACCGAGGCTCGAAGGGCATCTGTGGAGTGAGCGGGGTCTCTTCAGCAGGTGGGGTCCCTTAGCCTGGCCTACAGGGATCGGGCCAAAACCAGCTCCCCAACATTCCCGGAGGGATCCCAGAGTACAAGAGGGTGGATCTCGGGTGACACACCCTGGAATCAGGCTCCCTCCTCTCTGGTTCCAGGTGTGTCACCCAAGAACCACCACTGCCAAGTCACAGAAGCTCGGCAGCTCCTGCATTGAGTGTCTACCCCCTGGTGGTCAGTGCGCATCATACCTACCGGCCAGTTGGACTTGGATGGTCACTTAGCCTTTCATATCTATATTAATAAAAGGGTAATATGCTAATTAGACTAGACATCTTCCGGACATTCTTCCAGACAAAGCCACGGTGGCAGGGGCTGAGGCATAGGCAGTTAGGGTGAGATCAGGCTGGCAGGGGAGGGCAGTTAGGAGTGATCAGGCAGGCAGAGGCAGTTAGGAGTGATCAGGCAGGCAGAGGGGTTAAGGGCAATCAAGCAGGCAGGCAGAGGCAGTTAGGGGTGATCAGGCAGGCAGGCAGGTGAGTGGTTAGGAGCCATTGGTCCCAGATTGCAAGCAGAATGTCCGGCTGTCGGACATCCCAAGGGGTTCCCAATTGAAGAGGGTGCAGGCTGGGCTGAGGGAACCCCCTCCCCATGCACAAATTTCATGCACTGGGCCACTAGTATATAGATAATTACAAAATATAACAGCTCTATTAGAAAAAAAAGAGTGTTTCCTCATGTTTAATGAAGAATGTACTGTCTAAACATAAAAAGAAATCAAAGGATTACCAGTCTAGTGTAAGAGCACAAATAGAACTGTTAATGTATGAATCCTGACTCCAATTTTTACTAACCTTTTGATATATAAAGAACTTATATAAAAGTGACTGGTGCATTTTAGAAGATTTAATTGAGGTTATTTAGACATAAGTACCTTAAATATGCTAACTTTCCCCCAACACTGCCACCACTCTCATTTTAATCTGAAAAAAAAAATCTCAGATATTAGATAACACTTGAAACTCTTATATTTTACTCAAAACAAATGTGATTATTGAACTCTTGTTTTTACTCTCAACAAATGTGACTACTAAAATAGTTTCAACTGCTCCAATGTATTCACAAAATTCCTGCTGGGACTGATGTCCTTCCAGAAGGAAAATGATGTGGCAGTGAATGTTTGTACATTTCATCCCGAAAATTGTGGGGATGTAAGCAAAACATGGGCATGCAACTGCTGGATCATTGCTTTGCTTTGGTTTATGGTACTAACCAGAGGGCTACATACCAAAAATTCTCCACTTTTTAGGCCAGATATTTTTATGGCACTGAAATAATTGCATCCCATTGTGCAAGTACAGCTGTGAGGTGCTGCACAGTTGAATTGCACCAGCTGGTTTGCTTCTGGATGTGCTCTACTCTATGGAAGCCTATCCGTGCTTCTCAGCGTCACCTGGACCTACACAGCTCCACGGACCCAAGCAAATCTCACCTTAGAGTTTCTTGGTTTAATATCTTTTTGAGGATCCATAGGCTGTTGATTCAAATGTAGAAGAGGGTAAGCCAGGAAGAGCTAACAGGGTAACATGAGGATTGATGAGAAGGGAGGACAAGGGAAATAAAAATATCTGATCAAGGTAGGCTTTCAGGATCCATAAAATAATGCCACTGGTTTCTTTAGATAGGCAATGAATTGTAACCAAAGACCATTTCAAAAGAGGTGAAATGAATGGTCAGATGAAAGACAAACGTATTTAAATAAGTGTATAACCTTCTCTATGGTGAAAGTCAACACCTATTTGACTATGTGATCAGGCAATGAAAGAACAAAATTTGGAATCAGGTAGGTTTGGTTGAAATCTTTATTTTTTTTACTTATGAGCTGTACAGGCTTGAGGCAAAAAAAAATGTAACTACTCTAGGCTTCAGCTTGATGTAATATGTAAATAGAATGATGTATGGAAATGGTAAGACTCTGGTAACATACTGAGCACTGAATGAATAATAACTATTACTAGAAAAAAGGATACTATGTTCAATTTTTAAATTAATGTCATTCTTTAAGACAGTTCCAATTTTTAAGATGGTAATGAAAGAGAATAAAAATGATAAAACAGTGCTTTGTTGTTGAGTAAAATTCATTACTTTAAGATAAAGAAAATCTTAGATCAAAGTTTAAGCTCTGTTTCAAAAAATGATGCCATTGTTTAAGGCAAAAACTTTAGTCCCTGTAGCTAAGAAGTAATAATTTGATGAAGAAACAAAGGATGGAAAAAATAAGTGAAGCTAACTAAGCCTTGAGTCTACGAAATTCCCATTTTGTTAGACCTTCTCACTCCTTCCCCTCTGTGTTTAACCTCTCTTTCATGTTTGCCAACTCTCTGCCTCTCTATGCTGCACTCTGGATAGTTTCTTCAGTTCTGTCTCCCTGTGTATAAGTCTCTCTTCAACTCTAAATGTGACAAATCATCTACTAAATGTACTATATTTTTAAACACAGTTATTACATTTTCATTTCTAGGAATCCTCATTAGTTATTTTTTTATTTTTAAATTTATCTTTATTTTTTTTAAAGTATTACAGGTATCTCCTCTATTCCCCAATGACCCCTTGTAGCCTGCACCCATCCCCCACCCCAGGCCTTCATCCCACTATTGTCTGTGTCCCATGAGTTATGCATATATGCATATAAGTTCTTTGGTTAATGTCTTCCCACTTACCCACCCTTGCCTTCCCTCTGAGATTTGACAGTCTGTTCAATGTTTCTCTCTCTGAATCTATTTTGTTCATCAGTGTATTTTGTTCTTTAGATTCCACATATGAGTGAGATCATGCGATACTTGTCTTTCTCTGACTGGCTTATTTCACTTAGTATAATACTCTCCAGGTCCCTCCATGCTATCTCAAAGGGTAAGAGATTCTTTTTTACAGCTGTATAGTATTCCATGGTGTAGATGTGCCACAACATTTTTATTCACTCATCTACTGATAGGCATTTAGGAACATATTTTCCAATAATACATCTGGGAAGGAGTTAATATCCAAAATACATAAGAAACTCATGTAATTAAAAAATGGGCAAAAGACTTAAATAGACACTTCCCCAAAGTGGACATATAGAAGGCCAAGAGACATATGAAAAAATGCTCAAAGTAACTGACCATCAGAAAGATACAAATTAAAACAACATTGAGATATCGTCGCCCAACTTTCAGAATGGCTACCAATAGCAAATCAACAAATGACAAGTGCTGGTGAGGATGTGGAGAAAAGGGAACCCTAGTAGAGTGCTGGTGGGAATGCAGACTGATAAAGCCACTATGGAAAACAGTATGGAGTTTTATCACAAAATTAAATATGGAACTGCCACTTAACCCAGTGATCTCACTTCTAGGAATATATCCTAAGAAATCCAAAACACCAATCAGAAAGAATATATGCAACCCTATGTTCAAGGCAGTGCAATTTGCAATAGCTAAGATCTAATTAGTATTTT
Organism: Cnephaeus nilssonii; assembly: GCF_951640355.1. Taxonomy (NCBI): domain Eukaryota; kingdom Metazoa; phylum Chordata; class Mammalia; order Chiroptera; family Vespertilionidae; genus Cnephaeus; species Cnephaeus nilssonii. The sequence goes on along the minus strand of NC_137077.1, from coordinate 67,263,748 downwards.
TAAAACCTGCTTGCATTTTGTTTATATTTTCAAGCCTCTTTTATTTTCTCAAATTTATGAGTATATTGTTGTCTAATCCATATCTAACATATCCAATATTTTAATACATGATTCTGTTCTCGATTGTTTCAGCTGTCTCATGGTCATAGAACCTTGTTTCCTCGTGTAATTCATTATTTTTTACTATGAGATGCTTTTTTTCCTTGGAATTTATCTGTGGAAACCTTTTGAGATAAGACATAAAGGCACGCGTATTTATAGAAAGGATTTGTTTTAGTTTTTGTCTAGCATCTGGGGAAATCTCTAGACAAGGATTGTAATTTTAAATTAATTTTAAATTTAAATCCTGGTTTAATGTTTATGGTGTACCAAGGTTGTTTTTGTTTGAGCTATAATGCCATAAAAGGGTTACTCTTGGCCTCAAATTTCAGGGGAAATTTTCTTTCCCTCTCGACTTGCTTTCCAAGTTCGAAACAGACAATTTCTTTGTAGTCCTCTGAGGAAGGAGATAGGTTTATTTCTAGTTTATCTATGTGCTGAAGGTGTAGTTTTTTAAGGTCCTGGCTTTATGGGAGGTCTCCCATTAAACTTCTCACCTTTAGCTTTGTCTTCTTTTCCTATCTCTGTGAAACCTTGAAGATTGTCCTCAAATTCTCCTGGTTAGGAAAATGGCCTCAAGACAAAAGCCAGATTCAGTATTTTTATAATCTCTATGTTTTTAAAGGTAAGAATATGTTGCATGAATTCATAATCAAGCCCTCTCATCCTATATAATAAAAGCCTAATTAGCCTAATAAGCCTAATATCCAGTTGGCCATTCAACCAATCAAAGAGTAATATGCTAATGATATGCTAAGACCGCTAAACTGCTCGCTATGACGTGCACTGACCACCAGGGCACCAGGGGCAGACACTCCGACTGGTAGGTTAGTTTGCTGCTGGGGTCCGGCTGATTAGGACTGAGCGAGATGGGCTGGACACGCCCTGAAGCCCTCCCGCGGACCCTCCCTGGCTGGCCAAACTCCCGCGTCCCTCCCTGGCCCTGATCATGTACCGGTGGGGTCCCTTGGCCTGGTCTGCACCCTCTTGCAATCAGGACCCCTCGAGGGATGTCAGAGAGCCGGTTTCTGCAGGATGGCGAATGACTGGTCACTATGACAAGCACTGACTACCAGAGGGCAGATGCTCAACACAGGAGCTGCCCCCTGGTGGTCAGTGTGCTCCCACAGGGGGAGTGCCACTCAGCCAGAAGCTGGACTCATGGCTGGTGAGCACAGCAGCAGTAGTGGAAGCCTCTCCCGCATCTGCGCAGCAGCACTAAGGATGTCTGATTGACAGCTTAGGCCTGCTTGTGGGAGCGGCCCTAAACCGTCAGTCAGACATTCCCCAAGGGCTCCTGGATTGTGAGAGGGCACAAGCCAGGCTGAGGGACCCCCCCCCCCAAGTGCACGAATTTTGTGCACCAGGCCTCTAGTACTGATATAAAGGCAACTCAAAAAATCTGAAAGACATTCTATTTTTAAAAAGCAAAATACCAAAAATTTGATTAATGCTGCCGGGAAATATGTAATAGTGATACCATTATAATAATCTGGTTATTACTTAACAGGAAAGGAGTAAAGGGAAGACTAGAGAATATAGGCATGCTATTTATACACCTTTGCCAGAAAGCTGTTACTAACACTCTCCAAGTCTGTTTCCTGCTAACTCATGGGGGAAGGGACTGGACAATGGCAGTTTGGATGTATGTCCAGCAAGGTCTGAGTGATGCGGGAAGGTGCTTACCTACAGGCCACACCTGGGAGCAAGTCAGTGGCCAGAATAAGTGTGGCCACTGCAAGGCTTCAAAACCTGGATATTTAAACTCCTCTAGACAAAGGAGGGTGTGCTCTTGGCTCTTGGCAGTCTAGCTCTCTTGGGACTCATGTAGCAGGGGCGAGCACCCCTGTGCTCACATGGCTCACAGCCATGTGGTCTCCACTCAAGGGACTAATGGACTTTGATTAGCCTGGTGTTCTGCCGGACCCAGCTCCAGACACTTCAGACAATGGCCCCCCTCTCGGCTCTGCTGGAGCCCCAGCTGCATCTTTTCCGGGACTGGGTTAAGGGGCACGGGATTTTACAGCCCAAGGAATGTAACTCCACACAAATGAAGACTTTTACCACATCTTATTCTCCCGTGGGGGCTTCTGAAAATGCTTATTTCAGGGGCACCCCAAGAACCCCACTCCCACAAGTGACAAGGATATCTGGCCCACTAATTTCTCTGGCAAAAATAGCATGAATGTATGGAAAAAGCATAAAATCTCTAGATAATTTTCTCAGTAAAGCATCACATGGTCATTAGCCTCCCCCTGAAAGAATCCATGAAAATGTCTGTAAAAGTGTGTCCAAAGACATAGTTTCACTATTTCAAGGGAAATAGCATATTTACCTCCAAAAAAAGCTCTATGGGCCAAACAGGTTTTTCTTGTTTATTTGACTAGAAATATATCTACGCTGCATAATAACATGATTTGGCCTGTTTGAAACAGAAAACTCTGATTGAGACTTATATATGTCATTGTTAATATAGAGGTGAATTTTTTTATACTTGGTAGGTACAATTTTTTAGTTAATAAAAAAAATCTTTGGGTTCACATGAAAGAGGAAGAGTAATTAAAAGGATCTATAATGGTAAAACAATTAGAGTATATCACTCTTGAACACTTTTGTTGTAAATCCTTACTCAAGGATATTTTTTCCATTGATTTTTAGAGAGAGAGAAACATTGATGTGAGAGAGACACATCAATTGGTTGCCTCCTGTACGTGACTCATCAGGGCAGGTACATGCTCTTTTAAATTTATTAGTAACCATATAGGGCTTCTGAAGATGCTTATATTAAGTAAATATACCATGTGTGATTGATTAAAAGAATAGGTGGTAATTATGCTACTAAACTCAACTCATTCACCATTAATCTTTAGGAAAATTTGACTTAGTTTAACTGCTTCCAACCTATTCCATTATTATAAGTACTAGAGGCCCAGTGCAAGAAATTGGTGCATGGGTAGGGTCCCTACGCCTGGCCGGCGATCAGGGCCGATCTGTGGGGCAACTGGGGGGCATTTGGGGGGTCCCTGCTGGCACCCGCCTTGGCCGGCCTGGCGCCATCCACTCACTGCCCCTGCCCCCTGCCACTTGGCTGGCCTGGGGCCTGCAGGCTGTGAGCATCTGCCCCATGGTGGTCAGTGTGCATCATAGCAACTGGTCATTCTACCGGTTGTTCTGCTATCCGGTCGATTTGCATATTAGGCTTTTATTATGTAGGAATACAACTGTTTATATTGTGCATATTTTTCCCTGATTTTCTCCAAACATTCTTTTTGTAAAAAGGTAGTTTTATTCCTATTCTTCTTTCCTTCTATGCTTCTCATTTGTCAAAATGTCAACCCTTAATTCCAGTTGCCTTGATTGTTTATCCTTTTTAATCTTAATTTATTCTTAACTTGTCCTTTTTCTAACCTCCATAGAATCCCATTATTCCAGAAAATCTATTCAAAACACTGCAATTCCCCTATGTGCTAAGGGAGGAATATACATTGGCTGATTCCCAAATCTTTTTAGTTTTTATCTTCAATTGTTTTTCAATATGATTATCCTGTACAAAACAATTTCAGATTCACAGGTCTCCTAACTGAATTGACCTTGTTTGTTAACAGAAGCCCCATTCCTTTCTGAGATGCATTATAGCTGCCTCCTAGTCTAATGGAATTAAGGTTGCATATAGTTGCCGGGTGAGCAAGTTACAGCAATGAAATACTCTGTGTATATTACCATTTATACCAATTGAAATGGTACTTTTTATTTTTAATTATGGCTATTGATGCAATGTGGCATGAGTGAGCCACTGCAAAAATCATTAGAATTAGGCTTTTTGCCGAAGCAACACACTAAGAGCATCTGTGGTGAGAAAGTATTTCGGACAGCTGCAGAAGCAGCATCTCACTACAACCCAGAGCTGCAAGCTGAGACTTAACAAAGCTCTGGCTCGTAAGCTTCTTACATTGTGTGATCACCACTCTGGCTTCCACAAAAAGAGCAGAAGAATAAAGTCAAAGCCAACACGGCAACCTTCTAAAGCATTTCAGCAAAGTGAAAAGGGACAGGCAGAAACTGTGCAGCAGAGGAATTCAGAACCAGCATACTAAACAATTAGTTATAACAGAACAGGACCCAAGAGGGGCCAGGGAAGATAATATTCTTTGGGATTAATCCCTTCTTCACACTATTGAGCAACATGCTATTTATTTTTATCAAATACATACTTTTTCTTTCAGTTTCACCAAGTGAATCTAACTCAGAAAAGCATAGCTAGTGGAGAGAAGCACAAGTGACCAGAAAGGAAATGGCAGGCTCTTTTAAGTATTAAGGGTTAGGATTTGAGCAAGAACAAAAATAAGCCATTCAAATGGTGATGAATCAAACACGTATGCAAAAGAAAACTTGCTTCCATAAGCAAAATGCACAATTTAATAATTTACTCGTAAGTGGTAAAGGCATTTAATATAGAAATGTCAATAAAAACATCTCCTCCTATGATATACATTTTCTTTTAAAGGGCAAAAAAAAAAGCATTTCCTTCATATTATGTCTTAAAATCACCTCTGGCTTAAAATAATGGTAATTTACGGCCAAAGGCAAAGACAAGACTCACTGGCAATAAAGAGTCACTAAAGTATGTTCTGTCCTGGACATTTTTTGGATTTTTTCACCCAAAATATCAGCAGATGACTCAGGGATGGATGGGAATTATCTCTAATTTTTTCCATTTTACCTAACAAGCAAGTAGTTTGCTTCCTTTATCATTCACACTTCTACATGTATAATCAAAGGGGAAAACAAAATGCTACAATCATAAATATGTTCATGCAAAATTTTATAGTGCATTCCCTATGTTATACCCTGAAATCAAGATCCAGGAGGAATCTTGTTACTGGTCCTCCAATTTAGTTTGCTAATCTGGGGAGCAGATTTTATTTTTTTAATTTTATTATTTTTTTTCCTTTTTATTACATTTATTGGGGTGACAATAATTAACAAAATTATACAGGTCCCAGGTGCACAATTCTACCGCATGTCATCTGTACACTGTATTGTGTGATCAACAACCCAAGTTAAGTCTCTGTCCATCAAAATATATTTTTAAAGAATATCAGAAAATAAAGTATTTATAATCTTAGTAGTTCATATTAAAATGTTTAATTGCCTTTTATGTTAAGAAGTTCTTTCTCGGATTAACTGAAATTTCTACCTGAAATTTAAGGCCATTTATCCTGCTCTGACCTTGATATTGACAGAGAACTGGTGAGCAGCCTTCGGATAATGAGCAGTTACATATTAGAGCCAATTATTAAGTTACCCCTAAGCCCTCTATTCTTCAGTGTGGGCATATTCATTCTTTAGCTATTCTGATAAGGTTTTCTCTCCAATTGTTTCTAAATCAATCTCTCTCTCCCCCTCCATCCCTCTCTCTGTTCTTTGCTTAATTTTTCTCAGTCTCTTAAGCTTGTTCACATTTTTCTTTACAAGATGATCATAACCAGTGATTATTACTTCCCAGATTTTATAACCCTTATTTTTCATTTGCATGCCAGTACATTACTTATTTTAAAATATGGCACTTTTCATTCAGGGAAAATCCCTTCCATTAGTATATGTCAAAAGACTGTAACTCAAATCATATTTCCTGTTGAAACAGTGGCATAATGGGTAATTAGCTAAAGAAAGTATGCTGGTAGAGTGGAAAAGGCATGAGTTAGAAACAGTGATAAGTGAATCCCAGCTCTGACCCCTGGGAGCCTGAGGATATCCTTAAAATCCCTGGGCCTCTGTTTACTCTTATATAAATTGGAGATAATAATGTCTATTTTACAGGGGTGGAAGATTAATTGGGATTATTAAGTGGCTATCCAGTGGAAAAATAGACCTTCAAAAGCAATTGATACTATTATTCCTGCTACTTGTATTATTGCTATTATATACCTGACCAAAAGCCTGCTGTCCAAGTATTTAACAGAAAGGACCACAAGTGCTATAGTTAACCTAAATAGCTATATACAATGCATCAGATGCTGCATATAGAGTATGTACAGAAGTATCATAGAGGACAAAGTAGTAATTACATTCACTTGATAATATGTATGTAGTTGACTGTAAAAGAGAAAGCAAGGCTAAGAAGGACTGTTTAAGAATAAAAGCTGGAAAAACTTGCAGAACAGGAGACTGATTGTGCCTGAGGCAGGAGAATGCAGAAACCACAGGAGAAGAGCTGAATTGACAGGATAGGGATCCCTTGAGGTCCAGGGCTGAAGGGTCAGGCCACTTGTGACAGAACCCATTAGAAAACAGAATGACTGGGCAACATAATTTTCCTCCCCCTCTGGAATTCATATGGAATTACATCAAAAACTCTTTAATCCTATTTCAAGTGCCAACTCTCTTTCTTAATCCTTTTTAACAGATGGGATCTTCCCCTCTGAAACGCTATAACGTTTTGTTTGTATTGCTTCTCTGACATTTATTTTAATTCAACACAACCAATACTTATTGAGCATATGCAGGCAGTAGAATGAATACTGGAAAACAATGAAAAACAGACATAGATCTGTCCCCTTATGAAGCTCACATTTAATGGGGGAAAGTGGGAAGCCAGATAATATAGTAAACATAATATTGAATAAATCGTATAACCTGTTAGAAGGTGATCAGTACAATGAGACAAAACAGTAGGCGGACCAGACTAAGGGAAATAGGTGAAGAAAAGAATGATGGTGTCAACTGACATTAAAATGGGTGATCTCTTTGAGTAGGGGACATTTAAATAAAAGCTTCAAGGAGAACAAGTTAGAACCATGCTGACCTAAAGAGTAACATCATTCCCTACAAAGGAAAACAGCCAGTTCAAAGGCCCTAGTGTGGAGGGGAGTTGATTTCATGGGAAGCAAGACAGCTAGGAAAGCAGGAGTAGCCATGAGTGAAGGGACAGCAATAACAGATGAAGTGAAAAGGATAGCAGATAAAATGAGGGTCAGGAGTCTGTAGGGTCTTGGGGAAAATGGGGTGAGTGGAGATCAGATAAGGCCTTGTGAGTCATTGTAAAGACCACCTTTTCTCATTTTGGCGGGTAGGATTTCAAGCAAAGAAGTGTCACTATCAGACTTAGGTTTCAAAAAAGATCACTCCAAATGATTGGTTGAAAGTAGACTGTAGGGAGCAGGATTCAAGAAAAAGAAAGCTTGTAGGAAACGATATGGCAATATGATGGTGATTCAGACCATGTGGCAACAGCAATGGTGGGAAGAAGAGGTCAGATTCTAGAAATGCTTTGACAGCAGGGACAACAAGATTTCCACAAATACAATGAACAAACAAAAGAGAGGCTCAAAGGTGGCCCCAAATTTGAAGTTGCCATCCAATGAGATAGATCATATCCTAACTTTCCTTAAAATATATTCATTTATTGGTGAAAAGTTTTATATAATAGGAGCATAGAATTTGGAGTTAGACAGATCTGACTTCAAGTCCTGGCTGGTTCACTTTCTAGATGTCTAACCCTGTGAAAATAACCTCTTCAGTCTCAGTTTTCTCATCAGTAAAAATGGGTTCAAATGCCTACATTCTAAGTTTTCTGTTGGAAGTAAATGGGGATAATACATAATACATGCAAAGTTTCACAAGATGCCTTGTATGTAGTAAGGGTTCATTAAACTAAAAGTTTGATTTACTGATACTTAGTATAATTACTATTTTTATTTCATGTTTATGTCCAGCAGTAGTTACATTCTTGATGGAAGGCGCCATCTTATTTTTTCCCTAGAGAAACAACTTGTCCCAGATAGAAAGTTAGCATGTGCCCTCCCTGTGTACTAATCATGACCTGGCTAACAGGATGCTGTGGATGCGGAACCTGGTATCAGAAGAAACAATAGTGAAAATGACTCATGGGCCTTTTCATATTCATCTCTAAAAATGCTAAAAACTGTATATATTTTCCTCTTTGGCCATATAAAGATTTTTAAACTTTAAGTCTGGAATATGTTGGTAAGAGTACTGCAAGTTGAATTGCCACACCTCCCTTTTTACTGATGTTTCCCATGATCCCTTGTGGATTTTTCTCAGCTTGCCAATTCTTTCCTTTCACTCTGTGTAACTTCATTTTATTTCTAAAATATATCAACCTTGATAGAAGAATTGCTAAAAAGTGCTTGTGTTTTTAAAGTATCCTCTTTAAATGTGCTTAAGTCATATTCAAATCTGTTCCTCTCTCCCAAGCTTATAGCAATCCTCCACAACTTGGCATCATATGTAAATTTAATGAGCCTTCACTTTCTTTCATCACCCAGGTCATTGGGTCATTAATTCATATTTCCCTTTGTGCTTTTAGAGAAAAGAAACCATGTTAATCTATCTTTTCCAGTCTTCCTACCTTTGCACAGCATTTTCTTATTTTCTTTATACTTTTAGGACAAAAGCATCCTCATTTTCAATCTACTATTAAAATGGAAAACTTGTTACTGACAACCATTTTATTAGATGTAATGCTTTCAACTCTTTTACCTTACAGACTAGTTCTTACCTTTTTCTCTCCCCATTTTAAAAATATGTATGTAATTTTAGTTTTTTTAATTCATTTAATCAATATGGCCTTGGTATGATCCATGTTGAACATTACTTGGTATTTCTGCAAAAACACTCAGTTCTTTAATTTAAATCCACAAAAATTAGTATCTGCTCTGTTAGCTCCTAATCTTTATTTCTCTATAATCTTCTCCACCCTTATAATACATTTCTATATAACAAGTGATTTAAAGTATAATAAAATTACTATGCTGGAAGAATAACAAAAAAACAGAAGTGGGAACAATTAGTATAATGAGAGAAGTTAAGCCAGCAAAGTGCTGATGCAATGAGAGGTTGACTTTCGGCAGAGGTTAATATTGTCTAGTAACAGGGATCTTTGGGGAGGAGAGCATGGGAGGGCAATGGCAAGAAGTTTTTATTAAGTGCTACATAATACAATATAAAAAAATATTAAGTTCTACATGCTACAACTATAGGCACAACAATATTTTCTGAAATTTCCAGATCTATCATGTTATTTCTGACTCGACCACAACTACAGGACTATTCTTTCTAGAATGCAATTCTGACCTGCTGAATAAAGGTCAAACTTCTTACTATCACATAAGAGGTCTTCCAAGTTCTTACGAGCTTATCTTCCCAAACTATCTACTACCCCAAACCCTCGCTGTTCTATGATCATGTGAAATCCTTGATATTTTACTCAATCACTATTGTGTTCCTTTTATGAACCTTCTCTGCAACAGGGTTCTTTTTTTGTGCCTTTTTATCACTCTCCTTCCTCTTACCCACATAAGTACATCTTATTCTTATTTTTATCATAATTCCTAAGATTTTGAGGTTGGCATCCATTACTTTTTTCTAACCATCATTTTATTTTGTACTTCAACTGACTTCTGTGGGCCTTCCGATTCCATGGCCTATCAATCTCTCGCACCAGAGGATGAGCTCATTAGACTTGCTGGCCAGTCAGAATGCCCATAGGGAATCTCTGGCCCATGACATAGGGACTGGCCAGTGGTGATCTATTACCTAATCAGAACAAACCACAACCCTTTGGGGGAACAAAAATAGATTCTGTTGTGAGGCAGGAAGTTAACTTTTTCTCTGAGCTCATTAGGATCATAAGGTTGAGGACTCGTTCAGCCAAATTTGTTTGGGACCACCTCTGTAAGAATTATCTAGAAATTATGTCAGATAGAGGTAAAGAGCCATGAAGCTGATGAAAAGTAGATTTCTGATGACACTGCTGAAATACCTGGATTTAACCATTCCTAAAGCTTATGCTAAATCTCAGGCTTATCAATTATTCAGTCAACAAATCCCTTCCTATTGCTTAAGATGGCTTGAGTTACGTTTCTACATTTAAAAGGGAAATACTGCTGTTAACACTTATATGTAACTGCACTGATATTTATAAGCTGTCTCTCCTTTATGTCTTATTGATTGTTGTACCCTAGCACTCAGCACACAGTGCCTAGAACATAAACAGAAGCTTACACATGATTTTGGAATAAGTGCTCCAACCAGAGTTGTTGATTAAATATGGTGGTAGTAAGAATGTTGGCACTAGAACCTGGTTTTCTGGCCAACATATCCTTGGATTGATCATGACTCAATTTTAAAATGAAAATAATATCCCCAAAGGAAGATTATGATAATTAAATGAGTTAAATGTAAAGAATTTGGCACAGTGCCAATCACAGACTAATCATTCAATGAATGTTAGCAATTAATATTATTTATGGTTGTATAATTATCCACATTATCTGTCATACACCCATAAATGGTTTACTCATTCCATCTACAAAGTTAAATTGGTTATTGCATATTACCCACATGCCGATTTACTACTAGAAAAAACTTGACAGAAGCCAAGTTGGAGAACTGAACAAAGGCACTAAAAATACATTAAGGACTGGTAGAGAAACAGTCAAAATGAAGCCCCTGATATTACAGTCAACTTGTTCTTATTTTTATTTTCGCACATTTACATTAGAAAATTATTTTCCATACTTGCTAGCAAGAACAGGGGTCACTATTTTTTACTAAATTTTTAGATGTTTGATTTGGCACCATGTGCATGAATCCAAACAATGAGGGCCTATCAAGTTAACATGATGAACAAGTAGACAGAAAATCAATAAGAATATAGAAGACTTAAACAACTCTCATCAACCAACTTGACCTAACTGCCATTTATAAAACATTCCAGCCAACAACAATGAAATACACATTCTTTTGAAGTGCATGCGATACATTTACCAACAGACATCAAATTCTAAGAAGATTCAAGCCATACCGAATACAGTTTACTGACCATGATAAAATGAAATAAAAAATAAATAACAAAAAACTTTCTGGAAAATTGTCAAATATTTGTAAACTAAAAAAAATGCATTTTAATAACTCATGGGACAATTAATAAATCAAATGTGAAAATATAAAGTATTTTAAAGTGAATGAAAATGAAACCTCAATATATCAAAACTTGGAGCACGCCATTGGTAATACACTTAGGAGGACATTTATGGAATAAACATCTGAATTGTAATAGAAGAAAAGTCTCCAACTAAAGATCTCAGCTTGTACCTTAAGAAACCAGAAAAGGAGGACAAGTTAAACCAAAGTATATAGAAGGAAATAATATTGATTAGAAAGATAATTCTATAAAATAGCCAGTAAAAGCAAAAATCAACTAAACCAAAAACTAGATTTTTAAAAATAAAATGTATAAACTTCCAGCTAGACTAAGAAAAAGAATAAGACAAAAATTAATAATATCTGGAATAAAAGAAGTTGCATTTTTAGAGATTTTGTGGTTATTAAAACAATAAGAGAATATATCATGTCCAACTTTATGCCAATAAATTAAACATCTTAGATGAAATGGGTCAAATCCTTGAAAACATACAAATTACTAAAGATTACTTAAGAAAACATAAGCTGAATAACCTGCTATATATTAATGAAATCATTAGTTAAAAATCTTCCCTGCCTGGCTGGTGTGCTCAGTGGTTGAGCACCGACCCAGGAATCAAGGGGTTGCTGGTTCGGTTCCAGGTCAGAGTACATGTCCTGGTTTTGGGCTCAAATCCCAGTAGGGGCCATGCAGGAGGCAGCTGATCAATGATGTTCCTCTCTCATCGATGTTTCTATCTCTCTATCCCTCTCCCTTCTTCTCTCTCTAAAAATCAATAAAAACATTTTTTTAAAATCTTCTCATGAAGACAATTCCAGGCCCAGATTGCTGTACTGATAAATTCTACCAAATATTTAATAAAGAAAGAATATAAATTCTACTTAAATTCTTCAAGAAACTTGAAAAAGAATAGTTTACATTCTATGAGGCTAGCCTTATAGCATTAACAAAACCAAACAAAGACATTACAAGAAGATAATAGAAAAACTACAGACCAATATCCCTACTGAATATAGATGCAAATTTTCAAAACAATTTTCAGCAAATTGCATCCAACAATATATTTTAAAAATACATTATAATCAAATGGTATTTGTCTCATAAATTCAAGGACAATCTAACATTCAAAAATCAATCACTATAATTCACCATATTATAAAGTAAAGCAACAAAAACAAAAATATAATCACCTTGATAGATGGGGGAAAAGGATTTGTTGGAATCAGCATACATTTCAGGTTAAAATTCTCAATAATGTCAAAACACAATGAAACTCTTTCAACCTGATAAAGTGTATTTATAAAATATTTGAGGAAAAATCATACCTAATGGTGAAGGAGTGAATATATTACTCTTAAAATCAGGAACAATACAGAGATGCCTGCTCTCACTTCTTCTATTTAACATTTTATAAGATAACCATACAAAAATAAATTGCATTTCTACATAGAACAAAAATAATAATAAATGGAAATTAAAACAGTACCATTTACAATAGCCTGGAAATATGAAATATTTAGGAATAAATATGAAGATTTATATGCTGAAAACTATGTTGCTTAGAAAAATAGACTCACACATACATAGTCCACTGATTTTCAACAAATATGCAAAGCCAAATCAGTGAAAAAAGGATAAACTTTTCAGGAAATGATTCTTGAAAAATATAATATCCATATTTAAAAAAATAAAAATATATTCAAACTTCACACCATATGTAAAAAATTATCTCAAATAAATCATAGATCTAAATATAAACCTAAAACTATAAAGTTTCTAGAAGAAAAAAGAAAAAGAAAAACCCATATAGCCTTGAGTTAATCAAAGATTTCTTAAATATGACACCAAGAGCACTTTCACTTAAAAAAAAAGATGATAAAATATACTTAATTAGCACCTATTGCTTTTAGAAAAACACTGACATGAAAATGAGAGATAGGTCACTATTTGGGAGAAATATTATTTGCATATCATGTGTCTGATAGAGAACCTGATTCAGAGTATATAAATAATCCTCAAAATTTTATAATAAGAAAACAAACAACCCAAATTTTTAAAAAATGAGCAAAGAATTTGAACTGGCCCTTCACCAAGGAAGACATATGAGGGAGAATAAACAAATGGAAAAAAAAAATGGTCAATAGCATTAGCCATTAGGGGAATATAATTTACAACTGCAATGAAATACCTTACAATATCTACACTAAAAGAATTGATTATACCTAGTTACTGTTGGGAAAGAAGTGGAGAAAGTAGAACCCTGTATACTGTCTGTGTGAATGTGCCATGGTACAATGGTACAACTACATTAGAAAACAGTTCATTCAGCAGTCTTAAAACATTAAACATACCTATCATATCATCTGAACATTCCACTTCCAGGTGTTTACCCAAGAGAAATAAAAGCAAGTACACATGCAATGACCTGTACACAAATGTTCATAGCAAGATTATTAGTAATAGTAAAAACTAGAAACAACCAAATGTTCAGGTGAATAAACAAATTGTATTATATCCATATATACTACAACATGAAGGTATCTGAAAATCATTCTGTGGAGTAAAAGAAGGCAAACTAAAAAGAGTGCATACTGTATGATTCCATTTATATAAAACTCGAGAAAATGCAATTTAATCTATAGTGAAAAAGTTGATCAATGGAAGAGTGAAGAGGGATGGGAAGTATAAAGAGTCATGAGCAAATTTCTAATGAATATATTCATTAACTTGATTATGGTGATGTTTTCATTGTGTATATATATGTCAAACATGTCAAATTATAGCTTTTAAATGTGCAGTTTACCATACTTTAATTATATCTCACTATATCTGTTCAAAAAAAGATTTTTTTTCTTTAAAATTCTTCATTGACAATGAGTAGATCCTAGTATCACTTGAAAACATGTAGTAAGGATACTATTTTCAGTGGTACTTTCAGCATGAAGATATTTGGCTAGACATGAAAACAAACCCACAGCTAATATTACACTCAATGGTGAAAAGTCAAAAGACCTTTTTCTAAGATCAGGAATAAGACATGGCTGCCCAATCTCACCATTTCTATTCATCATAGTACTGAAAGTCCTAGCCATAGCAACTAAGCAAAAAACAAAAAAAAAAGACAAAGAAAAAAATAATTGTTTAATTGATTAATTACTATTTAAAAAAGAAACAAAGGCATCCAAATCAGAAAGGAAGAAGTAAAATCATCTATCTTTGTAGATGACAGAAAACCTTAAGGATTCCACCAAAAAATTGTTACAACTAATAAATTAATTGAATAAAATTGAAGGCTACAAAATCAATTGATTCAACAAAAAAAATCTGTTGGGTTTTTATACATTACCAATGAACTATATGAAAGAGAAATTAAGAAAGCAATCCTATTTACAAAATCATCAAAAGCAATAAAATACTTATGAATAAATTTATCCAAGGAGGTGAAAGACTTATACACTGAAAAACTATGACACTGAAGAAAGAAATTGAGGAAGACACAAATAAATGGAAATATATCCATGTTCTTGAATGAGAAGAAATAATATTGTTAAGATATCCAGACAACACAAAGCGATCCACAAATTCAATGAAAGCCCTATCAAAACTCCAGTGAATTATCCTAAAATTGATGTGGAACCAGAGAGGACCTCAAATAGCCAAAGCAATCATGAAATCCTGAGAAACAACTAAGCTATAGGTATCACACTCCCTAATTTTAAGCTATATTATAAGGCTATTGTAATAAAAACAGAATGGTACTTGCAAAAAAAAAAACAACAATAAAAAACAGGTACATAGAACCAGTGGAATGAAATAGAGAGCCCAGATAAAAATCCATGCATATATGGTCAACCACTTTTTGACAAGAGCACCAAGAACACACATGGGGAAAGGATAGTCTCTTCAATAAATGGTGTTGTGAAACAATATCCACATGCAAAAGAGTTAAACTGGACTCCTTTCATATACTTCTCAAAAAAAAATTCAGTCAAAATGAATCAAAGACTTAAGTGTAAGCCTGAAACCATAAAACTCCTAGAAGAAAACAAAGGGGAAAATATCCTTAACATTGGTCTTAGCAATCCTATATAATAAAGATGTAATATGCAAATGGTCGTCACACTGTGAAGCATAATGACAGACCGTGTAACGACTGGATCACGGATCACCAGGAGGGTGGGGCAGCGAGCTACAAGAGAGTGGTGGAGAGCTACAGGAGAGGGCAGGGCAGCAAGCTATGGGGGAGGGGTTAGGGGGGAACAACAGGAGGGCGGGGCAGCGGACAGAGAGCTACTGGAGGGCGGCAGCAAGCTACTGGCAAGCTACTGGTGCACAGATTTGTGCACAGGGCTACTAGTGATTAGATAAGATACCAAAAGCACAGGCAACAAGAGCTAAAAATCAAAAAAACAAATAGGACTACATCAAACTAAAGAGCCTTGGCCCAACAACAGAAACAATCAATAAACTCAAAAGGCAAACTACAGAATGGTAAAACACATTTGCAAACCACATATCTGATATGGGGTTAAAATCTGAAATATATAAAATACTCATATAACTCAATAGCAAAATAACAAGTAATCCAATTAGAAACAGGCAAAGAACCTGAAAAGAAGACATACAATGGCCAACAGGTATATGAAAAGAGGCTCAACATCACTAATTTTAAGGAAAATGCAAATCAAAACCATAATGAGCTAACACCTCATACCCATTATGAAAAAGCCAAGAGATTACAAATGTCAGGAAGGATGTGAAGTAAAGGGCACCCTATACAGTGCTGCTGAGAATGTAAATTGGTACAGCCATTATGGAAAACAATATGGAAGTTCCTCAAGAAATTAAAAATAAAACTACCATATGATCTAGCAATCCCACTCAGGGGTATATCAGAAGGAAC
The DNA here is from genome assembly GCF_951640355.1 of Cnephaeus nilssonii. Lineage (NCBI taxonomy): Eukaryota > Metazoa > Chordata > Mammalia > Chiroptera > Vespertilionidae > Cnephaeus > Cnephaeus nilssonii. The sequence continues at coordinate 67,247,798 of NC_137077.1, read as the reverse complement.
TGAAATCAGTCTCTTAAAAAAATTATCTACAAACCCATGTTTCTTTTAGCATTGATTCACAATTGGAAAAATACAAAAGAAACAGTCTTTCAATGAATTAATTAATATAGAAACACACACACACACACACATATATATATATATATATATATATATATATATGAATATTATTCAGCCATAAAAAGAAGGAAATCCTGCCATTTACAACATGAATTAAACTGGAGGCTATTATGCTAAGTAAAATAAGCCAGACAGAGGAAGACAGATATTACTTCTATGTGGAATTTTTTTAAAGCCAATTTCATAGAAATAAAGAATACAATTGTGATTGCCATGGTCAATTGAAAGAGGGAAATGGGGTGATATATGTCCAAGGGTACAAATTTTTAGGAGTAAGAAGAATATGTTCTGATGATCTAATGTACATCATGGTGACTATCTATAATAATAAAAGTGTAATATGCAAATCGACCGAACAGCTGAACAGCGAAAAACCATCCGGATGACCTTCCGGAAAAAGCCGAGGCTGCGAGGGCTGAGGCAGCAGGGGCTGCGAAGGCCTACTCTTGCATGAATTTTGTGCATCGGGTCTCTAGTAGTTAATAATATGGTATCACATACTTGAAAATTGCTGAGAGTCAATCCTGGGCATTCTCACCACAAAAGAAAAGTTAACTATGTGAGGTGATGGATGTATTAATTATCTTGACCTTAGTAATCATCCCACATTGTATATCATCACATTGTACACCTTAAATATGTATAATTACATCTGTCAATTGTTTCCTCAATAGAGTTTAAAGAAATACATTGCTAGAAACAAGTATCCAGTAGTCTTTATAATGGTCCCAAGAATCATGGCAAAGTTTACTTGTTTATCACATTTGTAAAATGGCAAGCCTTTGCACCAAAATATAAAGAGTGTAACATAATAATTATTGTATCTTTACTCTTTCCTACTGCTTTGTATCTTAAACTTCTTGAATAAATTTGTAATTATTCAAATATAATGAAGCTGGAATAGATGTTATTTATGTGTAAATGCATACTTGTAACATATTTACTCAAAATAATATTTTTCTAATATTCATCCTGAAGTAAGTTGTTATTTACAAATAGTCATAGAATTGGTGGTAGGTGGGAAATAACTACAGACATGTCTCTAAACTCATCTCAAGCTATCTTAAATTATTTTTTGCATTATATTTCAAGAATCAATACAGTATAAGTAACTGAATGTATATCCAGCAAAATCTAGCCCAAAAACTCATATATAAAAATTAATAGATTTTAAATATAATTCTATACTTTCACTCATTTTTATAAAATATCAAAAATACCCTTTTTGAGCCAATGTGATGATCAGTATCTTGAACAGATATTTTCTAACACTATGTATATCCTTACATATTATAGCATACAGTATTAACTAATAATCATTGAGATAGTCATTACCGGAATGCAAAACCATATATCTAAATTACTGCACCAAAGAATTCTGATGAATCATTATTTGATCTTTACTTATATTTAGAAATACCTTGTTTTTAAGAAAAAAAGGAATATCTTGCTTTTAACACTTTTAAAAACTGAAAACATTATTAAATCAATAAAGTACATAGAAATCCCATAAATGCAAGTCAATAGGCCAATAATAAAGTAGACTTTAACACTATTTTAATAATTATTAAATGGCTACTAAGTGTTAAACAATGCTCTACTAAAATTAGAACTAAAAGAAGGGGTATAAGGAAAATCCTAATCCAAGTAACAATGGGAAAAAGTTCATAGTGTATCATATTTTGATGTCTGATCATTTGTCCAAAATTTCTGCCATTCGAAGTCTCGTCTTTAAATTTTCATTTATTATGCTTATAGTCCAGGAAACATGCTTAATCCCCCAAATCTCCCTTAAACATTGTTTTTTAAATATATGTCATGTCACTGTCTACACCCCCATTGGCATCTGCAATCAAAATAAGTACGTTTTTAAGGGACATTCAGGAAAAAACTATTTATCAGTATACTAATATAGGTCAGTTCTCTTATTAATAACATTAGAACTGACATTTACATAACTCCATTTCTACAGCAATTTCTTATTGAGTCTCCAAACATTTATTCATTAATAGTTCCAATATTTCTATGCATTGGCAAACATTCATCTCCATTTTACTGATTTATAAAACAAAGTTCTAATTCGTAAAATAACACGAACCTAGTAACTCTATGTTTTCTAACTCACAGTCTCATTTCTATGAGCCAGGAAGAAGAGAAGAACATAATACATGTAGCATGAAATAGCTTGGCTTCCTCAGATTAGTAAAATATCCAGTTGGCACTTGGGTCTTATCTATTCCCACCTTTTTATATGCGATCCAGTCAAACACCCTGTCAATGTCTGTTGCCTGTAGCACTTCCTGTGATACTGGATGGGAACTGGCCAAGCCATCAAGCAGCATCACTTCGTGCAGAACATCCGTCAGAAACCTCTGTTTTTCCTGCAATACAGAAGACAGGGCAATATCATAGGTGATTCATGGTTATGACAGAATGTGTGTGACAACATGAACAGAATCTGTGTTACTTAATTGATGATGTTCATCAGCCTACCTGGCAAGACTTAACTCTGAAGAGAACCCAGTAAATAAAATGCCCCTTAAGTTAGTCTAAAATGAAAGTGGTTGATCTGAGCACATGAAACAAAATCAACGAGCTACAAAGAGATAGAAACAGTGGACGCTGCGCTTTAACAGTGGTTAAAGCAAATTTGGACAGTGGGCACATAGTGAAACTGACTAAGCTTATTCGTGCATTCTGCATGGTCAAGACTACAACCCCAGTCACAAATAACCTTCTTAGTTCAGTTCAATATTAACTAAACTTCAGGGTTCCAGTGTTATTTTGCTATTTACACCATTTGTTTCTAGTACCTTTTAACAGCTCAGTCTCTCTCTCTCTCTCTCTCTCTCTCTCTCTCTCTCTCACACACACACACACACACACACACACACACACACACACACACACACTTACACATACACATTTATTTCAGGAGGCCACAATAAAAAATAAAAGACATTATTGACATGAAACTATAATATCTGTGGATGTATAATGCATATGTGAGGTCAGAATAATGGGCATATTCCATTAAATTAACTTGTGAAAACAGACAAAATAGACATTAGTATTTGCTGTAATAAAAGCTGATTTGTTATGTTAGGAATAAACTGTAAAGAAAAATTACATCTCTGTTGTTTTTATTTTATGAAGCCTGATGTGAAGAAACAGCTTGGGTTTTGTAAAAAAAAAAAAAAAAAATGCTGCCAGCTATTCCTCTGCCTGGCCTCCTGCCTTCATTGAGGGAAGAGGGAAAGAAAAAAGAAGTAGCAAGAGATAATAAGGGCTAAATAGCCCCTAGATAATTGGGACCTGAGTATCATTACAGAGATTAAAGAGTGCAAAACTTAAATTGCTCTAGCTAATTCTGAATTCATTCCTGGAGCATCCTAGTTTTGAGCCAGCAGATAAACAGTGTGTTATTTCTGAGTGAGTTGTAATTTCAAGCTGAGAGTACACCAATCCTGGACTTTAAAAAAATAGAAATGGAAACTAAATATGCTAAAAACAATAGTTAATTGGGCATGTGTGTGTGTTACTTTAAATCTGGCTGTAAAGAAACATTTTTGTTCATCATCATTGGCTCAGTGATTTAGCATGTTTAATCAATGATTCAAGTAATTAGCCATCCAACTATATACTGTAAGATTTACTTTTTAATGGCTTATTTTATAGTCTATTGACTATGTATCTAATTTCTTCCGTCCTTTTTTGTCCTAAGAGTTTCACATCAATGGTCTCTGCTCCATCAGAGGACAATGGAGCAATGACTGAACCCAAAGTCACTTTGAGTTCCAGAAGACTGCTCCAGACCATAAGAGGCCACAGTGAGCCCAGCTAGTGTTACGTGGTGATTGAGTGTTGACCTATGAGCCAGGAGGTCACGGTTTGATTCCCGGTCAGGGCACATGCCTGGGTTGCTGGTTCAATCCCCAGTGTGGGGCATGCAGGAGGCAGCCAATCAATGATTCTCTCTCATCACTGATGTTTCTATCTCTCTCTCTCTTCCTCTATGAAATCAATAAAAATATTTAAAAATTAAAAAAGAGGCCACAATGAGAAGTTCAAACTTACAACGAATGAATTGAAAAATATGACAGAAACTAATACCGTATTTTTTTCTCAACTTAAATTCTTCATCTAAGACAAATTAAAGAGCGTGAAGTTGGACTTTGTGATTTAAAATTTTAAGAACAAAAAGGCTGGTGTCTACATTGCTCATTTTAAGTGCATTATAAAGCAAAATTATAAAAGAGAAAATCGTGTATTTCCAAAATAAAAATGTTAGTGCTACTTTTAAGCAAGCATGCAATCTTGTTACTCAATTACAAAACACACATTAAAATTATTTGATGTTGGAATTCATGGCAGGAATCATGATGTATAATTATATTTCAACTTAACCAATAAACATTTTTTTATAAGAAGTACTAATTGAAGAGGTGATTTTCGTTGAGAAGATAAGATCTTCAAGTCTTCAAATAGTGATTGCCCATAGCATTATGTCACTCATATATCTCATAAAAAAACACAGTGTAAAATGAACTTAAAGTGATGCTTTATTTAATCCTAATTATTAAGTTAGCAACAATAAATATATATTGATCAATTATTAAAATTTAGTAAACATATAATGGTTTTATGTATGTAATATTTAAGTGGTATAAAGTAATTGGATTTATAATTATAAAAATAAAATCTTAGGTAAATTTCAAAAATGAAACTTTCTTGTTTAAGCAAATGTAAGTTATATGTGATATGTCACTTCACGCATCTGGAGAAAAACAAACCCTTGCCTAGTAAGTAGAATTTCAAGAAGCAGTGTCTAAATTTAGTAGTGTTACATCAATTAGCAAATATATATAACATATATAATATATACATACAATATATATAATGTTCTACATTGTTGGAGAGAATGATATTGTGTAATTGAGGGGAAAAAGCATTAAGAGAGAAAGAGGAGAGGAGGGAAAGCCTGTCAGAAGAGCACTCACGAAACTGAGAAGAGAAGAGACTACCTTAAATTGAGAAGGAAAAAAGAAAATTCTAGCCAGAGGCAAACCAAATTTAACAAATGTACTAGTACAAAGGGCATCCAGGAGAGAAGGTGCTAATTTTTTATAAGGTCCTGCATCACAATAAATGATCTTAGCCTGTCAGTCCCTGGCTGGGACCCTCCTCCTCCTCATTATCATCAATAACAATAATAACAGCAAAAACTACTAAGTACTGATCCATTGCCTACTGTGGACCTGAGACTATGAAAGTTTAAAAATAAAGTTAAGTAAATTGTGGCTATAATGTGAGATGAGATCAAATAAAATAGTTAGCCACAGCGAACAAAATCATAATTTCCTCTTACAGACTAGAAATGCTAAAGAATTTTGAGGGAAATAATATATTATTTTGTAGATACATAAATAAACATATATATATATATATATATATATATATATATATATATATATATATACATATATATAACAAATATCTATATATATAAAAAGCCAGCGACTGTACCAGCCATAATGACCATAACGACCGGTTGCTATGACACCCACTGTGGCCAGCAAACCTGCAGATCAGGGGGTGGGGCCGGCCGGCCAACCTCAAGGCCCCTCCCTCCTGCCTGCCTGCCCCTGATCAGACTCTCCCACCCCCATCAAGAGCTGGCCACCAGCCAAACGCCCCCTGCCTTCCTCCTGCCCAGCCCCACCCCCAATCAGTACACCCCACCAGGATAGGCCAGCCCCTGATCTCACCCCCCACCCCAATAGGGGGGAGGGCTGGCGCTCCAACCTCCTGAAGCCCCTCCCCCACCCAGTCCCATCCCAAATCGGTCCCCCACCCCATCAGGGGCAGGGCCAGCCGGCCAATCACCCATGGCCCCTCCCCATGGCCAGCCCTGCCCCAATCAGCCCCTAACCCCAATTAGGGGCAGGGACTGCCAGCCAATCGCCAGTGGCCCCTTTCCCCAGCAGGCCCAATCTTGATCGGGCCCTGATTGGGGCTGGACCAGCTTCACCCCATCCATGCATGAATCCATGCATTGGGCCTCTAGTATAAAAGTAATAAAATTATTTATGGAGCCCTAGCCAGTTTGTCTCAGTGGATAGAGCATCGGCCTGTGGACTCAAGGGTCCCAGGTTTGATTCTGGTCAAGGGCATGTACCTTGGTTGCGGGCACATCCCCAGTAGGGGGTGTGCAGGAGGCAGCTGATTGATGTTTCTCTCTCATCAATGTTTCTAACTCTCTCTCTCTCTCCCTTCCTCTCTGTAAAAAATCAACAAAATATATTTTAAAAAATTATTAATGGAAAGGTAGCTTTTGATCTGATCTGTGATTGTGTGTGTGTGTGTGTGTAGGGAATAACATACTTAGGGTGCACATTCAACAGTTATTTTTTTATTCTACTTCATATTTTAAGGACACTGTGCACTATTCTTCTACTTTCAAAAAGTAGCACAGTAAGGTAAAATGGAGCATCTATTTACAAATTTACTATTAGTAACAATAAACCCTACCACTCTAATATAGACTCCTTGGAATTGTTAAATACATGCCTACATTTAAACAGCTCTAATAATGTTGAGCATATAATATCACATTGAACTATTCTTCAAAAATATATTAAATTTAATTTTTGGAGAATAATGGAAGCTTTTCAGAAAAGTAAACAAAGTTGGAGCAAATGCACACAGTTAAGAATAACACATGGAAAAATAGCCACTATTATTTTATTAATTTATTCATTCATACATTCACTCAACCAATTTGTATTAAACTCATACTTTAAAGCAGATATTGTACTGTGCTTAGGGAATAAATATATGACTAAAGCCTAGTCCCTAACCTTAAAAGTGAAAGAGAAAGTACAAGAGAATGACAGATAAAAAGCTAACTGTATGATGGATGCTATAAAACACAGAGGGCGAAATGATTAATTAGTTCAGAAAAGGCTTCATAGACTAAGTGACATTAAAGTGGGTTGTTGAAGGATGAAGGGTTACTCAGATGAAGGGGAGAAGCAGCTAAATAAAAAGGGCAAATGCAGACAGAGGAAACATGAAAAAAAGCTACTCTGTTTGAATCCTCAGTTCTCAGGTTGCAGAGTTTGTTCTTAATAAATAGGCAGGAGCAGACATAATGACCTAATAAAAGTAGTGTCTTGGGGAAATTAAGTTATCTGCAGTATACAGGGGGACTTGTATGTTGAAATGGGAGACAGAATGTGGCACTTGCACTAAGTGGGGATTTGGTGCTGATGTATTAAAACAAGCTGTTGCTGAAGGACTGTTGGATCTGTATGTTTTGAATGAAAAATCAACGGCCATTGATGCTTTGATGCCTTGGTCGCCTTAGTGGATGATGCTTCTGGACTTGATGGAATTTTTTTAAATGGAGCTGGCTATTGACAGAGAAGTGAAAAAGTTTGGTTTGGTGGGCAAGCAAAAAAGATCAGCTTTAGACATTCCAAGGAATGTGACAATGAACATCCAAAAGCAATATGCTTTACAAGCAAAAACCTGGGTCTAAGATAAGGAACCAAGTGCTAACCAACTTTTGACAATAAATTTTAGTTTGTATTAAAATATAAGTGAAGTCTCAGAATTCACTCTTTTTTATTATTTCTTATATTTTTAGTATTTCATATATTGGCATTTAGCAATATACCTGGTATGTAAAGGAAGTTATTAAGAATTCTTATCATGGCATTAGATTCACCTGAGAAATTACATTCCTTGATGTCTGAAAATGGCTGCCTGACCATCAGGGTCTGAAGGGTTTAAAGTGAATATGCCTGACCTGGCCATAGTCAAGGTGAAGAGTGGGAAAACAGGAAGTACTATTGAGAGGTAGGGCTGTCGGCAAGTTCCTATTAGAAGACTGACTAATCTTAGAGAAATACGAGGCAGACACTTTGACTCTGTCACCAGAAAAGAAAGAACAAAATCAAAATAATCTAAACTGAGATCAAAGAAAGTCAGATACATCAAACCAGGCAAGGAAGATGAGTGCCAAGCCTGAGCCAATTCAAGCAGTGGAAAAGTGCTCATAGGCATTAAAAGAGAAAAAAAATTCTCAGGGCAAATATTTTTTGTTTGTTTATTTTGTTAATTCGATTCAAGATATAAGTGAAATCATATAGTATTTGTCTTTCTCTGACAGTCTTATTCCACTCAACATAATACTCTCCAGGTCCATCCATGCTGTCGCAAATTCACATTTTTAGGAGAATGGATCTGAACGTAAATGGCTCTTTTGGTATTCCCTGGAGAAGAAACAGGCTCACTGCTGCAAAGAGCCCTAGGCTGGAAGAAAAATATCTGCCATTCCCTATGACATTGAGCAGGTTACTCACTCGTTTTAGACCTTAGCATTCTCATTTGTAAACATATGTGGTTGTGAAGATTAGATAAGAGAATTTGTTCCACAAATATTTATTGAACACCTGCTATATTCAAGATGGTGTACCTGGTTCTGGGAATGAAGAGACACAAAGACATGAATCTGACTTTCAACGATTTCATAGTGTAAAAGAAGAGACAAAGATAAAAACAAGTATTAAAACACCACCTGCTGTACTTAAAAATGGAAGTGGGTTCAAGATACAGTGTGACTACACAGAAGGCTGTGATTTGTTCTGCCTAGGACAAAGCAGGAAAAACTCCTGAACTGATCATTTGAGTTGAATCTTTAAGGATGATGTGAGTTTTCTGGAGGTACACAGCACAAAGAGGCATTTTGGACAGAAAGAAATATCTGGAAAAACTCATGGAGGTCTGAAACAGCCTGACCTGTTAGGGAGATTAGAAGTTTGTGTGGCAGAAGGTGAGTATAATGAGGTAAATGATTAATGATTAGCAGAGACAGAGAGACAAGAATAAAATCATCATGATCCTCTATGACAAGTGAGGAAGCTAGAATTAAGAAGTGACATCATCAGACCTACATTTAGAGAGATAACTATGAATAGTAAAAAGTGAGCCAGAATGAGAAGCAACTGGAAACAAAAGTAGGACAATACTGCGTAATCATGCACAGATAGCACACAATATGGGCCTTATCTTTGTGATCACAAAACATTGCACCAATTATTTCTCAAAAATGTAGTCAATTTGGGGATGACCAATGGTGATCAAACAGGATATTTACTTTAGAATTCCAAAATGTATGAGTTAAATATAGATATAGACAAACATATACAAAGACATATAGATATAGACATAGACATAGAACATAGACATAGAATAGACATAGACATAGACACAGACATAGGCATAGACATAGATATAGATATTAGATACACACATATATATAAATCCAAATAGATACAAATATTTCATTTTTAAATATTTTCACTTGTTTATGTAAAGCAATGTCTTATTCCAGTTTTTAATATCACAATATCCTCTTGAATGAAGATAAAGGCACTTTCTAATCTTTAGAGTCAAATCAGTAAGAATGTCTGATAAAAGATATTCAAATAATGTAGTCTACTTCCATACATGTTTATTGACTGCTTCATATATATGTCTTGTGTTAGAGGTTGGGAATCTAACACAATTGAGACACAATTCCTGCCTCAAGTAACTCCCATTATGATAGAGAAGATAATACTATTTGACAGCTGAAGTATTAGCAACATTAACAAAGTACTAGGGAAGTAGACAGCAGAGGTAAATGCATAGGCAAAAAATGCTTCCAGTGTCTATGACCATGCGGATTCAACCTCAATTGATCCAAATAGAAGACAAAAGATATATGTAATTTATGTTTTACCTCACTTGGAATCTATACTACCACAAGATAAAGTCATTTAAAGAGCCACAGGTTAAACAGAATGCCACATGAATTATTACTAATCTGAAGCCCTTGCTTACACGAGGCTAGAACAAGGGATATGGACTGCCCACCACTGCATGATTTGGCTTTTTACCGATATCCTTCATGTCTTATTCAAATCACGACCAAGTTTTAAGCAGAGGAATACAATCAAGAATTCGAAGAAATACAAACACACTTGGGGAACATATTCATCAGTTGTCTTTTTATGAGGTATTACATCTCAGTAACTTTGCAACTATTATCTTTTGTAAACACATTACATAATGTCATATTTATAAATTAGAAATTATTTGGATTTCAAGTCTCCTAAAATGTCAAAAGAATTGTACTCTGTAATTTTCTATTGTCATCCTACTTTTGTAAATTTTTTAAATGTCCAAAGATATTTTAATCTTTACTCAGTTGGAAATCAGCTGGTTAGACCTGTGGAATATTGTCATTATTTAGTTGAATTGTTAACATTTCACAGAAAGCAAAATCATGCTGATAAATTAAATAAACTTAAAGAGCTAGTGAAAATAAATGTTGTTTCCATAAAATAATGTACTTTAAGAATTAACATATCAAAATCTCATGTTTAAAATGCACATGTGTAAGACATTAATCATTTTCATGTGATGCTTATTAATGCAGTCCATTTATAGTAAAGTCAAACTTGTGTAAATGCGCATATATATAGTACACATTGAGGAATATATTTTGAAATAGTCACCATTAATGACTACAATGAAATCAGTACCTCTGTGTTTATTTACATAACATTTTACAGAAAGTAGTACATGGACACCATAATCCAGGCAGATCCCTAGTGATATAATATTACTCTGTGACTTTACACCAGCTTACAATGAGTAACTGAAATGTGTTCTGTAAGTTATTCCTTTTACTATCGGCACATTTCACCCACTGCCAAGCCACAAATGTTCTAAGATGACTTATTCAATGTACAAACTAAAAAAGCAATTATATTTCTATAAGAGAATCTTGGATGATTTTTTTTTACTCCTCTCATAACCCCAAATAACTCCCTGCACAGGTTTTTATGAACTGCCATACTCTCAAACATGACTAGCGCAGAGAGAGTGGGCTAAGCTGTTAGCCTCTTCAATGACTACATCCTTTAGCTGCCTTATGTTTTGTTAGGGACATCCAAGTTAAATGTGTCATGTCTCATTTTATCCAAGATGTAACACAGCTGAGGGAAAATGCTAAGATCAAACACAAAATGTACTGCATTTCACACAACCAAATTATGAACCTTCTGCAGACCTACTCAAGATGCTTCAAGGCAAAGAAATATTCATTGGCATAGTTAACATCAATTAGTCACTCACATTTTTATTAATTACTAGAGGCCCGGTGCACGAAATTCGTGCACGGAGGGGGGGTGTCCCTCAGCCCAGCCTACACCCTCTCCAATCTGGGACCCCTCAAGAGATGTCTGACTGCCCGTTTAGATGTCTGACTGTCTGACTACCGATCCTGGTGGGATCGGGCCTAAACGGGCAGTCGGACATCCCTCTCACAATCCAGGACTGCTGGCTCCCAACTGCTCGCCTGCCTGCCTTCCTGATTGCCCCTAAATCGCTTCTGCCTGACAGCCTGATCACCCCCTAACCACTCCCATGCCAGCCTGATTGATGTCTAACTGCTCCCCTGCCAGCCTATTTGCCCCCAACTTCCCTCCTCTGCCGGCCTGGTCACCCCTAACTGCCATCCCCTGCAGGGTTGATTGCCTCCAACTGCCCTCCCTGACAGGCCTGGTGCCTCCCAACTGCCCTCTCCTGCTGGCCATCTTGTGGTGGCCATCTTGTGGTGGCCATCTTGTGTCCACATGGGGGCAGGATCTTTGACCACATGGGGGCAGCCATATTGTGTGTTGGATTGATGGTCAATCTGCATATTACTCTTTTATTAGATAGGAGGATAGAGGCCTGGTGCGCGGGTGGGGGCCAGCTGGTTTGCCCTGAAGGGTGTCCTGGATCAGGGTGGGGTTTCCTTGGGGCGTGGAGAGGCCTGAGCAAGGGGCCTGTGGTGGTTTGCAGGCCAGCCAAGCTGCTGGTGACCCAAGCAGAGGCTCTGGTATCTGGAATTTATTTACCTTCTACAATTGAAACTTTGTAGCCTGGAGCGGAGGCAAGCCTCCTGCTAGATCCATGGCTGCCGCTTGGATTTGTTTACCTTCTCTAACTGAAACTTGGTATCCTTGAGTGGAGGCCTGGGCTTGCCAGAGTGTGTGGAAAGCTTAGCTTCTTCTGTTGCCGGGGAAACCCAATGGTAGCCATCTTAGCTGGGGTTAATTTGCATACTCGCCCTGATTGGCTGGTGGGTGTGGCTTATGTGGCGGAGTGATGCTTAATTTGCATATTATCCTTTTATTAGAGAGATGTTATTCCAGGGTCTTAAGAAACAATTATAAATGTATTTCAAATAATGTCGGACACAATAATAATTATGAACAGGTTGTCTAATTACACAGCTCATTCTAATTCTAGCAGCCCCCAAATCTCTGTGAACAATCACCACATGCCATGGGCATTCATATAGCCTTCTTAAAATGCTCATATTATTTGGCTTCCCTTTATTTTTTAGAATTTCTTGACTCCTTTCCCTCTATTTTTCCTCAAACATTGATCCAATGTAGTTTCATATATTTTTAATTTCAATATACTTTATAATTCAATAAATGAGTTTCTAATATAGACATAGAAACTGTTTTGATTTATCATAAATGATCTGGTGACCTTCATTTCAAAAATTTTTAACTTTTGGCCAGACTTTTATTATTGAACACTTTATAGATGCTATGTTCTGGGCAAAATGCTGACAAATAATGGTGAAATAAACAGCCCCTAGCTTGAGGAAGCCTATTGTTTAGTGGGAGATAGCTACTTCCTGTCCTTTGTTACATAAGGAACTCATTCCCACTCTTGTACATGTCACTTCAGAAAATTCTTCATAGATTTTAAGCTCCTGAGAGGGAACAGTTTTTCCATCTTATCAATAACCCTGTTTCTACTTTGGCAGTTGGAATTTTTTCTTCTATCTCTGTGCTTAATTTTTTGACTAGATGACAAGACATTTCAATAAAATTAAATTTGCCAATCGTTTTGATATTCACACACTTGTTTCTCACATCCATCACAAGGAATCTCTATTTTGCAAGCACGCTAATAATAAACTAATTAAGCATTATAGTATTTGATTGATAAAATGTAATTCAGAGATAAAATGTAATTCAGAGTATTTTAAATGCATACTGAAAAATCATCTTAAACAGATTAAATTTCTGTTCAAATGCTAATGGAAACTTTCTTATAGCCTTCAGGTCTAGGATTCCAAGGATAAGCTAATCACCTCACAGAACTTATTAACATGGTTACCAAGTGGTTAATTCATTTCATGTCATTTTAATTTGTGAGGTAAATAATAATTCAAATGGCTAATACTATAACAAAAATATTAACTTGATGAGTGAAATTTATTAAATAACACATTTTGTACTTTAACTCATGTATTTATTATTTAAACAGTCAGTTCATCAAATAGCATTAGCCTGATAAAAGTATACATTTGTTGCCAGATATCAAAGTATCAAAGTCTGTATTTTCCAATGAAAATAAAGCAGAGAATACATAGATGTACTAGTAAGTGTTTAATGGCACACAGTAAATGCTACTTAAGTCTTTATTATTACAAGTGTTATTGGAGTAATTGAGGTAAAATTCTTATCAAACTCAACCTCACATTATCTTCTCTCTCTCTCTCTCTCTCTCATCTCTATCTCTATCTCTCTCCTTCTCTCTCTCTCTTTCTCTCTCTCACTATCTCTCTGTCTATCTCTAGCGTTCTCTTCACAGGAAGCTCTTTTGCATTTTTTTATTTGTATCCCTTAAACTTAACTACTTTCTTGACAGCTATGTTTAGTGGCATCTGAACAGTGTTAAAGTAACCTTGATGAAAGGAGGAAAAAAGTCCCATAAAGTGCTCTGGACTGAGACAGTCACTCCTTGCTTAGAAATGAGCTGTGATCTAATGTCTTTTAAAACAGATAGCTGCCTGTTTAAGGGTGATTAATAATTTAAAAATTAATAAAGTATTCTCTGGTGGCCCACTTAGTCCCCAGCTTTCACTTTTGGTGTGTTCATGTTAGAGGTTTTGCAAAGCAAATTTTTTTAACATATTTGGGAAAAGGCTAATAATATTAGATGTTAAACCATTCACATACTGTAGGAAAATAAAGACTTTTACCAGGGGTGGTAAAAGAGACAGACTAAAGAGTGGTAGATCTGCTATTGCCAATGATGTCTAACAGAATATGCATCAATTTGTAATAAATTTTTGGCTTTACCAATTTTTTTATTTATCAAGTGACATCTGACAATTTTAAAAAGTTTAAATATCGTTGCTTTCAAAATGCTCTTATTTGTGATTCATATGAAAAAGGACGTCCTTGCATTATTATTAGGCTCCAAGTTCAGTAATAGTTTTTCTTTTCTTAGAAAGTGTTTAATCCTATTAATGTATTGGTTGCTTTTGAAATTTGTAAATAAATATAGAAAGACCTTGATATCTTGCAAACCTGAACACAGTTTTTGGAAAAAATACTTTATCCCAAAGGGAATGCTCATTTATCTTTTATCTTTAAGTATAAAATATACACACCCAAAACACTTCACAGCTTTCTGAACTAAATTACTTTGAGTTTTAAAAAAATTTGTCTTTTAAGAACATACATGAAATTTGAATTTGCAGCTTTGTTTGAAATTTTTAAAAATCATATAGGAAAAAAAAATGAGGCAATGTGACTTAGAAACCTCCCAGACACATACCTGAATATATATGGAAACATCCATGAAATACATAAATATCAATGAATTATGTTTGGTTTTTTCCCTTTCTAACCTTATTTAATAAAAGCTAGTCTAGTCTTCCATTTAAAACATCAAATGAAGCAGATTCACAATTCCTGGGACATAACACACCTTGATAACATTTAAGCTCTTCAAGAGCTTCCATTTTCCAAAGAGCTGTGAAGCCAAAGTCTCCATTCTTATAAAAGAACTACAAGAGTAAACAAACTATGAATGCAGTATCTATTCTTCAATAGTATTTTTATCATCCAAAATATATTTGTGCTATGAAACTTCTAAATCAGTTATTGTACTTCAACCATTAACACATGATTATCCAGCCTTATTCCTTTCTTTTTTCTTATAGATGGCCTTAACAGAGCTACCAGAACAAATGAGATATTTTTTTTAAGTGCAGAATTAGTCCCCAAAAGAGAGAAAATGTAAACACAATCTGTTATTACATCAGTGAGAGGTATTTTAACGTTAGCGTAACAGGTGCAGTTCCCGCTTTAACCGTTACTCCTTGCTAGAAACTTGTAATATCTCTTCAGTCACCATCAGTTAGAATCCACGTCTGTGGCCTGCTTGTTAACACTAAGATTCTGTGGGGCATCTGTAATTTGTACACTGCTGATTGCCAGTCTAATCCTTGATGCATTGGGTGTTTGCACATTAAAACTCATCCCACAGTTACTCAGACTTCAGATATGTAAACTATTGAACTAAAACCCCTTCTTCTAATGGCGTCAGCTGCTGTCCTCATTCCAGTTCTCTCTTGCTCTGTGTAGTCTTTGTCTTCCTATAGATCTATTTTCTCCCAATGCCTAAAACTACTCTGACCACTAACATTAAAGGAAAAGCAACCCTTTCTCCCAGAAGACAAGGCTCCAGCTCCCCAGTTACTCTTAAATGAGAAAAAATATTTTTCTACTCTTTAAAAACAAGTCTATGTTTTTAGCAGAAAAAAATAACTTGTGTGTGGGTGGGTGGGGGGGCAGAAGGGAAGGGTGAGGGAAAGCACAGAGATGTCCGTTTTGAAGACTGTGACCCCCCAGGAGACCCAAGCAGGCACTCCTACTTCCCTTCTAGTCTTTCAAAGTAAATGTCACTTTTAAGCTACTGAGCAGGATCAAAAAGACCACAGACGCTTGGGACTGGCCATAAGAAGCCTTTAAATTTTTTATGTTCAATATGTGTCAGTCATTTGAGAATAAAATATAACCTGGCCAGTTGAAAACAACTGGATCACCTTCTAATTTACTGAAACCTTAGAAGTAAAATATTATATGTGGATTTTGATCATAATAAAAAAAACACAACTATATGAAAAATCATGTATATATAATTTCTTTAGTATTTAGTATTTATAGGGTAAGATTCTAAAATGAATATTTAATTCCCAAGCTGTCTTTCTCTGACCCCATATATCAACTGGGCAAATATATCTTGATATTGGTGAATTATAAGCAATAGTACTAATATACCAACTATTATTGAAACATGTATTAACTAATTAAAAAGCATGTGAAAGCACTTTTTTTCTGTAGACATTAAATCAAAGGTGGACTTGAGAAAAGAACAGCTTAACAAGTAAAATACTTACTAAAACCAAGATTGTTCTCTCCACTTTTCTGAATACTAGAGTGTTTATTTTTGTTTAGAATGATTAAGCAGTGCATCTTTACATTTAAACTGTAAGCAAAAATAAACATTGAACTCAATTAGCCCTATACAGTATCCTCCCTTATCTGTGGTTTCATTTTGCCATGATTTCAGTTACTTGCAGTCACCACTCCCAGTCAAAAAGGTCAGAAAATATTAAACAGAATGTTCCAGAAATAAGCAATTCATAAGTATAAGTTTTAAATTGCATGTTTCTCTAAGTAACATAATGAAATCTCACGCTGTCCCATTCCATCCCACCCAAGACATGAATCATTCTTTTGTCCAGTGTATCCACACTGTATATACTACCCATCTGTCAGTCACTTAGTAGCCATCTCAGTTATCAGATAGTTGAGAGAGAGAGAGAGGAGGAAGGAGAAATAGAGACCATATTCACATACTTTTATTGTAGTACTAGAGGCCCGGTGCACGAAATTCATGCACGGGTAGGGTCCCTAGGCCTAGCCAGCGATTGGGGCCTTCCGGCTGCCAACAGGGCCTTCCTTCCCCAGCTGCTGGCTGCCAGCTGCTGGCCAGGGCCTTCCTGCATTCCATGCCACCCCCTGGTGAGCAGCACATGTCACAGCAAGTGATCAAACTCCCGGTCTCCCGGTCGAACTCCCAAGGGGACACTTTGCATATTAGCCTTTTATATATCATTATAATTGTTCTATTTTATGAATAGTATTATTGTTAATATCTCACTGTGTCTAATTTATAAATTAAACTTTATCACAGGTATGTATATATACATAGAAAAACATAGTCTATATAGGGTTTGGTAGTAGCCACTGTTTCAGGCATCCACTGGGGATTTTGGAACATACTCCCCTCAGATAGGGAGAAACTACTGTTCCTATTTCAATTCACAATAATTTTCTCAACTTCTCTTTGAATAAAAATAAAACAATTTTAAAAGTAAAGATCAATTTATTGCAATGCCTATTACATTTTGCAGATAATTTTTGTTGGAGCATATTAAAATGATACTGAATTTTTGTTTTTTTCTATTTGCCCATGATAGAGAAAACTGAGAACATTTATCAAGGTTTGGGGCAATGCACTTTAAGATATCCCTAGTATTTAGCATGATCAAGTTTAGTTGCATAATTCTCAGTTAATAGTTATCTTTATGTCCACGTATGTGTCCTCATGAAAATTTAGGAAAAATTTCCAGTCTGCAGACTTTATTAGCATATAAAGTTATTGCTGTGTGAAGCTCCATAGCATCCCAATTAATTTAATAAAAGAACATACACTAATGTTTAGTCATGCTCATTATAGCAGTACATCTTTACAATACTATATTCAGGAAACCAAAGAACACACCTACAAATTATAATGAAAACATAAGCAATATGCACAGGGGATATGAGTTTGCCTGCATCAGCACCAGGTCTATAAAATAAGGACTTCTGTATAGTATCATTTAGTATATATCCTTTTCCTGTATTAAAACTTTATCATACATGTTTTCCATTTAAAATGATGAAGAATTATTAAAGTGTAGTGACTGTTCATGAGTCTCCTTTTCTTCCTTTTGAGCAAACACAGTAAGATTGACTATGACTGCCATCAATAACATACTGCAACTTGATCCATCCAATAATGTTGTCACTAACAGCCAACTTTGATAAAATAACATCAAGCAAAAGACTACTTGCCCCATGAAATATATCCTTAGCCCTGAGCTGAAGAATTGCTTCTGATGATCTTGACACTGTTTGATTAATGAAACATTATACAAGGCCACTGTTCTTATAGAATAGTCTACATTGCCCGTATAGATAAGAATTGATTCGATGAGACTGAGCGTAGATACGAAGATTATAGTAATTATTTTGCAATCTATATATAATTGTTATAAATCTAGAGTGTCAAAATAGGCGACTGGAGTTGGAAATATTAGGGCATCTATACATAAAATCAATGCACCTTTCTAATGGAGCATTCATTTTCCAGGTCACCATCCCTGCTCACACCCGTGTACTGCTTCATACATTTCAAAGACCTAGCAAGTTATTTTATCTTCACAAAAATTATATGGGCTTGCTAAGCCAGTACGATTGCCCCATTTTTCGAATGATGAGTCAGAGAAGTGCCTTATCTAGTATTTGAATATCTTCTTTCCAATCCATTCCCCTGACCTTACATCACACTACTTGTAAAGGCCCATATCTATAAAATGGTAAAGCAAAAGAGGTCAGCTTCCTGCATTTCTCTACTCCTGACATGAGCCTGACTTCTGGTTTCCCTATTTTAGGCTTAGCTCTAGCGAAGCACAAGTCATGCCTGCCTCGGAAAGCTTTTGTGCATATCACAACAGTATTAGTCACTGCTGACACGGCCATCACTCTTGCTCTTCCTAGTATTTCTTTCACTCTTTTGCTAATGCCAATATGAAAAATAGTGCTGGCACAGCCTTAAAGTCACTCAAAATCCTCTTTTATTTATATTGCTAACTTACTCTTAAAATTTTGTTTGCAAAGAAGATTTAATGATATATGGAGGAACAATTTATTTAAGAGTTTCAGCTTATAAGCTTTTTAAATTGAGGCTATTGAGGTATTCTACAAACTAAATAATGAAAGCTACTAAAATGCAAAAGCAATCAAAGGTCAGAAGTATGTGTAATCTTTATAACTGAACATAAACAGGCATCATAAGAAGACCTGTTCCTCCTCCCCATTGCCTAATTAATTGTGGTGGAGTTTAATCTTCCATTTCTTAGTTTGATAGGGTGACCCTTCTGTGTCACTGGACTTGTGTCATCATTAATTGCCATTTCTTAATTACAAAATTTAGATTTACAAAAAATAAAATCTTATATTTGACCACCCCATGGTTTTTATACTTCCAGTGCATGCTCTGTAGTCTATTATGAGCAAAGTTTCAACCGGGCCAGTGTGGCTCTGTGGTTGAGCATCAACCTATGAACCAGTAGGTCACAGTCCAATTTCCAGTCAGGGCACATGCCCATGTCGCTGGCTCAATCCTCAGTGTGGGGTGTGCAGGAGGCAGCCGATCAATGATTCTCTCTCATCATTGATGTTTCTATTACTCTCCCTCTCACTTCTTTTCTGAAATCAATAAAAATATATATTTTTAAAAAAGAACAAAGTGTCAGATGTGCTCATTCTCAATACTGCTTACAAAAATGTTCTCCAGAAGGCCTACATTTGTAACTTAACTGATAAAAATGATGAAGGAATATTAAAAAAAGTATTCAAAGAAAAAATCCAGTCTAAGGACATTGGAACTTAGGATATATTGCTATGATGAAACCAATGAAAGCTGTCAGTTTTCATGCCATGTATAATTCTTTTGATGACTTTTTAATCCAAGCAGTATTTTTCATAATGATTAATAGGAAGGATTTTATCATAGGTAGCTGTATGAGCCGGGGAGGGGGGTAGCTTACCTATATGGGTAACATGTCATTTGTAATAAGGACATGTTTTAATATTAAAGCATAATGAAATTATAGCTCAGTAATAATCCACAGCATAATGAAAATTAAATTTTAAAGAAAGTTGGCAGAAAGTCATCTAAAACCAAAAGATACTTTTGGAAATGTTTCAATATCCTTATACATTAAGTTTCAATTTTACATTTGTGAAAGGATACTTAAATAATTAATATTACATAGTATTGGTAATTTTTCTTTGAAGTTCTTTAGAGGCATTTTAAATTAATTTAAAACAATGATACAACAGTTCAATTAAGATTTTTAAAACTATATCACATATACATATATACCTAGATACACAAGGCTAAGTAAAATTATCTCATAGTTTGTTCAAGTAAACCATGTTGCCTTTATAAAATATGGAGAAAACTGTATGAAGCTAATTAAAACATATAATTATTGTATATGCCATTGTACCATTTTTTTTCTATGAGCTATGTCAGATCACATGATTTACTCAGCAGACCTGGTTGAATTTATGGTAGAGAAGTTATATCATGACTTACAGACATATTCATATTTCACCTTGATTTACATATTCTTCAAATCATGCTTGTAATCATGACAGATAATTAGAAAATCACTTACTATAAATAATTTACAAATCAAAAAAGTGATCATACATAATAAAAGGGTAATGCAAATAGACCAAACGGCAGAACAACCAAACAACCAATCAAAGCGTAATATGCTAATGATATGCTAAGGCTGCTCAACCACTCACTATGACATGCACTGACCACCAGAGGACAGACAGTCAACTGGTTGACCAGTCACTATAACGTGCACTGACCACCAGGGGGCTGATGCTCCAACCAGTAGGTTAGCTTGCTGCTGGGGTCTGGCAGATTGGGACTGAGTGAGATGGGCAGGACACACCCTGGAGCCCTCCCACGGTCCCTTCCCAGCCCAATCGTACATCAGTGGAGCCCCTCAGCCTGGCCTGCACCCCCTTGCAATCAGGGACCCCTCAGGGTATGTCGGAGAGCTGGTTTCAGCCCAATCCTGCAGGCCACTCCCCTTGGGAGGGCGCCAGAAGCAGGGCTCATAGCTGGCAAGAGCTGCTACAGCAGCGCGAGCCTCTCCTGATAGGTACTGATTGGACACGAGCCCACAAAGGGCACAGTGGGGCTGGGATGAGGGGGAGCAGCAGGTAGGAGCTGCAGACTGCTTTGGACTGTGGCGGGTTTCAGCCGATCCCTGCAGGCCACCCAGAAGGACCCCACCCATGCACAAATTTGTGCACCAGGCCTCTAGTATAAAATAAATACACAGGGGTGGACAAAAGTAGGACTGCAGTTGTTCATATGGAAAAATATATAATACAAGAGTAAATAATAATACAACAATAAACTGTGTTTCGCCTACTCACAACTGTAAACCAACTTTTTCCCACCCCTATATATTATCACCTATGCTGTTTCATAAGTAAAATTTGACCTTCTGCAACTTTTATAAACACTCACAAAATTTGAGTTCCAAAACAACATATATTCTTGATTCCATTTACTAATAACATAGTCACTGTTGACTAATGGAAGCTTACAGAAAATGAATAGTTTACATTGAAAGATGTATAAAAATCACACCCTCTCTCCACTTTTTTCCCCCTAGAGTGCTCACTGGTTAAGCGACAATGAATCCCACTTCCTGTTCACATATGCAGGTATGTTCCTAGAGTGAGGTGTAACGTGCACAACTTCTCATAAACTTAATCACCTCTTATTAATTCATTTATTCCTAAAGTACATCTACAACAGTAATACGTCAACAACTTTAGCTTATTTCTGTGTTTCATCACACTGAAAAAATATTAAGTTCTCATTTTTCTATATATTGAAATGTTCTATACACTCAAAATATTACTTATTAATTACTGTTACATTGTCTGTTTAAAGGATAGTTTGTCTTTGTCATAAAATACTGCAATAAACCTAAACATTTATCCTGAGAAAAGTTGTAGCATTTTGAAATCAACATATTAACCAACCAAATCCTGTGTAGTTCTAATAATTAAAAGATAACTCTTTGGTAATACTATTTTAATGTAACAAATTACAAATTTAAAATTACAAAATACAAATTTCAAATTTTGGTTACTTTATTGGGCATCTTGATTAGACACCTAATTTTTTCCATGCATCAGTAAGTAATTTAAGTTACCTTTAATGATAAAAAAAAAAAAAAGAAAGAAGCTCAGTGTAGCAGCAACCTTTCACTGGGAGTTGTACTAGTAAACAATGAAAGGAAAGTACACTTACCATGTTCCAGCCCGGGTAGAGGTAGTCTGTACCAACAAATTCAAAGTAGTGAGCAAAACCTTCCTTCAGCCACACGTCTTCCCACCACACGGGAGTCACGAGGTCACCAAACCACTGCATTAGCAAAATGAATGGGTATAAGCTAAAATGCTAAAATCAAATGTATACTTAGAATGAAATGTATTCAACTATGATTATCGTAACTGGAATTCATTCTTCAATTGATTTGGTGATCTTAAAATGTGTTGTGGTAAGACTATTGATTTATTTGACTACTTGGATAACACTAGTTTGGTTTTTTATATATATATATAAATGCATTCAGAGAAGAACAAAAATAAAATAATCAAAGAACACACACACACAAATTTAAACCTGCAGGAGAAAGGACTCAGGAGGAAAAAACTGGTCACAGTTGTCTTCAAATATTTGAAGACCTAGAATGTAGCAGAGAAAAAGACTTGTGTCTTTTGGTCCTACAAGGAACAAATCAAGACCAATGGATGAAAATTAGGGTTGATAGATGCGGAAGACCCTCCAACAGACCGAGATGGCCAAAGATGGAAACCCCTTCCTCCAGAGGCAGTGAGCGGCATCACAGGAAGCACTGAAGCATCGCCTTCCAGAGGCAGAAGCAATTCAGAGAAATGGCAGCTGACTGAAGGAGCTAAGGGCTTTTAAGATGCCCCCACCCGACTCTCTCCAAGGTTCTATGATGAGGGGTTGGGCCAAAGAAATAGCTAAGATCCTTTGAAAAAAGGAACCATTGTTTAAGTTCAGCAAAAGTTTAAAAGAATTCCTTTTTCATTAAAGAAAAAATACATTATATTCCAGGAGCCATCCCAAAGACGAGATTCAGTGATGAATTTGATCATGCAGCTGACACTTTATTGTGGCGGCAGGGGGAATGAGGTGAGCTAGAAAATAAAAAATAAGTAAACAAATGACCAACATAATCTGAAATCCTAATAAAGTGTGATAGGAACCGGGGAGGGGATTGTCTTAGATTGTAAAAGCAAGAACCTCCTCTCTAAGCAGATGACATTTCAGCTCAGACTTTAATGATAGGAAGGAGCCAGCTATGAGAAAGCCTTGGGCAATAGGATGCTATACAGATCTAAGCAACTCTGAATGTGAACACTCTAAGGGGGAATGAGTTATTTGAGAAATAGGAGGAAGTGGTGGACAAGTATCAAATCATGTACAGACAGCTTCAGGAGCTATGGTAAAGGGGTTGGTGACTGAGTGTTTCAATATTAAAACTAATGAACAAAATAAACTGGCAAACAATATAGAATTGGAGACATGGATGCATGGAACAGACTGACAGCTGGCAAAGGCGGGGGGTGGTGGGAGGGGGACTGGATGAAAGAAAGTGAAGAGATTAGCCAAAGAACATATATGCATAGCCCATAGACACAGACAACGGGTGGTGATGGCCAGAGGGAGGAGGGGTGGGGGCTGGATGGAGGTGGGCAAAGGAGAGCAGGGGTGCGTGTGTGTGTGTGTGTGTGTGTGTGGCGGGGGGGGGGGGATATCTGTAATAGTGTCAACAATAAGAATAAAATTTGAAAATAAATAATATTAATTGACAAATAAAGTATCATGCAAGATCTCTGAACTTAAATACAAATAAGAGGAAACTGAATATGTTGATTACCACAGCATAAATGACATTAAAAATATTTGTATTGATGGTCAAAATGTAAGTTTCTGCTTTAAATTGAAAGCCTGTCTTAAGAATTGTGACAATGTGTCAAGAGGAGTTCTAAGCAGAGGAGGCATGTGATCCGTATTAATCTGAGGAATAGCAGGTACAAGAGCAAGACAGAAAGTGGGGGAAATGGTTAGAACAAGAACTTCAGAGGGGCTGGAGGTATTTTAATAGAGAGGATAGTTCTTTGGAAACAGCAAAAAGGGATAAAGGCAAGAGAGTATTTATTCTTCCTCCACCCAGGCCCTCAGATACTCAAAAAATGAGGGAGAAGTCTCGGGCCAGTCAGGTCCACCTCATAGGCTGAAGGGAAGGAAACAGTCAGAAAATAAGACTAAGCTACAGGGAGTTTGCTTCAGCAGCAGTGGAGGCAAACCATAGTCATAACAGTTAGTTTTATTGAGCATGTACTATGTGACTACCACTATTCTAAGTGCTTTTCTTGGGAAAACTTCTTTAGTCCTCTCAATAATCCTCAAGTGTAAATACTATTTCCGGCCCATTTTACACAGGAAATGGAGGCACAGGAGAGTTAAGAAACTGGCAGCTCCTAAGTGCCATGGTTGAGATGACAGGTTCTTAAATTGGGAAGTCAGAGCGGCCAGGTCTGGGGTTTGTCAGGGAGGGTTGGAGAGTGACCTCACGAAGGGAGGGGTACACTGGTCTCTAGATAAGATCCCGGTGACAAAGGTGAACTGCGAGGCTGTGATGAAGGTTAACAAGTTTTCCCCATGATGCCATTTGCCCTGACTGGCATCAGAAGAAGGTTTTTAATGAGTGCAAACTGGAGCTGGAAGCTTGTCACCTCTGAGCACAGCTCTCCCCTCAGCTCCCGGTGGATGGAGAGGAGCCACAGGTGAGCCTGCCTCTCCCTGGGAGCCTCTCACAGGCAGCCTGTGTGGGACGAGCAGGCTAATAGCTGCAGACAGGCCCTGCACATCTGCCCTGCGTGGGGAGAGTGCTCATATTTATGGGTTTCTGTGATGTTTTGCTGTGACTCATTTGGAGGTAACAATCACTTACTATGATTTCTGAAGCACTTACTACCCATCAGGTTCTGTGCTGAGTACTTGACATATATTATTCCTTCAATAAACACCAATCTTATGATATAAGAGAAAAATAATTACAACAAGTAGGTGGGAAGAGAGAGTAATGTAGAAAATAATTTGGTAATGATAGTGAAAATTGTTATATATTTCTCCCAGCAACTGGTGCATTCCCTCCTACTACTAGTAACTAGCCTGGCACTAACTACCAAGCTGTAACAAGAAAGTAACTCAGAATAAAGAACAAATTAAATCAGTTCCAGGAACAATGATGACATTACCAATGTGCCCTTATTTTTGACAGAAATGTACAAGTAACTTGTGTCTAGGAATGTCCAAAAAGAAAACTGCTTTTGTTTCAAAAAATTGTATTCTGAGCTGGAAACCCTTCTCATTAGTGCAGGAGAGGAGGCCTGGCTCTCTCTGCCATGGATTCCTTTCAGTCTCTGAGGCAAGGAACACATGTCCAACCCGCCGGCATGACAGGTACAGACATCTTACAGGCTCACTGCAAAAGGCTGACATTTAGGTAAATGGTCATGTGGCCTGGACCAATTTATCATTAAGTCAGTATCCAGGTATTAGCATTTAGCAGTTCACCTTCTTTAACTGACAGCATTTTCCATATCACTCTTTCTTAAGCTTCGCTAGCTTTTTAAAAAGGGTTTTGGGTTTCTAAAAAGCTGAAATCATAGATATGATGTTTCTGGTATTTTCACTTAAGAATTATTTGTAGTTACTGGTAACCAGGTATTGCTTTTTATGAGCATGAATGTTTATTTTCAGGGTTTTTTTTTTACCCTCTCACTAGAATCAAGATTTAAATAAGCATTGTGAAACCTCTGTAATACTTTCCACTCATTGTAAGGAAGCGCATAAAATCCAAATGAAATTAATTTTATCTTAGCTTCACTACAAAGTTGGCTAATTTCCATATGAATTTCTACACATGCCGAGACAAAAAAAAATCTCAATCATTGGAGAACAAAGAGTCTATGGTGGAGTTCGTGAGAGACTTCCTAAGTGTCTGGGTGATGGGGAAACGGGAGTAACGAATTGATTTCAGCAAAAGCACATTTTGACACGTCCACAAAACTCAGCCTCATCTCGCAGCAATGCAATAAATCATCTCCCTCACTGCACTTACCATATATGCACACCAATAATCACAGGAAAATAAAGCGAGGTTGACAAGGAGTAGTGACTAGTTTGGGTCTCAAAAGAGGCAGTGCCGTCCCACGCCTCCACTAAGCTGAATGGCAGTTGCTTATTCACTGTGATCAGTGTGTTTGCTTTTGTTTATGCTGTCACCTGAGAGAAGCGACATGTCTTCTAGAACGAACTACACAGTGCTCTCTCTATAATTAAAGCTTAATTGGGAGGATAACATCTTAGGTCCTAATCAAAGTATCTGAAATCATTCTATAGTCTCAATAATGTGCAGTGATACTTACACCTGATCCTTTTTCTCATACCTGGTGACATATCTCATGAACAATGACCATGGTGACATCCAGCAAATAAGAAATAGATGACACACTGGGATCCAGCAGTATTCTTTGTTCCACAAAAACACTGAGTCCCCAGTTCTCCATAGCAGCATACGGATGCTTAGGCACAGCTAAAAGATCTAGAAATAGAATAAAACAATTCCAAAGGCTTTAACAAATATACCAGAATCTAAAGGCATATCCTTAAAAAAAAAAAGTCAAGAAATCCTAATTAGAAGGAATACTTGCTCTTTCCTAGTAATTTTTCCCCGAAATTAAACTACCTGCCATTTCTACATGACAGCAGAAATATAGGCTATCACTGTACACGCAGGCCACGTCCATTCATCACAGTTCATTTTCAGACCCAATGCAGTCAGAGGCTGGAAGTATCAGCACCATTATTGATGGGCCCATCCTGATAAATTTCAAAAAGTCAAGGAAACCAAATGCAGCAGGAATCCACAGAGTCAGAAGACATAGTGCCTTCGACTGAAAATATATTCAGTTCAATGCAGCGAATACTGTACTGTTACTTTTACCTTGATACTTTTCAAAAGAAAACATGTCCTATCAGGTTAAACATGCGATGTCATTTTTCTAAATTCTTAAATTCTAATTTATTTTTTGAGTTCCATTAAGAATAAAAAATGTTACATACAAATATAGGGACAACTATGATAGTGAATATAACAGCAAAATGACAGTTGAGGGAACATGCGAGTTTCAGTTCTGGTCCTGCCTCCAACATTAACTAGAGATAAGACATTGGTAAATTACTTACTTTCCTGAGACCACAATTCCTTCACCTATAAAACAAGGTTGTTGGCTTTCATTATCTTGAAAATCTCTTCCAACTCCAAAAATCTATGATTAGATGATTCTAAGATTTGTGCTTATTTTAAAAGGTTATGGAGGTATTATAAACTTCTGGTTAGGGTGACAATAAGTTCATGTTTTAATGTATTCCCTCCACTCCAAGCACATAGTGATGACACATAAAATATTAAAAGGGAAAACTAAAAAATATCTGCAGACTTGAAAATGAACCTCTCCATGGACCAGAAATGGTACAAAAATGCAAAGTAGTGATTAGGTCGGAAGCCCTATGCCTGCTGGGTTCTGGCTCCGGGAGTAGGCAGTGGCAGCTGGGAATTGGTTCCAGCAGGATGTGCCTCAGCCAAAGAGACTTGAGCCCAGTGCTTGATGCCAGGGGTTGAGGTAGGAGATGCATGCTCATGAGAAGAGCTGCAAATAGCGGGTGCTTACTGTTTCCTGAGGAAGGTAGCAAGTGGAAGAGCAGGGATTCAAACCCAGGCAGCCTGGCTCAGTGCCTTGCTCTTAATCACAATGACATAAAAATTATAGTTTCTGACCTAGAAGTTACACTTCCCAATATAAACAAACCCTGGAGTAACTCCCTAGGATGCCAAGGGAAAAAATGGTACAAAATGTTACTGCAGTATTTCTGTAAGAGTGAAAATGGAAAACTAAAGCCATTCATGAAGATAATAAGCAAGGGAACTATGAAATAGATATAGTATAAAGGAATACTATACAGCAATTGACATGAATGATCTCACCAGCAGATGCTAACACTATATGTATCAACAGGGATAATCTAAAAAAACATAATGTTGAGGGAACAATTAAGATGTTAAATGACCCTTACCATAATAACTTTAAAACATGCAGAATAATACCATGCATTGCAAGTGAATACTCACACATGCACACAAATACCAAGACAGATGGTAATGGTATATTGCACATACAATCATACACATATTCTAATGATAAATACCAAATTCAGAATCATGATTGCTTCATGGAAGACAGAAGGAAAAATGGATGAGAGACTATCTTTTAGGTTCCTGAACCCAATTTCAACTTGGAAGCTGGAAAAGAGTTGGGCATATCACCAACAAGCAATTTCTGGGCATCACCTGAGTGTCTGAGAATTGAACTCATTTTTGACACCATCTACCCATCTACCTGAGGATAGACTCAGATTCCACAGGTTAAGGACTTAGTCCTACAAGACTTCCCACCCCCCCCCACCCCCCCGCAGCACACACCCAGGTTTACCTGTATTTCTGACAGGTGCATACACCAGAGGTTCCTAATGATACTATTCTAATTAATTAGTTATTAATAATAGAAAAGGAGCAAAGGGAAGACATTACATTGGGGGAGAGAACCACATAGAGAAGAGAGCCACATGTGAAAATTTGGGATATCTAATCCCCTAAACTAAGAATCAATATCTCTCTCTCTCTCTCTCTCTCTCTCTCTCTCTCTCTCTCTCTCATGCTCTTAGTTCCTCTTGACATGCTTGGCTCATAGCTCACACGTGGCTTTCTGGCATTGTCCCATGTGGCCCACAGCCCTGTGGACCCCACACACAATGGAGTAATGGACTGCACTAGCCTGATGCTGTACTGGACCAGCTCCAACAGGGAAAGGAAACTCTGGACACTGGCTTTGCTTCTAGCTCTACTGAAACCCCAGCTACACTCTTCTATGACTGGACTAAGGGAATTGGGACTTTGGAAACCCAGGGATATAATTTCACAAAAAATGAAGCTTTCTACCACATCTCATCCTCCTGTGGGAGCCTCTGGAAATGCTTACTCCAGCGGTACCCCAAGAACCTCACTCCCACTAGCAACAGCAACGGGGAAAGATGAGGCATATTTTTCTCTGCTAATACTATGACCTCCTCTCGGGTTTGATTAGTTTGCTAGGTGGCTCATGGGATTCAGAGAAACATTTAACTTACTAGATTAACAGTTTATTATAAAAGGATATAACTCAGGAACATCCAGATAGAGGAGAGGAATAGGGCAAGGTATGAGGAAAGGCACAAAGCTTCCATACCCTCTGCAGGCCCTACCTCCTCAAGTCTCCAGGTGTTTCCCCACCCAGAATCTCTCTGAATTTTGTCTTTTGGTTTTTTATGGAGGCTTCATTACAAAGGCATGATTGGCTACATCATTGGCCATTGATAATTTCCAGCCCCTCTCTACTCCCAGGAAGTCAGGGGGTGGGACTGAAAGTTCCCCTGGCAACCAGCCCCATCCATAGGTGAATTCAAAAAGTCACATCATTAACATGACAAAAGACAACTTTATTGCTGTAATTGATTAGAAAATTGCAAGGGTTTTGAAAGCTGTAAGCCAGGAACCATGAAGGAATTAAATATATGAAAATACATATTTGATCAGCTATATATTTCTTATGAATCACAATATCACACACAAGGGATATCAAATGTGTCTTCAATATTACTTTTTTAAAGCAGGTGATGGGTACATGAGTATTATTTATACAATTATTCATTCTTTTCTGTATGCCTTAAATATTTCATAACAAGAAAAAGAATAAAATTATCAACAGTCTTACAATATGGTTGATTTTATTTATGACTTCAACAAACATCTTCTCAGTATTTGCTGTGTCCTTCAGTCTGAAATGTATATTAAATTAAGTCAGGGATGGTCCCTGTACTAGTGTACAGGACATTTTGAATAAAGAATGACAGCTTAACACAAGAAATAAAGAAAGAATAAAAAGTTCTGTGAAAGAGAAAGAAAACAAATCTGGTTGGAGAGGTTCTTGAAAGAGATAATATTTGAGTTGGATTTGAAAATATAAGATTTCAACAGGTAGACAAAGGCACTGTATGTATTTATTTATACAAGTAAATACTGAGCATCTCTTTTGCTCAACATAACCATTGCTCTCTACTTCACGTTCCTTGCCCCCTTCTCTCGTGGCACTTATATTCATGTGTGGGTGTGTATAGGACAAGGAGGTCCGTTAACAAGTAATAAAGTGAAAGAAATTTAGTAAATGATAAATGCTACAAAGAAAATATAATAGAGTAAGACAACAATTGACAGGTTGGGTAAGATGGGTATAGCATGGTCAAGAAAGGGAATTACATTTCATCAAAGATGTGACTAATGGTAGAAGCCAGCTGTTTGAAGATCTGTGGAAGTGTGGTCTAGGAGGGGACAGCAAATGCAAAGACCCTGAGGTGGAGATAAGACAAGCAGAAAGAAGGTCCTTGTGGCTGATGCATATGATGGAGAAGAACGCAGGTCCGAGGATTAGTACAAACTGCAAGTGCACAGCAGACATTCTCCCACAAGATTTTAAGTGGAAATCTTCCCTAAATATGAGCAAACTAGGCGACAGAACAACATCGTGTCAACTCTGCAGGCCACCAGCAGATGGCAACAGCAGTAGCATATCTGGTGTCATTTCCTTGCAGGAACTTGTGAATTTGGGAACAATCCTTTAGAACCAAGCCTGTGGCAGGACAGAGGCACCTCTGTGTGCTGGAGTTCTCCAGAGCCCAGAGTAGTCAGGTCCCAAAACTAAGTGAGCCAATCTGGCTACATACTGGGATTTGAACTACCTCAAATGGCACAAAGAGAAGACTCCAGACATGGGCCAGATGCAGAGTCTGGGAGTTTGGAATAAAGAGGAAAGTACGCTTAGGGAGCAGTCATCAGATAGCAAAAGCCTGACCAGCAGCATATAAGCAAGGTGTGGTGAGGGGCCAGTTGAAGGTCGGTGCCAAAAATATCAGGCAGTGGTGACCTAAGCAGGCAGCTGGCTTCCAGAGGTCTGAGGGCATGAAAGTCAGGCGTGGGTAACATGACAAGAACTCCTAAGCAAATAGTTATATTCAGATAAAGCAAATGAGGGGGAGTTGAAGCACTGGATAAAAAAGGTGAAGGGATCAAAAAGTACAAATTAGCAGTTACAAAATAGTCACAGAGATGTAAAGAACACCATAGGAAATATAGTCAATAGTGTTGTGATGACTAAGTATGGGGCCAGGGAGGGTACTGGAAATATCAGGGGGATCACTTTGTAAAGTATATGATTGTCTAACCACTCTGCTTTTCACCTGAAACTAATATAAAATCATATTTAATGTAAACTGTAATTGGGGGGGAAAAAGGAAGACAAAAGATAAAGAGTTTGAGAACAGAGCAAAACACAAAGAGCTCAGTAGGAGGAGGCAGCTTCTCATTCACAGACAAGCATTAAAGTTGGTGCATGGAACACAGCAGCGGGGGTAAGGGGTGGAACTAAAAAAATTTAGATTATGCTACTATGCACTTCATAACTTTTTCACAAAGCACTGAAGAAACTTGGATTTGTTCTAACTACTAGTAAGAGATATTTTAATTGTGCCTCTCTACACCTTCATAACTTAAGAAATATCATAGAATTATATCTTAAGAATACCTGCATGAAGCATATATCCTTATAAAGACATCTACACAACATTCATAACAAGTTTACTTCCAAGAGCCAAAAACAGGAAATAAATCAAATGTTCATCAACAGGCAAATGGATGAAGTGTGGTATATCCATACAACAAAATACTACTCAGCAATAAAAAGAAATGAACTGTTGATACATGGAACACCATGGGAGAATCCCAAAGTTGCATGAGTAAAAAGGAAGAAAAAATATACATGCTGTATAATTCGTGACATTTCTGTAGTTCTAGAAAAATGCAGGCTAATCTATACTGTCAACAAGCAGGTAGTAGATGCCTGCAGACAAAGATGAAAGGGGTTAAAAAGACAAGACAGCAACAGGAAACTTTGGAGGGTGATGGATATGCTCACCACAGCGCTGATTTCATGGTGCATACACCTCACACCATCAAACTACAATTTAAATATGTGCAGTGTACTGCATGTCACTGTACTTCAATGAAACTAATTTTAAAAAGACCTTCAATCATTGAAGTATTCTTTTGCTTAACTTTAAAGAAGATCTGATTTATTCACAATGAATTAAATTATTTTAATTTTTGCAAAATAAATTTGTCATGAGGCTATATCCATTAAAATGTGCAACCGTAGCTTTAATATGCCTTGAAAACAGAGGTAAGAAAACTCCAATGTTTCAGAATCTAATTTACTTGGAAATTCAAAGAAAATCATGGATAAAATTATGCATCGTAGTCTGCTTCCAATTAATTACTGCAGTCCTAAAAACTGTAGGCAGATAGCAAATATTCATATAATACTAGTGAATGTGGTTACATAAATTAACATAAAATCTAACTTTCTCTACTCGCTTCTTTCCATGCACTATAATTTGCTCTCTATCTTTAACACTGTGTTGAAACAGCTCTCTATAACTAAGATCACAATATCTCATGGAGACTTTTCTCTGTTCTTATTTTTTTTTAATATACTGCTGACAATTTCCATACTTTGATGAGGGGCTATTATAACAGAACATCCATTTTTCCAACTACACTTTAGATTAGCTTTTTTTGTTGTTGTTGTCTCTTTTTTTTTTTTTTTTTTTTTTTTTTTTTTTTTTTTTTTTTTTTTACTTTGTCATCGTCTGACTTTTGAAAATCAAAGTTTCCAGGATTTCCAACTCTGGGTTTTTTGCTTCTTTGGGTTTTTTTTTTTTTTTTTTTTTTTTTACTGGTTTTCTTTGAGTGTTCTCACCCACTCCAGTGTCATCTGTCCCCGCCCACATGCCCAGACAGCTCTCTTGGAGCTCTAGAGGAAAATGCCTAAGCACCTTTGTAGTAGACTGGGACTTGATAGCCCTCTCTACCATTCCTCTGCAATCGCCCCCTTCCCTTTCATCTGGCTTACACCTTCAGAAAGCCTTGCAGCCTCCTCTTTTGCACTCTGGGGGAAATCAGTTGCCATGAAAAATGTCCACTAGCCTGACAACACCTTACTAAGAGGAATGCTGAAACCACTGGAAAGGTCCAAAGAATCACCCAACGAGGCCTCACAGTACACACAAGCAGAAAGCCAGTCTCCAGCATTAGTGGCAGTGTTCTGATGTATAAATTTGGAAACGGGAAATATACACTAATATAGTCCACATTATTAAGTAACCACTTGAGGGGGCGGGGAGCGTGTGCAATATCAGGCCTCTCCTCTGCCACAGTCACATTCTGAGCTCACAGATCATCCTAATGTGTCATGCAGAATAAGATTCATCACTCTAGCTGTGGGCTCATGCACGCCCTGGCTCCAGTA
Source organism: Cnephaeus nilssonii (assembly GCF_951640355.1). Taxonomy (NCBI): domain Eukaryota; kingdom Metazoa; phylum Chordata; class Mammalia; order Chiroptera; family Vespertilionidae; genus Cnephaeus; species Cnephaeus nilssonii. Next base: position 67,214,268 of record NC_137077.1, on the reverse strand, counting down.
TGCGAGTCTGGTACCCTCCAACTCAGATGTTCTCTGCCACATTATCAAGCTCACACTCTATGCTCTGAGAGTGGCAGAAGTAGAGAAGATACATGTGAAACATGACCTCAGCTACTTGTCACTTGTCCTGCTTTCTCTTGACACTCCCTTTTCCCTAAGACAGGCACCCTAGGGTCATGGCTTGCCTCCCCAATATTGCTTCAGCAGCCAATTTTTGCCTTCAAGCCGTCCACACCCCAAACTGTCAATTCATTTTGAATTTGCAATCTGTTTATCTAAATATTTTGAGACTCCTAAGAGAGTCCCTGCTAAGGTCAAAAACCCAATGACCCAGACTTCACCCTTGAGCCTGAAAAAGGATGTAAGATCCTGGAAGACAAGAAACTGAACACTGAGTACATATTACCCCAGCGACTCAGGCAGAAAACAGAGCTGCTGCCAAGCCCCGAGTCCTTGGAAAGCAACACTGCTCCCTGGTGAGTGTGAGATTTTCTGCTCAGAAAATCTAAAGTGCCATAGACTAATAATACCAGAAGTTTTGTTCTCACTAGAGGAAAAAACCATGAGGCTTTCTCATGGGAATAACAGACTTCTTATTTTCCTGTATAGGTAGTATATTTCATTCATTCATTCATTCACTTATTCACAAAGTTTGTTGAGTCTTTACTCAGAGAAGACTGACAAGGACCCTGCTCTCACAGAGCTCACATTCCAGCTTTGGGGGTGGAGAGAAGATGGGTAGGGTAGGGAGCTAAATCACACTCAGATAAATAAATAATCAACATAATAAGAGACTGCCATTGGGATGTGATGGAAATAACACAGGTGTATGTAAAGTGTAATGAGGTTGGCATGAGGACAGTTTGAACGGAGTGACCCGGAAAAGCCTCTCTGAACATCTAAACTGAAACACCTCCCCAACTGAACTGCAGCTCCAAGGCAGGTCATTATTTATCTCAATGGCAGCATGTCCAGTGCCTAGGATAGGACCAAGCATATGGCTGATATTCAAAAATCAGTTGCAAAATAAGCGAATAGTTTGTCTTGTGATGACAAGTCATGCTGAACAGAGCTCACTAGTTCTGCTTGGTATTACAAACCAAACAGATGTGCAGCCATTACCAATACTCTTCCAAGAAAAAGTATTAAATTCTTCAGTCTGGTCACCATTCCCACAGTTTTACTCTCTGCCATGGGAAGTGCTCTGGTGCTCCTGTAAGTCACCTCCCCATCCCCTTGCTGAATATCCCTAATTGGCACTCTCTCCAAATCCACAGGCACATTCTCAACTCTGTGCTCTGGTCCCTCCTGGCCAAATATATCTTGCTCTCAGATTCCTAGGCTTTTGACCTGCCTCTGACTTCTGTTTCCTGCCTCACTTCAGCCTTTAGGTTTCACCCTCCACACTGTCTTCCACGCTGTACCCTCACAGCATCTCAATGATGATCCCAGTCATCTTCCCAGCACGGCTGCCCAGATCTACTTGGCAGAGGGCAGAGGGCAGAACAGTGAAAAGGTGCAGCTTGGAAGTCCACACTCTTTGGCATACAAACCCAGGTCTCACGCTTATGAGCTGTGGGACCTTGAAAAAAAGTTCTAGTCTCAGCTTCCACTCCCTTATTGATACGTGGAGATATTAATGACACCTCCCCTGAAGGTTGTCGTGAAGATAAAATGAGATGGTTCATGCTAAGCACTTAGTTCTAAGCACAAGACATGCTAAATCAATGCTATCACTATTTGGGATCTCTCCAGGTCATCCCCACCTTGGGGAATCGAATGCATCACCGGCCTTACCTTGGGAGAGAAGGAGTCTTGTCCTTGAACAAAGATGAAGTGTTGGTTTAGTATGCTAGCTTAGGCACTTTTATTTCTGAATCAAAATTTTATTTTATGACATGATGCAACAGAGAACCTACCTAAGAATGAGTGAAAGAGAAAACATCATAGTCCATGTCTATGTTATCATTCAGGGATGCTAAATAAATTTTAAAGGAAAGGTACAGCAGGTAAAAAAAATTAATAAGTTGCCTTTTCATTATGCCATGACTGTCACTTGCTCAAGATGCTATTTACATATTCACTTATGCTTAAATATAAAAAATAAAACTCCTAGTTCAAACAGTTACCATAAGTAGCTAGTCAAAATATAAATTGCATTTGAAATAGCAGCATTAATGAGATAAAATTCATAGAAGTCAGACATTATTGGTATTTATTAACATGAGAACAACCAACTATTTTTTCCTTTCCAATGCATTCTCAGAATTTTTTTTACTCACAAACAGATTAGGTTCTAACTGGCTGTTTTTAAGTTCATCTGAAAGAGGAGTTTAAGCCTCACTGTCCCTGGATGCATTTCCACCAAATTTAAAAATGAACCAGTCCTACAGTGTTTTAAAACAAAACACACTTTTCTCCTGATATACTTTCTACTTGGGCATTTTCCCATCAGAAAATACTAGGTTCAGCTACACATTTTGTTCTATAACAGAATTTTCATCAGTTCTACTTGCATTCACAAGCCTAGCATTTAACTCCCCAAACTCCCAGCATTCTGGATTAGCATTGGGTCATACTACCGTCATATGGGCTCACTGTTTCTGCTGATCTTTCTGCCACACACTCAGCACTTACTGATTACTGTCCATTTGCAAAGGAGGAGCATTTTCATGTGTTTTCTAATTTCTTTTTTACCTGAAAAAGAATTTCTATGCCAAAGGATTTATCCCATACGCACAAGGAATATTTGCCATTTCCTTGTCCATTTAGTTTTTTAAATTAGCTCTACTTTAATTTTCATCATCCTATTTTGCATCTTCTTACTTTCAAAATGCATGTTCTTTGCCTTAATGGACATGATTAGGCGTAGACATAGAAAACGCTAATTGACCCCTGTCCCCATCATTCAGTGACAGGTCAATTTGACTGATGCTTGTTATAGAACAACGACTTGCTTTATTTAAGAGAATGCAGGTTGAAAGTAAAGGTTCCTCTCTATAAAGGTTTCGTTCATGATATATTTTCATGCATTCCTGAAATACTTATTCATTACCTAATATAGGCCAGTCTGATCTGAGCGCTGGATATATAAACCTTGAACGATAAAGATACAATCCCATTAAACTCTCCTGGAGCTTAAAAACTAATGGGGGATACACACAAGTTAAAAAGCATATATATTATAGACACACATGAAGGGAACTGCAGTATAGTGTAGGTGCTACGATGAGGGCATGGTAGAATGGGTGCAGCACAGAGCAGAGATTATGAACGTGGGATCTGAGAAGCCAGGCAGCCTAGTTCAAAACTCAATTCTGCTACTTAATGAAGCACATTACTTACCATTTATGCCCCTCATTTTCCTTTCCTGTAAGATGAAGATGATTATAATTGCAACTATTTCATAGGGTTACTACCAGGGCTATTATTGAAAACACAATTCTCAAAGGTCCCTCACATTTGCTTTTTGTTCCAAACTATCTTCTTAAGGATATCTGTATGGCAAAAATAGTGATAGTATCCTCTCCAATGCAAAGGACAGTCATACATACCATCCTATCTAATAAAGAGGGAATATGCTAATTGACCATCGCGCCCTCACAAAAGATGGTAGCACCCACAGCCAATAAGGAGAGAATATGCTAATTGACTGTCATGCCCTCAAAAATGGCGGTGCCCACAGCCACAAGATGGCAGCGCCCAGTCCCCTCAGCCCTGCTGGGGCAGCAGGCGTGCGGCATGGCCGGGCCTGCCCCCAGGTGGGTCTGGCTGCTCCATGCACCTGCCTCCAGAGTCCCCCAGTCCCCTCATCCCTCCAGCCGCCCAGGGCCTCCCAAGGCTCAGGTAACCAGGTCCAGCCGAGGCTTGCGCTGCTGGCAGTGATGGGGTGTTGCCTTCCCCTGATTGCCTGGTCTCCTCCCGCCCCTGAGGGCTCCCGGACTATGAGAGGGGGCAGGCCGGGCTGAGGGACCCCGTCTTCCAGTGCATGAATTTTCATGCACCGGGCCTCTAGCCATTTATAAAAGAATCAGATGCCCCAGGCTCAGGGTTCCTCATCTGTGATATAATCCATTGCATATGCAGGTTATCACCTGGACCTCTGCATTGCTGCTGGGAATAGGATCTCAGGAAACTGGCGCATAAGAAATGCTGATACTCCGGCTAATGCTACAGCTAGAGAAACAAAGATTTTTGTCTCTAATTCAGAAGTTGCATGTCTCCTGGGAACATTCACAAAACAATGGTAGGTAGACTTGTCAAGCTTGCAAATAGGTTGAAGTAAAACCTCACACCCTTCACAGTTCTTGACAACTGTGTGAGTTAATATATGTGAGTTGCTTAGAACAGCAAGCAAGTGGTAAGTTCTCAATAGCTGTTAGCTCTGCAACAAACAGAAAACATGCCCATCCAAAGACATCCATGCCTCATTCCCAGAACCTGTTAGATTGCTGAGCAAAAAGGACTTAAGGTCACACATGGAATTAAGGTTGCTAATCAGTTGACCTTAACATGGAAGTGTCCTGGATTATCCAGGTGGACTCAACATAATCACAAGGGACTTAAAAGATGAAAGAAGGGGGCAGAAGAGTCAGTGTCAGAGTGATGTAATGTGAGAAGTGCTCTGGAGGCCATTGCTGGCCTAGAAGACGGGGGAGCAGGAGCCCAGGAATGCAGGCAGCCTCTAGAAAATAGGAAAGCCAAGAAAATGTATGGATGCTCTCCTAAAGCCTCTAGCAAAAGCAACGTCAAAGGGCCAACCCTTAGAACTGTAAGATAGTACATTGGTGTTATTTTAAGCCATAATGGATCTGGTAATTTGTTACACCATCAATCAGAAACTAATAGACTATCATTATGCTCATCAGCATCATTACCTTTATCACTAATACTTTATTAATAAATATGTCATATTACTATACTATATTGCTGTAATATATTGCTATAGATGCTATATTACTATAAATACTATATTACTATGTAATATGTATTAATATGTGTAGCAAATTACTATATTTTATGCTATAATATATTGCTATTATATTATTATATTTTCATTATTGCTATATAAAAGAGGCCCCAATTTTTAACACAAGAATGTGAAAAGGCTTCCTGGATAAATTTGATTGTGAGATCTGTCAAGTGAATAGGAGTTAGCTGGAGAAAAAGCATATTTCAGGCTAAGGGTATGTGCAAACAAGTACGAGAGAGCATGGCACTTTCAGTAAACAAAAACTGGATCAGTTGTTTGAAGCATCATCCCGTACACCAAAAGTTTGTGGGCTCCATCCCCAATCAGGGTGCGTACAAGAGGAAAACAATCAATCTCTCTCTCTCTCTCTCTCTCTCTCTCTCTCTCTCTCTCTCTCTCTCTCTCCTTCTTCTCTCTAAACATATCCTGCAGTGAGGACTTAAAAAAAAGATGAATATGACTGAAACATAGTGAAAAAATCTTGTTTTAGACATGCTCAGTTTGAGTTGCTTCTGGGACATTCCAATGGTGAGATCTATTAAGTGGTTGAATATAGAGGTCTGATGTGCTGGGGAGAGGTCCGGGCTGAGGAAGCGGATGTAAGAAGTCATCAACGTGAGTATAGTAGACTATAGCCAATGATGAGCATAGAAGAGAGTTAGGAAGATATCTGAGGAGCACTGAGACTTAAGAAACAGGCAGAGGAAAGGGGGAAATACAATAGGGCACACAAAGAATGCTAACAGGCACTGTCATAAGATGGGGGAAAGACAGGAGAATATGACGTTACATCATTCAAGATTAGTAATCCAGCCCAGCCAGCGTGGCTCAGTGGTTGAGTATTGACCTATGACTCAGGAGGTCACAGTTCAGTTAAGGTCAGGGCACATGCGGGCTCAATCCCCAGTGGGGGGCATGCAGGAGGCAGCCGATCAATGATACTCTCATCATTCATGTTTTGACCTCTCTCCCTCTCTCTTCCTCTCTGAAATCAATAAAATTTAAAAAGAGTAGTAAACCACTCAAAACAAAGTCAAGCATCTATGAATAATTTAGGTGTATTTATAAAACACAGATATCATATACCCAAGTAGTTAAATACTGTTCTCAAAGAATACTAGCTAACCATTCAATACCATTCTCCACAGATTTTCCAAATGAACTATAAAACTTTTACACAAATATAACACCAAGCATGTCGTGTGTCAGCACCATCACTTGGAGTGGGGAAAACAATACTCGGCTATTTAGCGAGTGGTCGTTTCTGGGGTGGGTCCATCCCACATCGAGGAACCCAGGAGTCTTTTTTATTTCAAGTCTCAAGTAGCTGGGAGTCATCGCCCAGGTTTGGACAGCGCTTTGACTCTCTTAATTGACAGGTTCACATTCCCAGCAGAAGAGAGTAGGAAAATAGTACTAGTTATAAATGGCATTCTTAACTCTTGAAACTCGGAGTTGTCAGTAAAATGTGTTTCCAAATTCATGTGCACTTTAGACAGCCCGATTACAAAGTGCTTACCTCTAAAATAAATTATTTATATAGGTTTGGTAAAGTGGAAACAAAGATTCATTGTGCCTTAAGGCTAGTTCCTCTTAGTATAAACTGTGTGAATAGTGCACATAAATTTCAATAAAAAATGCAAACATATAATTCAAATGCTGGAGTCTTTCCTTAAAATGGTCTAGCATAAATCTCAAGGAAAATCAAATACCTGTTGAAGTCCCTGAGAAAAAATTCACTAAAGCTCAATAGTTGTTGATTTTTTTATCACTTCTTATTGCAGTACAAAGTATTAGCTGATATTAAATGGCAGCTAAACAATTGATACAATTTCAAGAGCTAGTAGTACAAAGAGAAGAGGCCAAAATTTACAGTGAATTTTAAAGGTTCCTAGAGAAATCTCTGGTTGATGTTTGGGGTAATGAAGGCAGAGAGAAAAGGGAAGAAAATAGAGTTTAAAAATAGCACAGTTGTAGAAACAGAAAACGTGGTGACATTGTGTTACTTCACTAAATTTTGACAATAGCTCAAAGCTAATTTGCCTGTAAAGGAACTAAAATATAACCTTATCAATTTAGTCCGTGGCTTATTACTAACAGGCTCTTTTTATCATCCAAACCCACAGATTTACGATTTGCAATAGCATCAAGTCACTCAATGCCATGAAGAAAAATGAAGTCATGTCCCATTCAGAGTGAACTATGTATCAGATAGGAGGTATTGATCAAAATATGAACCATGTCTTTCATTATCAAAGGTACCTGATGCTTTGTTATAAATACCTTCTTGACAGTACAAAGAAACCACTTTTTCCCAACGTTTTCTACAGGCGAGTTTCTGAGAGCTTTTTTTTCAATGAATTTTTTTCAAAACCTATTACTGGTATTCCAAACAGTCTCAAGTTCAATTCACATTAGATCAAGAAATGAAATACAAAAAGAACTAATAATGAGCCAGAGACTGAACTGAACCCTTTGCTTCTCCAAGCTCCAATATCTAATGGGCATCACTAAGTTACACTCCTAAAGTATATTTTGTAGGAAGGAAAACATTTTGTCTACCTAATGGGAAAATGCTGAGAAGAGGGGATTTTTTTGTACCCATCATAAAAATGTTTCTCCTAATGTAAATACTCAGGTAATTGACATGATGGAGAATTGCCAGAAGCCGTTTTCCTAGCACCACAGTTAATAGAGCATGAGAGTTCTATAGCTCAAAACGACGTGGAACTGAACACGGTACACGTGCAGCAGGGAGACTACCATGAAGAAAATGGTAACACCCTTCTCATTATTTCTGTTTCTTCTTGTCCTCCAAATACACTATGCAAATGTTTTACTTGTCTCTTATTCTTGGAACCTGTCTGAATAGTTATTAAAATGAAAACCGGTATTCCGTGGAGGGCTGCACTTAAATGCACAGGTCCGAGAACACTGGCGTTTCTGCTCATGTTTCTCAGTACCATTTGGGATATTCTAGTCACAGCTGGGGGATGCTACCCTTACAGCCTGATCTGCTTACAGCCTGGGCAGAAAATGCTACGAAGTGTTTGGATTTTTCTAAAAGCTAACTACCTCAAGGAGCTTGTGTCCATTTTTCTGGATCTCAGTGAACTATGTATGTATATGTATATTTGTATGTACGTATGTGTTTATAATCCTATATTATATAATACTTTTATAATTATGGGATATAAATATACATACTGAACAAAAGTAAGTGTATACATTACATAATATTACATATTACATACAGTGTGAAAATAGCTGAATATTGGTGAATTCATTGAGTTTCATGAATCTATCATTCATTCTAAATTCGTGATGGAAATAGACTGTGCTGTATCTCGTGTAACGTAACTTCAGGCAGATGGAGGTCTTAAAATCAGAACACAATTGTGGGTTTTGTCTCACGGGGTCCAATTTAATAATAATAGCTAATAATATTTTTCAAAAATCATCCTCCAGGTCTTTGGAGTAGTTACAGAAGTACAATACCTCTAACTACTCGGCTGGTTTTACACCTGACCTGTTCCCTACCACCCCTCATCAATTGTTGACTAATCAGTACGTTCTCCTATTTCATGCAGATGCCAGCAGCGGCTCAGGACCTGCTCCCTACCTACTGACTCAGAATATGCAGTTTAATGAGATCCTCAAGCAATCCGCACCTGCATTAAAGTTTGAGAAGCACTGACTTACTTCCCTCAAAACTTCCATGGCGGGGTGCTTTGCCCCAGGGGTTGCATAAGACATCTATGAAAGTGTAAAATTAAGTTACAGCTTTTATTGGTATTTATTTTGGTCTGATACAGGTGTGCTCCCTGGTCGGATTACCAAGGAGCTTGAAGAGAGAGGAGTGCCAAAGCTGCCATGCCAGCGGCACCTTCCTCAGTTCACTTTCCAAAACCTGGGGCACGTGGCAGTGCGGGAGCACCGGCTAACCGGATTTGTGGGAGGTATTGTCTAGTTTAACTAAACCAGTGCTTATTAATTAAATAGGTGGCTTAAAAAGACTCCTGGGGGTGGGGGGAGGGAAATAATAGATTGAGATTAAGACTAATAAATCAAGACACTACAAACAAGTAAATGACAGAGCTACCAGCTCTTCAATTCCAAGTCAGGATAACTAATGTTTGAAGCCCACACTAAGGGCCAGGCACTTCATGTGAATAAACTCAGTTAATCCTAACAATTCTTTCTGAGACAGACACCATCCATAGCTCCATTCTGCGGATGGGAAATTGAGGCACGCAGACGTTATGTAAACTGCCCAGGCCAGTTTGGTATTAGCAGAGATGGGATCCACACTTTGGCTGTCTGGGTTAGATCTCCCAAGCACTAAACGCTATTCACCCTATTCCATTTGCATTATAAGGCAAAAACAAAGATATAACTATTTATTACAAAAAAGACACACTCATCAACAATGCTATTGTGCTATTAACCTACACCCATCCTCATTAATAATGTTCACCGTAAGCATACATGGTGCCCTGAAATTTAGCTAATTATAGGATCATGAGTACTATTTGAAAATTAAATAAATATAGCTACATAAGAATGAACAAGCTCAAAAATATCTGGTGGTGGTGCACGGTCATAAAATGTGAGCATCATCAGAATCACCTAGCAGGGGTCCTCAAACTTTTTAAACAGGGGGCCAGTTCACTGTCCCTCAGACTGTTGGAGGGCCGGACTATAGCTTAAAAAAAACTTTGAACAAATTCCTATGCACACTGCACATATCTTATTTTGAAGTAAAAAAAACAAAACAGCAAAAACACCCGCATGTGGCCCGAGGGCCATAGTTTGAGGACGCCTGAGGGCTGTTTAGAATACACATTTCTGGGCCCCAAGAGCAGAGTGTCTGTTTCAGTAGGTGTAGGGTAGGGCCCGAGTTTGCATTTCTAACAAGTTCCCAGGTGATGTGGATGCTGATTGGTGGTCAGGGAATCAGACTTTGTGAATCACAGTTCTAAAGGAGCAGACAGAACAGAGTCCCTCAAATGCTACATGTTTGTCACCTGGGCCTCCTTACACTGTAAGCGCCCTCAGGCACTGAGCCAGGCTGCCCGGGTTTGAATCCCTGCTCTTCCACTTGCTCCCTTCCTCAGGAAACAGTGAGCACCCGCTATTTGCAGCTCTTCTCATGAGCATGCATGTCCGCCCTCAGGTAAGGCAAGGGCTCACAATCGCTGTTTCAGGTGGGGGAAAAGAGAAGCAGAAAGACCGGTTCATAGTCCAGGTCAGAAATAAAGGAATCCTAACTAAACTATGGATGTGTTTCAGACGTGAAAGCAGACAACATTTGGAAATTAATCAAATACTGAAGATAAGACACCCACCTTAGGAGGTATTAACCTAGGTGAATGAATGGGTAATGAAAAGGATGGTGACATTCCATTAACCAACACTATGGATCCAGGGAACCAGAAGGGAGAGTGAGTGAGGGGTGGGGAGATAAGGGGAAGAAAAAGAGAAAAGATTTTTATAATATAAATAGGGCAAATTATTATCATAATGCTCACCTCAAAAAAGTCCATTTTTGCTAGTAATAGAAAAGTGATACAAAAGTTCTTTCCGTTAGTAGCACGTGTGTTTAAAGCCTTCCCATAGTTAAAACCTAGGTTGCTGAGCTTCAGAGCCCAAGTTCTTAATCTCTATTCTACATGCTGCATCCTGTTCTATTTTTATGTTGATGGAAAAGAGACTCAATTAAAGGCCAAACAATAAGTCAAAAATCATAGGGATTAGAGGCTCCCAGGAGCACACCCACCCTTTCTTCCCAGGCCAGCTTTCTCTCCCTAAATTCTAAGAGTGTCCAAGAAATTTGCAGCCAGGGGAGCAGTGGGCAGCAACAACTTTCCCCCTGACCCTGTCTCCAAGGCCCCCTCTTCTCTGACTTCAGTGAGCCAAAGCAGCCCCTCCTAGGCTCCCTCCTATCGCTTCTTCTATCCCAGGCCCTTCCTTGTCTCACTGTCCCCAGCTTGAATAAATATACTCTCAAAATAAAAAATAAAGAAAAAAAGTAGGGATTAGCACCCAGGACTATGAGATACTAAAAACATCACACCTACCCTGGTCTACCTATCCTTTTATTCCTCATGATATACTCTGAATTAAAGTCTATTTTTAAAACGCTTTTTGAAGAAAGAAAATAGTATAGGCAGTATGTCCACAATGCTGGGGGGAAAATGTTGACATTTCAGACCACATGGACATCTGCTGGTTTCTAGGAAGACATCAAATAAATAATGTTTTCAGGTTTATTATGGACTCCCAGTGCTGATTTCCACAAATGTTCAGTCCCTTCCTGTAAAACTGTATTATAAAAGGCAAGATTGCGAGCTTGTTAGAAATGCAGTAAACTTACTCTACACTCCTTTGCTTAAGTACCAATGAGTTCCTGTAAAAATATAGTTAGATCTCTATTTTTAAACATAATTTTTTTTTTGGCAACTGAGAGCCTGCATTCTTTAGTATGGCATAGTCTCTGATGTTAGGGAAAAATGTCAAAACCTGCTCCCCCGTAGACAAACACCTTATAACCAGAACGAGCGAATTTAATCCTTAAAGAAAAGGAAATCCTTGGGGTCAGATAAAAACTATGCTCTGTTGACATTCTCAAATTAAAAAATATATATGGCAAGGTACTGACTGCTGCAACATAAAAACGTTTCCTTCGCAGTCTGGCTGAATATAACAGCAGGTGGTAAAGTGGCATTACAAGACAGTCACTTTCACTTGAAGCCCAAAGGCAAAGGATCCATTCTATCTTCAGTTAGCGTGCATTATGTTGTTGCTTCTTCTATATATACACACACAAACAAAAAGTAAAAATACTTTCCATTATCACCAAAGGCAAACAAATGACTAGTTGATAATGTCTCTTTTTCCTTTTTTCTTTTTTCCTCTCCCAGACTGCTTCCTATAATGCTGTGGTACAAATCATTGGGCTCCACTGTGATAGCGCAGTCATACCCTAAGATGCTTTAGTGACATTAAGTTTTATTTCTTGATAATGTCATATTTCAAAACATAGTACATAAGGAGCACAACTTTTTAAAACAGTTCTACGATAGTCAAGTAAATTGGGTATTGATATCTGGCTGTCAAATTTTTATTGAAACACTACCACCCTGTTTTCTGGAACACTACCACCTTATGTTTCATTTAAACATATTAACTGCTTAACACTGATACTAAACTGAACCAATGCTAATTTTCCAAATGTTTGGTCACTCAGTATGTTTTTCAGCTGAGGAAAATCTGTTTTATCATGAATTTACAGGGGTTTTGTTTGTTAGACTAAATGCATCCCTTTGCTAGCCCAATTGACGCCACTATACAATTTAGAAAAAGCCACCTCTTCCTCAAGGCAATGTACTTTCATTTGCCAGAAAACGATCTTAATAAATACACAAATCTATGATGGTTACCCACGTGAATGGTGCTCTTATAGAGTTGTGCAATGCACAACCTAATCTATTAGGTATGTCAACAGAATCAACAAGATTCCACAGAGCTCAGAAGTCTAATGCACTCTGCAAGGATATAGGAAGGCAGGCTTTCAAAATAAATACATTTGTGAAGAGATGATGTATGAAACATCATATATGATCGAAGGATATGATGAGAAGTCAGATGTGTTTTGCTTTATAGAGGATATAGAAAAAAAGAAAAAAAAAACAATGGACTTAAGAGTGTTAGGAGTTATAAAAAAAAAATTTCTGACAAGAGAGCTATTGAAAATTCAGATAATGTGCCAAGAAAGTCTCTTTACTTAGCACAGCTCTCAGCTCTGCTGCACATTAAACTCAACTGAAGAACTTTTAGAAAAACTGATGTCTGGGCCCCACCAGAGAGCAATTCTGTCTGAATCTCTAGGGCTGGGGCTCCAGTGTCAATCATTTTGGAAGTTCCCCAAATGATTTCTAGTGTCCAGCCAGGGTTTAAGACCTTTTGACTTAGGCGACTTTATGAGCAGTGTTCCTGCGTAAGATAGACTAGACTAGTGGTTGTCAAGTTTTAGTGCGCATTGGAATCACCAGGAGGCATAAGGCAGGTTGCTGGGCGGGCACAACTTCCAGAGTTCACGGTTCAGTAGATGCTGATGCTCCTTGTCAAGAGCCACACGTTGAGGAGCGTTGGTTTAAAACCTTACCACTCAAATTGTTGTCCTGGGATGGCAACTTTAACATCATTGCGAGCTTGTTAGAAATGCAGAATCCCAAGCCCCACCCACTATTGAAAAGATATCTAAATTTGAACAAGATTCCTTGGTGACTCCTATGGAAATTAAAATTTGAGAAGCACTGTTCCAGAGTATAGACCAATTAAAAAGTCTACTGAGATAAGGAGAAACAAAAATGGGGATGAAATAGGATAGAGACTCGCGAATAACTAGAGAGCTCATATTCTAAAGACTTCAGCTCTAACCAATCAGTGCCCCTGTAAAATTACAGGCTCCGTGTTACCAGATATTCTAATTTTCCAAGAAAGTTAGTAATCTGGATTTTTATATGAAATCCTCCAACTGTAAAATATTAGCAATTAATTCAAAGGTTTTGTAACACCTTTAAGACCAAATAAAATATCTGACCCACAGCTCACCTGTGTGTGACTTCTGATCTAGGGAAAAAAAAATCAATCATAAATTGAATTAGAGTTTGAAATAAATCACTGGAAATGTCCCCTAGAAGTCTTCTTTTAAAAGCTTAAGATAAATGATATATTTGGTAACAGTTAATTATTTTCCATAGGGCATATTTCTGCCTGACGTGAAATCAGGAAAGCAACAGAAATGAATGTTAAACAGGACTCTTTGAAATATGAATTACAGGAGAAAAATATGCAGCTATAAGGTAGGAAGCAAGAGAGGAAGCAGAAATGCCATGGGAGTGCCTCTGAAGAACATGAGATGCACGCCCAATCTCAAGATGAGAAAAGTGAGATATTTTGTTATCGAAGCAATGCGTGGATGGCCTTTCTCCATTGCTAGTGGGAGTGGGGTTCTTGGGGTACCTCAAGAATAAGAATTTCACCCTAACTGATTTGGCTTAGTGGATAGAGCATCGGCCTGCGGACTGAAGGGTCCCAGGTTCAATTCTGGTCAAGGGCATGTACCGTGGTTGTGGGCACATCCCCGGTGGCGGGTGTGCAGGAGGCAGCTGATAGATGTTTCTCTCTGATCGATGTTTCTAACTCTCTATCCCTCTCCCTTCCTCTCTGTAAAAATCAATAAGATATATATTTTGTAAAAAAGAATAAGCATTTCTGGAGGCCCCCACAGGAGCATGAGATGTGGTAGAGAGCATTATTTTCATGGAATTACATCCTTGGGTTTGCAAAGTTCCCATTTCCCTTAATTCAGTCCTGAAAGAGGTGCAGCTGGGGATTCAGCAGAGCTAAAAGCAAAGCCAGTGTCCAGAGTTCCCGTTCCATATCAGAGCTGGGTCCAGTAGAGCATCAGGCCAGTTACAGTCCATCAGTCCATTGTGTGGGGTGGGATGCACATGGCTGTGATCCAATGGGTGAATGCAGGGCAGCTAGGAGAGTGTGCCCCCTGCAACAAGAGTCCCAAGAGTCCAGCAAGAGCTGCGAAGCAAGAGAGCAAACTCCTTTGTTTAGGAGCTTAAGTATCCTAAATCTTCCAGTGCTTGCAGTGGCCATGCCAACTCTGGCCAATGACCTGTTCTCAGGTGTGACTGACAGTAAAGTACCTTCCCTACTTTACCAAGACTTTCCTGGGTGAGTGTCTATTCTCCATCCAGTCCAGTCCCTTCCCCCGTTGATCTGCAGGGAATAGACCTGTGGCTCGGCAGCTGCCTGGCAAAGCGGCACAAATGAATGCCCATATTATTTGGTCTTCCCCTTGCTCCTTTCCTGTTAATTAATAACTGGGTTAATTACAATGGTACCCATTTGACTGTCTTTACTGTTAAATATAACTATGGACACCGCAACATTTCCAATCATAAGTCTTTGAGAATCGATGAAAAACAGCAGTATTTTATATGTAGAATTTGTTTTCACTTGTAAAAGAAGATATGACAAAACTTTCTTTCCATATTTACTTAATAATATTGAATCATATCATTGCCTTTAACTATGAAGCAGTTTGATTTTTTTTCAATGGAGGCACACAATATTCTCAATGTATGACATTTCAATAGTCACTGTGTAGTTTTCCTTTAAACCTCATACAATCACTTATTAAAGTCATCTCATAAGCTACCTAGAGAATAACAAGAAGGCACCTTTCAGAAAGGTCACATAGGACTGGGAAAACACACAGGGAGTAGCTTAAGCAGACTGAAAAGAATCATGAAAGTCAAATTACATATCTCAGTGGAAGAAGAGAGAGTAGAAAGTTATGAAAACTACTTATTGCTCTGCTAGAGCACCAGTAAAAAAGCAAAGTTTCATAAAGGACATGGGAATGACATAGAAAAAAAAAGTACTAAGGGAAATATGCACTCTCTCCTAACCAGATGTCCTTCCTAACTCACTTCTTTCACTATGTATTTCTTAACTCCATAACTTGAAGCGGCTCTCTCCAAGACTAACATATTAGCCTGTGATAAAAGGTATTCAGAATGAGATTTAGCTTTAATCTCCATACTATCTGCTCACTTCTCCATAAATCTACTCCATTGGGCCAACAATTAGGACAATAGATACTTTTCTGTACTCTAAATTCACCTTTATAAACTTTTCAAGCTTTTGCCATCAGAATAATAAAACAAAATGTGCTGAATGTCCTTCTTAGTTCAAAATTTGAGAGAGTCACTTAGTCATTTTATCAGCCTCTTCAAAAAAATATTGAGTATGCCAATGACATTAACTAGCCAAGATATATTAGATAAAATTATTTCTTCAAAAAAAGTAGCACCTCAAAATGAGTATGGCACCTTAAATGGCATATAGTAGCAGATGAAGGACAGACTTCTACAGCCCAGTCAAGATAAGAAAATTTGTAGTTGAAACTACCAAGATTAGAGATTACAATGTGAATATTTCCTAGATCTATATTTATAATTTTCCATCTTTGGGAACTTTGTTTAAATATTGACATTAGAACATGATATCAAAGAGGAGTACACTGAAAATCAGAAGCACTTTGCTTTTTACCTTCGCCTGAAATAAATCATGTAACCCAAGGACAAAGCATTTCAGTTTTTTTTTTGTTTTAAACTGACATGGCCCTTTCATTTTCATTATATACAAAAGGGGGAAAGAAATCAATTCGTATTTAATCAAGGCCTAATATCTGCCAGGCTCAGGACTTGGCAAAATAACCAATCAGATGAAATGATGAACTAGACTATCTTTATGGCCCCTTTAATTGAAAACTTATCTCATTCCTATGGAATATTTGGGCAAATTGATATGTAAATCACATGTAAATCCTCATCACAATAAGTCACACAAGGACCACTGTTCTTTCTGTCACAGCCTCACCCATCTACAGTGAATAACTCCTTTATCTACTTGTGCAAAATCCAGAACTATAGAGAAATGCCTTTCTTTGTGGCCATGTTACCACAGTACATTATAAAGTTAGAGGGAGGAGGGAGATAGAGAAAATATATATACATAGTTTAATGCAAACTGTTCCAATCAATGTTTTAGCCATTTTCCTAATGATACTCAAGAACATTTTCTTATATTTTCACTCATTCAGTTCATTAACATTGCTATGTTCATATTGAGCGACTATGCTAAATCCTAGGGACACAAAAATGAACAATACTGAATCCAAGTCCTTGTTTCTTAGGACTCAAAAAGATCATTAAAGAAATGGTTTAAGTACATAGTAAGTGCAATATGCCTAGGGTACTAAGAAAATACAAAAGGAAAGCATCTATTTCAATCAGGGAGTCAAAAGAAGGCTCTCAAGAGAAAATGGTGCTTGAGTGGATTCCCTAAACATAAAGCATCCTATCTAATAAAACAGTAATATGCAAATTGACCATACCTCTGCTACACCCACAAACCACACCCACCAGCCAATCAGGAGTGAGTATGCAAATTAATCCAACCAAGATGGCTGAGGCCACGGAGAGAGCAGGAGGCTTGGGTTTCCCCGGCAATAGAGGAATCCAAGCTTCCTGCACACCCTGGCCCCCCTTGGCCTCCACTCAAGGCTACAAAGTTTCAATTATAGAAGGTAAATAAATCCCAACAAAAATGGCTGCAGCCACAGAGCGAGCAGGAGGCTTGGCTCCGCTCAAGGATACAAAGTTTCAATTATAGAAGACAAATAAATCCCAGAAACCAGGGCCTCTGCTTGGGTTGTCAGGGGGCATGGCTGGCCTGCAAACTACCACAGGCCCCTCGCCCAGGCTGCCCCACACCCCAAGGGAACCCCCACCCTGATCCAGAACACCGTTCAGGGCAAATTAGCTGGCCCCACCGGAGCACCAGGCCTCTATCCTATCTAATAAAAGAGTAATATGCAAATTGACCATCACTCCAACACACAAGATGGCTGCCCCCATGTCGACACAAGATGGCCGCCACAAGATGGCCAGTAGGGGAGGGCAGTTGGGAGGGACCAGGCCTGCAAGGGAGGGCAGTTGGGGGCCATCAAACCTGCAGGGGAGGGCAGTTAGGGGTGACCAGGCCAGCAGAGGAGGGAAGTTGAGGGCAACTGGGCCTGCAGGGAAGGGCAGTTGGGGGGGACCCAGGCCTGCAGGGGAGGGCAGTTAGGGGTGACCAGGCCTGCAGGGGAGGGCAGTTAGGGGCAAACAGGTTGGCAGGGGAGCTGTTAGGCATCAATCAGGCTGGTAGGGGAGTGGTTAGGGGGTGACCAGACTGGCAGGCAAAAGCAGTTAGGGGCAATCAGGAAGGCAGGAAAGCGAGCAGTTGGGAGCCAGAAGTCCTAGATTGTGAGAGGACCCAGATTGGAGAGGGTGCAGGCTGGGCTAAAGGACACCCACCCACCCCCGTGCATGAATTTCATGCACTGGGCCTCTAGTGGTAAAATAAAAATAAAAACAGGGTATAGGGCAACACAAGCAGAGGTAATGTGGAGAAGAAAGACACAAGGGGTAAAGAAGCCTAGTAGGCAAGGAAAAGAAGCTATAAAGTATTATTGCAGCACAGAGTTAGAAGCAAACAGCATGGGAAGAGGAAGCTGGAGTGGTGGTCAGTGGGTAAATAATTGAGGACCTTATATGTCAGGCTAAGAGCTTGCATTTTATTCTTAGGACAATGGGAAGCCAATGAGGGGCACAGGAGAAGAGCATGCCTAGATTTTGCCTATGTTGCATTTAAGATAGTTCTGAGGTGGAAATGACAGAGGCAATAAAATCAGTGACAAGTTGTCACTGTGTTGTGAAATGTGTTGTGCAATGTTAACAGGAGTCTGGAAGAGTGAATAGTTAAGAAATACGTAAGGTTTAAAATCAGAATAATATGATGGCAGCAAGATGGAAGAATCTAAGAATCCTCTTCATCTGTTTATGGCTGTAGGGCCAATTCCTTATGTGAACGTGCAAACAAGTGAAATATGAACTACAAGGGAAGAGCAGGACCTGTTAGGATGCAAAATAGAGGGCAGGGAAGCTTAATTCTGCCTGGACTTGTTGCAAAACTATAACTCATGATCCATGAGGGGCGATTCAGCAAGCATTAATAAATGCAGTAGATGGAGAAACAGGAGATAGTGCTATCAGAGGAAATAAAGCTCCAAGAATGAAAGAAGGATCAATAGTGCCAGATGCAGCAAGGAGATGCAGTTAGATAAGTACTAGAAAAGTGTTTATTGGATTTGGCGAATTTGCCTTAGCCAGGAAGTTTCATGCAGCATGAGAGCCATGCCCCTGTAGGCTAGGTGACTAAGTAGTAAAGAAGTGGCTGCAGAGCCTGGCCAGCATAGCTCAGTGGTTGAGGTCGTGGTTTGATTCCAGGTCAGGGCACATGCCCAGGTTGCGGGCTTGATCCTCAGTGTGGGGTGTGCAGGAGGCAGCCAATGAATGATTCTCATCATTGATGTTTCTCTCTCTCTTTTCTGTAGAGGAGTAGAATGAGGGGGGAGCGGGCCTAAGCAAGCAGTCAGACATACCCCAAGGGGTCCTTAGTGCTGCCATGGAGGCAGGAGAGGCTCCCACCACCACCGCTGAGCTCGCCAGCTGTGAGCCCGGCTTCTGGCTGAGCGGCACTCCCCCTGTGGGAGTGCACTGACCACCAGGAGGCAGCTCCTGTGTTGAGTGTCTGCCCCCTGGTGGTCAGTGTGCATCATAGCAACTGGTCATTCTGCTGTTGGTTGATTTGCATATTAGGGTTTTATTATATAGGACTAGATGCCCAGTGCATGAATTTGTGCATGGGTGGGGTCCAGCCAGACTGGCCCCAATCAGGGTGGATCAGGGCTGGGCCTTTCAGGAGGAGGAGATGGCGAGAGGTTGGCTGCCAGCCTGCCTGGATCAGGGCCTTATTAGGGCCCCCAATCAGGGCCAGGCCAGTGGGGGAAAGGGGCTGTGGTCGATTAGCTGGTGGGCCCTGCCTCTGATTGGGATTGGGGGGCCAATTGGGGATGGGGCTGGCCATGGGAGGGGCTGTGGGCAGTGGGAGGGGTGGGTGGGGAGTGCTGATCAGGGGCCAGCGGCCTGGGGTGTGCCCACCCCCTGAGCCAGCCCCACCCCCTGATTGGCTGGTTTGCTGGCCACAGTGGGCGTCATAGTGACCGGTTGTTAGGTCGTTATGGCCGTTATGGTAGCTGCCTTTATATATATATATAGATAGAGAGCCTCAGTTACAGTTTGGACATTCTTTTGCTCAGTGTTTACAAGGAACGTTTTAGAGAATTCTGTCTGTTGCTCCCAAGGTTACTCAAAGAAAATGGGTGGCAGAGAAAGGAGGGGACTCCCATCCAAGTTCACTTTATTTCTTTTTCTTATATTCCAAGCACTCCCTCTGAATTATGATTGTTCTATTTCTTACAAGCATTAGCTTTATAATCTTGTTTGTCCCTATATTTTGGTGATTAGATTCTACATATATCTGATGAATTTGTTCTGACAACATCAACAGGAATGGAATAGCTTCTGGTTCTTTGGAAATGAGAAGGCACCTACAACAGCTCTCTTCACTAAACTGAAACCTGGTATTACTTCTACTGCATGGTTTTTCCTGTAACAGTGAACCGCTTAAAGAGACTTTAAGAGATTCTTCTCCAGGAGGATTCATAAGAAGCTACACTTATCAGACTCTCTCCGCACCTCCTGTCCTTCCCCTCTCCTGCCTGTCCAGCTCCTTGTCAATCACCTTGTGTACAGAATGACGGACTACCGTATCCAGAGTTATCCGTCAAGGGAGGCTTCAGCAGAAGGAGCAAGTCAGTGGGTCAGGGAAGAGAAAAGCAAAGCGAGAAAAGGGAAACAACAAGCTATCATTTTCCTTGCAAATGACTACATTACTTCAATGATGAAAATTGAAAATGTTATCTGAGTGGAGGGAAAAGTATCAATTAAAAAGAGCAAAACAAAACAACAATAAAACAGGAAGAATTTGTCACAACATACAGACTCTGAACTTCAACTAGCTAAAATTTATCTGTTGATTTTTTTTCCCTGGAAGCACATATCACCTTACATAGCACTACAACCTAAAGCAATAACATGGAACTGTGTGAAATAGTATTTTGTTCCTCCCTAACTAAACCTGATTTAACTCATTTCAGGAAGTTAAAACAGACGTGAACATTCTTCACACCTAAAAATCACCAAGTGTGTATTGTTTATTAATTGAATCATTTGTTACTAGTTCCTTGATTAAAGTCCATTTTTCATATGCATACTTCCATCCATTGCATTCCCGGTGAAAGTGTGATGTCATCCTAATAATTAAAGTCCTGGTTGCCATTATTAAATACTTATCAAGTGTCTGCCTGTTACAGACTCTGAGCTGGGTAAGATCTACTCTTGGTGTAGTTCCCGTTAGAGAACAGTGAAGGGGATGCCATAGCCAGGCTGCCTAGAATTAAATCTTGAATCTGCCACTTACTGTCACTGTTTAATCTCTTTCAGCCTCAGTTCCTGTTTTAGTTCAAGTATGATAACATGAATATATATGTGATAGGACTGTTATGAAAATTAAATGTCAGTATATGAGCTAACATGTAATACATGCCTGATATGTCTTATCTAGTATTATTAACAGATTTAAAGAGGTAAATATATTTGACACCCTCCACAAAAGAGAAAATGTTAGCCAAAAATTCCAGTCATTCCAGATGTCAACTTATACTCAAAAACATACATGTAAAAACTGAATAGAGTAAATTTGGTATGTTTATAAAGATCAATTAAAAACGAACTTCCAGCCCAGCCAGCATGGCTCAGTGATTGAGTGTCAACCTATGAATCAGAAGGTCAAGGTTTGATTCCCAGGCAGGGCATATGCCTGGGTTGTGGGCTCGATCCCAGTGTGGGGCATGCAGGAGGCAGTCAATCAATGATTCCCTCTCATCATTGATGTTTCTATCTATCTATCTATCTCTCTCTCCTTACCTCTCTGAAATAAATAAATATATATTTTAAAGAAACCAATTTCCAAAGACTCCTACATTCCAAAGATGCTATCCTACATAATAAAAAGGTAATATGCAAATTGCATCACTCCGCTACGCCCACGATTGGGCCGGCTGGAGGCACGGGGGGCGGGACTCAGGGTGGCCGATTGGCTGAACAGCCGGCGCTGCGGGAGGACCCATGGGGCCAGCAGAAGGCGCCGGTGGCGGAACTCGGGGTGGCCGATTGCGTGGCTGCCGGCATCAGTTTTCCGCCAGTACCAGTTTTCCTCTGGCCACCTGCCGATCGGAGCGCCTCTAGCCAGCGCCATCGGCCACCCCGAGTCCCGCCCCCAGCCTTTGGGAGGCGCTCCGATCGGCGGGTGGCCAGAGGAAATGGCGCCAGGTGGCCAATCGCGCTGGCTGGAGACGCTCCGATCCGCGGGTGGACAGAGGAAAACTGGTATTGGTGGAAAACTGATGCCAGCAGCCAGGTAAGGAAAGTCTATTGCACGAAACTTCGTGCAACGGGCTTCTAGTTATTCCATAAAAATGATCAAACCATAGAATAAGTTTAAATTGACAATAGTAGTTCAAAACTTGCCTGACTCTGACATCTAATTAGTTAATTTTTCCATTATTGGACAAAAAAATTCAGGAGTCCTGAGAACAGGGGAATGGAGTAACAGGCTGCACTTAGCAGCCTGGAATATTACATGGAATATTACAAACACTCTAGATTACCACGTGAGATGCAGCTGAGAGATGGGTGACAAACCTCCAGAGAAGAACGGACTTTGAATTGACTGTAGGGATAAAGGGAGGTTAAAGAAGGCACAATAATAATTACCTTCAAAAGTGCTCATTTTCTGTCAGGCAATATTTAATGCTTTACTCATAGTAACTTATTTAATCCTCACAACAAAACCTAAATTAGTAGGAAGATAATATTATTATCATTCTCATTTTTTATATATAGGTAAACTGAGAGTGGTTAATTACTTGGCCAAGGTCTTACTATAGCCAGTAAATAGGAATTGTGCCCAAGCAGTCTAGTTTTTATTCATGATACAATACTGCCTCCCTCAAATATAAAATGATGTGTTTAGCTTGATATGCTAAAATTATAAATATCTGACAATAGGTAATGAAAGGTATGCTTTATAATGTGTTTATTTTTTCATGATGTGTTTATTCAATCAGATATTAACCTAAAGTTAATATGTAAATGACAGGTGTTTGCATGTTTACATTTTGCTTTAATATTCTAGGATCTCTGAGGATCACACAAATGTTTGACTACGCACTCAAGAACGAAGTTCACACTGTACTTCATCTGTCCAGATCCCTCCTGGATAGTGCCAAATAGAATGCGATCTTGAAGCGAGAAAGCAAGAGAGTTCAGAAAAATTGCTCTCTGTTCTTCAATACCTCAACTCTACTGAATTTTCAAGCGTCTTAATTCTGGAGGGTATGTTAGTCTGATTATTTTGGAATAATATTAAGTGAAGCATTAATACTGTACCCAGGCCATATCTTATCATTGGGCCTGACCTCATAGGAACCCTGGGGAGCCCAGCAGATGGTGTATGCTTGAGTAAACAAGACAAAGAAAACATCAGTGTTTGTTAGTAACACCTCAAAAATAATCCCAGTGAAATAATTAGGCTAATGTCTTTATACAGAAAGAACATTTAAAAATTTTAATAAGTTTGAATTATGATTACCAAACCAGACTAAAACCAGCCTGACAAAAAGGAAGAGTGAGTGATTAAGTTGAACAAGCTGGTGAATTATGAGGATTGAAACTAAGTCTGGTCATATGCCATATCTTTATTCATGACCTAAAAACAGCCCACCACATGGTAATTAAATTTACAAATGCAACTAAACTGACATGGTATTTCCAAAGGTTAAGCCAGGACAAAAGTTAAAAAGAAGCTTCTTCACCTTAAGGGAAATATTTTTAATAAGCAAAAGTACTGTCATAAACTCTCTTAAAGTGCCATCAATTATCATTGAACAAAGATGCTCTTTAAGTAAAGGTCAAACTTCACATAATAAAACACTTGAGAACAGGCACATTGCCATGGCTTTATCATTTATATTTTTATTTAGTGTGAAAACCTCTCTCTTATTTTTATTGATCAGTAGGGAAAATATGTGAACAAGTAAAAAAATTAAATTTTCACTTTTATCACTTAAACTTATCTTTTGCCTTTCCTACTTAATGAACCAGAAAGTCTCCGTTTGCTAGTAATAACATAATTATGTCCTTGGGAACTGGTTTTTATATTGCAGCTATTTACTCCTTTACCTATCAGGTCATTACATTAGTTCAGAATTATATGTTTCTCTTATAACAGCTGATGATAATAATAAATTCTTACATTGCATCCCAAAAGATATATGAAAAAAATCTTAATAACCACTTCATTTAGAGCAAACACAGTGCAACAATAGATTGGAGAACTTTCAACCAAAAAAGTATGCCCAACTTTGGCTTTATTTCCATTCACATATCATATCCACAAATCAAGTGCAATAAGAATGAAAGTGTGAGAGAAACAGAGCAATGTTATTAAATTAGAAAAAATGGTTTATATGATAATGAAACATGTAACAATCTGATTTAAAAGAGATTGAAGTGAGATCATTCAGTCCTCAGTAGCTCCCCATTCCAGTTCAGAGGAATCTGTCCTAATTCCCCAACCCAGGGTGCTCTCAACCTGAAAGTACATCAGTACTAATGACTGATGTCATAGAGATCAATTCCTACAAGATTAGTTAAATAAGCTGTCCCACTTTGAAGGAAGATTTCCATCCTTTGGGGAAGACATTATTAGAATGGATACTAATTGTATCTGCTTGTCACATGCAGATGACAGTCATGTTTTGCTTGACCTACAGGGTTGTTTTTGTTTTGTTTTTTAATTAGTTGTCAGCGGTTAAAAATTTGGGAGCTATCACATAAAAATAACTCTGGATTCCTGACTCTTGTTGAAGTATAACAAGAACTCTTCAAGAACGACGTCCATCTGGAAACAACGATCTGCTGATGAGGAAGAACTTTTCTTCGTAAAGGGTGGCACATCTCCAGTTTACCTCAGTTCCCAATTCTCTCATTCCCATTACACACCTGACCCCTCTAGGCATGCTTACCCTGTTTAAACTTGCCGTCCTTGCTCTATAGTCCAAACACCCCATCTCACTGCTCTTCTACCCTTACAGAGGGAGAAGTGTGGGGGGACCACAGAAGGAACACAATGGTGGGATTCAGTCTGTAAAAGTGTATGCCTGTTGGGGAGGGAGGATGATTGGGTAGACAAACTTAACTTGTTTTTGTTTTTACCAGAGACTTTCCTTTTCACCATGGCTGATGTAGCCTGAAAGTTAAGAGGTATGCATTAATACATGGGACCTTAATATTACAAAGAACCTATGAGGTCATGTTGCCCTGGATCCCCCAAATTGGCCCATCATGAGAATCATTGAAAAACCTTTACTTTTGACAAAAATTTCAGTAGTGACTGAAAATCTAATCCAGGGATTCTGATGTCCGGAATGGTGGCATGAGGACCTGCAGCTCCACTGCTCAGCAAAACAACCATAACTGGTGAGAATTATGGAACAAACAAACATATAAAACCTTTGAAAATTGTCCTAAGGATATATATCAAGTGAAGAAACATTTATTTAAGAAAATCTACTAAGTCTCAGTAAGAAGAGTGAGAGTCTGTAGCACTTGAGCCACAACTACTCTGTCACCCACCCCTCTCCCCAGCTCAGCATGAGGAAGCTCCACTACCAACAGCTGTGGCCAAGAAGATGGGCTCAGGGACCTCTCTTCCACCAGCTCCCAGGCACAGTCTACAGTGTCTCCCCTGGAGGGAAAGGCTGCCAGCATTTCTCCTCACCCCCAGGTCCCCATTGCAGAGGAGGCAAGTGCAGCAAGAGATCCAGAGCTTCCCTCTATACCCATCCCCCACTTGTACACAGAGCTTCTATTCCAGGTGTGGCAGGTTGAGAACATTGGTTTTTGCCTTTGCTTTCATTTTTTCATAGGGCAAAGGTTTCATTACAAGAGATTCAAGTCAAGAAGACTAGAGATTACTGCTCAGGCCTAGAAACCCTCCCATAAACCAGGGATTTTACTCCAAGAAAAGCAGGTCATTATTCCAAGGTCCAGTGTCAAAACAGTGGCTCAGAGATGTTTGCCCATGGGAAAGGCAGGCTATAAGAACAGAGAGCTCAGAGTTATCCCCATAGATATTTTTATTTGGAAGAGGACAAGAAAAAATCCAAGCCTAAAGGTATGCAAGGTTGGTGTAATATCCAAAAATCAGTAATGTAATGTACTGTACCAATATAACTGAGGACATCTCAATAGAAGCATTAAAAGCATTTGAAAAAAAAAATTAACACCACTTCATAATTTTTAAATGACAGAAACTCCCTTAATCAAATAAAGAGCATTAAAAAAATAACCACAACTGATATTATACTTGATGATAAAGACCGAATGCTTTCTCCCTAAGATCAAGGATCTTCACTCTCTCTACTTCTATTTATAATTGTATTGGATGTTCTAACCAGAGCAATTGGTCAAAAAGTGTAATAAAAGGCATCCATATTAGAATGAGAGAAGTAAAACTATCTCTATTTACAGATGACATGATCTTTCATATAGAAAACTCTAAGGAATCTACTAAAAAACAATTAGGACTAATAAATTAATTCAGCAAGCTCACTATATATAAGTTCAATATGCAAAAACTTCAATTGTATTTCTATATACTAGGAATAAAAAAATCCAAAAATAAAATTGAGAAAAAAATTCCTTCTACAATAGCATAAAAAGAATAAAATGCTTAGACATAAATGTAACAAAAGGAGGACAAGATGTGTACCCTGAAAACTACAAAGCATTGTTGTGAGAAATTAAAGAATTAAAAAATGTAAAGACACCTCATGTTCATGAATCAAAAGTTAATTTTAAGATGGCAGTACTCACTAGGTTTATTTAGAGATTTTGTATCAAAATCCCAGATGACTTCTTATCAAAAATTGACAATCTAATCCTAAAATCTTTATGTTAATTTGAGGGACCAAAAATAGGCACAATTTTAAAAAAGAAGAACAAAGTTAGAATACTAACATTTCAAGGTTACATAAATCAAGAAACTTGTGGTACTGGCATAAGGATAGATATATAAATCAATGGGATAAAATGAAGAGTCCAAAAGTAAATCCTAAAATTTATGATCAATTAATTTTTGATAAGGGTGCCAAGAACAATCCAATGAGAAATTAGTCTTTTCAAAAACTGATGCTAGAATAACTAGATATTTACATGCAAAAGGATGAAGTTGGACCCCTTTTTTCACAGCATTTACCAAAATTAATTCAAAATGGGTCATAGACCTACATGGAAGAGCTAAAGCAATAAAATTCTTGGAAGAAAATACAGTGACCTTGTGTTAGGCAAAACCTTCTTAGATATGACACTAAAATCAAAAGTGACAAAAGAAAAAAGTCTAATTTAAGCCCTTCTCAAAGTTAAAAACATTTATGATTCCCAAAATACCATGAAGCAAGTGAAAAGACAATCTACTCAATGGAAGAAAATGTTTATAAATCTTATATCTGATAAGGGAATTGTATCTAGAGTATATAAAGTATTCTTACAACTGAATAATAAAAAAAGACAAATAACTCAATTTAAAAGTTGGCAAAGATCTGAATAGATATTTCTCCAAAGAAAATATACAAATGGCCAATAAGTAAATGAAAAGATGCTCAACATCCTTACCCATTAGGGTAGTGCAAATCAAAACCACAATGAAATACCACTTCATCCCACTAGGATGGCTATAATTAAAATGACAGATAATAACAAGTATCTACAAAGAAAGACACAGAAAAATTGATGCTTTTCTATACTGCTGGTTGGAATGCAAAATGGCCTGGCCCCTTTGGAAAACAGTTTAGCAGTTCCTCAAAATGTTAAGTGTAGAGTTACCATATGACCTCATAATTTCACCCCTAACTATATACCCAATTTAAATGAAAATGTGTCCACAGAAAGTTGTGTACTTGAGTATTCGTAGCAACATTATTCATACTAACTAAAAAGTAGAAGTAACCCAAATGTCTATCACCTGATAAATCAATAAATAAAATGTGATATATCCACACAATGGAATACAATTTACCAATAAAAATGCAGAGAAGGTAAAGGGCTGTGAGGAGATTCCAAGAGAAAAGATAGAGCCCATAAGCAGGGCCCTTGTAACTCAGGCATCATGGCACCTGCATGCAAATTAGAAAAAGGGGCTTTGTCTTCCAAGTGATCAGAGATGGCAAACTACAGACTCCAAGTCTGGCCACATCCATTTGTTTACACATTGTCTATGGTTACTTTTAGATTACAACAGCAAGCAGAGTTGAATAGTTGCTACCATCTGTATCATCCACAAATACCACACTGCTTTAGAGCCTAGATAATACAATTTTCCAAAATTTATTTTTAAACCTAAATAACTAAAGACTCACTTTTAGTTTTCTGAACCACCAGAGGGTCCAGACTATCTACAGATGATATCTGCCCACTCAGTGAAAATGAATAAAATAAAGACAAATTTCCTTTTCATGGGGAAAAAAATTAATGGTGATAAAAATATGAGGAAAAAAATGAATATAAACAAATAAAGTATTAGGAGTAATTTTCTCTGTGGCTTACCAAAGGATATTTTTAAATTTTTGATAATTGATCCTTTTCCCCAGGTAAAATAATCCATAAGAATGCAAATTATAAAAACTTGATTTTTTAAATTATGTTTTGTTGCTGCTATCCTTCCAGAACCTAAAACAGTACCTCACACATAGAGTCACTCAGTAAATACCTGTTGATCACACCTCTACGCCTACCAACTGGGCAACCTCTGAAAAATAACCTAATAAATCTGGTCCTCAGATCACTCACCTGGAAAAAGAGAAAACTAATAGTCTTGCCCTGGCCAGTTTGGCTTAGTGGATAGAGCATCAGCCTGTGGACCAAAAGGTCCCGGGTTTGATTCTGGTCAAGGGCAAGGCAAACAATCAATGTGTTTCTCACACATCAATATTTCTCTCTGTCTTTCCCTCTCTCTTCCACTCTCTCTAAAAATCAATGGAGAAATATCCTCGGGTGAGGATTAAAAAAAGAGATAGAGAGAGAGAAATAATAGTCCTATCTCATAGGTTATTATTAGAATTCATTGAAGATAGATAGATAGATAGATAGATAGATAGATAGATAGATAGATAGACAGACATTATTTAGAACAGTGTCTGACACAATGTAAAGTATTAGTTGTTATTCTCTGAAAAATCTTCAATTTCAATATACAATTGATTACAACTATTGAGTATTAGTCTTAGAAATTTTGGAACTTTCAGTTTCTTTCAGAGATTAGAGTATGTAATTTATAAACTTGTAAAGTAGGAAAACCTGACATATATTACACATTTCTATGGTGACATTTTACCCATAAGAATACATTAAGAATTTTATTATACTCAACAATAAGAAAATAGCATGTGCCAATGTGAGTATTTCTTCAATCAAACATATATGTACTCAGGATATCCCAATAACATGTCTCTATGTGCTTTAACACCAGATATATCCTGAATTATTGAGAGGTTAGACATAGTACATTCACTTGCCTTGTAATTACACTTACTGCACAGTATAGCAAATGACTCCTTAATAATGTTAGCTTCCCAACCACGAGTTCGATTGTTTGATTATATCACCAATGAGGATTGGCATGAACAATTCGTGTCTTTCTTTTGTCGTCTAGATTCTCTGTAATTTTGTTTATAAGTTTTGGCAACTCCAATTGTTCCTGGGCTTTCTAATTTCTACAGCAATATTTTGTTGTTTTTGTTGCTGCTGTTACTGTTCTTACCTACAACCCTGACTATGGTTTATTGGTTCACAGAGCATAGTAAAAAATAAATAGTATCATTAATTAATTTAATTATTCCAATGAATAATATGAGGCCGTGTCACGGTTTTCCTCTTAAAATGGTTTCTTTTGACTGGGGTTGTTGCATAAATAGTTGCTTACAACTAAGAAAATAGAAAAATACTGTTTTTCCATTTATTTTCAATCTTATCTTGTAATGAAAACGTCTTTCAAGAGCTTTCCATCAGTTGTCATGAAATGAGGATCTTAACTGAAGACAAATTACAGAAACTCAATTGATTTATAACTTAAAGTGCAATTGCCAAGCTAAATGGAGCCAGCACACATGCACACAGATGATCTGGTTAACAGATTCTTTCAAACTCCTCTCCATAAGTAAGAATTTTACAACCTTAAATGTACTATGGAGCAGTTGGGAACTATAAAACAAAGTTTGGTATTAACTAGATATTGTAGGCACATTTAACCAGAAATACGCAGTTGCATTAGCTGCAGAAATTGAACCATGAAAAAAAACACGATCTGATCCATTAAAACTTTTTCAGTGAAAACATTGAGGGCTGCCTTAACTGGTTTGGCTCAGTGGATAGAGCATTGGCCTGCGGACTAAAGGGTCCCAGGTTCGATTCCAGTCAAGGGCATGTACCTGGGTTGTGGGCACACCCCTAGTAGGGGGTGTGCAGGAGGCAGCTGATCAATGTTTCTTTCTCATTGATGTTTCTCACTCTCTATCCCTCTCCTTTCCTCTCTTTAAAAAATGAATAAAATATATTTTTAAAGAATTGAGGGCTTTGCTGGCCAATAGAATGTCAACATTTTCAGCACCACTTGAAGAACACTCTTGGCTTCTAAGCCACACTAACAACAATAACAAAATGCCTGTCTTGTCAATTGCTCCTTTTTATGGAGATATTCTAAACCCACAATAAAACATAATGTAAAACACAAGGTCAATATTGCTCTCATTTCCCTTACAGAAGTAAAGTTTTTATGGTGACTTTAAAAGTTACTATAAAATGATTTTATAGTAAATTTTTAAAAGATTTTTTTCCTTTCTTAGGTTACTTATCTCTTATTTTAGTTTTAAAATAATCTGGGAAATTCCTTAACACAATGACTATAGGAATTATGTTCTAGATAAGAATTTAACATTCTTTCACTAAATATTTATTGCATGAGAATTAGGTTCCAGTTACTCAAGGAGATACAAAGATGACACTCAAGAACTTTAACATTAGAGAGATATAAGCACAACAAAATAACAAAAGTATGATTATTGGTTAATATTTAATTAGAAAAGTATAAACAAGTTAGTATTGGGAGGAGAGATAGAATTTAACAAGGGGAGGTAAGGGACTTCAGAAATGAAATAGGATTTGAGTTAGTCCATGAGCCTGTTTTTCTATGGTTTCTGTAACAAATTACCACAATTAATGGTTTAAAACAATACAAACTGTTTAATTTACAGTTCTAGAGATAAGAAGTCCAAAACAGGTCTCACTGAGCTAGAAGCAAGGCACCACAGATCTTTTCTGGAGTCACTAGGGGGGTTACGGGTGGAATTGTGTTCTCAAAAAAACGATGTATTGAAGCCTTAGCCCATGGTATCTGTAAATGAGACCTTATTTGGGAACAGGGTCTTCACAGATGTAATAAGGCTAAGATGAGGTCATGAGTGAGGGCTCTAAACCAGTAAGACCAGTGTCCTTAAAAGAAAGAGACACATAAAGAGAATGCCATGTTATGACAGATGCAGACACTTGAATGATGAAGCTGCAGGCGAGGGAATGTCAAGAACTTGATGCCATCACTAAAAGGTAGAAAGAAACAGAAAGTTTCTACCCAGAGTCTCAGAGAAATGGTGTTCCTACCTTCATTTTGAACTGTTAACCTCCATATCTGTGGGAGAATAATTTTTGTTGTTTTAAACTACCACAGTGTACCATACTTTGTTACAGCCACAGAAAACTAATATAAGGGGCAAATCTATTCTCTTGCCTTTTTTTTTTAATATATTTTATTGATTTTTTACAGAGAGGAAGAGAGAGGGATAGAGAGTTAGAAACATTGATGACAGAGAAACATCGATCAGCTGCCTATTGCACACCCCACACTGGGGACGTGCCCGCAACCAAGGTACATGCCCTTGACCGGGATCGAACCTGGGACCCTTGAGTCCGCAGGCCGACGCTCCATCCACTGAGCCAAACCGGTTTCGGCTCTCTTGCCTTTTTTAGCTTGAAAAGTGATCTGCATTTCTTGGGTTATGGTCCTTTTCCTCTCTCTTTAAAGCCAGCATGGACAGATCTAGTCCTTCTCAAGTCACACCACTAAGCGCAGCTTCCATCATCACATCTCCTTCCCTGAATGATTCTTCTTCTGTTCTCCTCTTTCAAGTTTAAAGACCCTTGAGATTACATGCAACCTTCCCAGATAATCCAAGATAATTGTCCTATTTAAAGGTCAACTGATTTGCAACTTCAATTCTACCTGCAATTTTAATCTCACATTTAATGAAACGTATTTCTGGGTTCCTGAGAAAAGGATGAGGTATCTTTAGGGGCCATTATTCTGCCCACCACAGTCCCTAAAGCAGAGTTCTTCCAAGTGTGGTGGACAGAGCACCTACATGAGCATCACCTTGGTCTCAGTTAAAATGCTTATTTCTGGGCCTTGTTTGCTACATTATAAGTGGGAACTACCAACACACCATTTTTAAAGTTGAGCAGGATTTTTGACTGGTAGTCTTTACAGAGAAACATAATTAAAATGGAAGAATACCTTGAGTCTATGTATAAAATGGAAAACCAAAACCTGAAGATTGTGATCATGGAAATGTAGAGTTTATTATTTACCATACTGGAGGATAACCTAAAGAAGAATCACAAAAAAAAAAAAATAGTTTGGAATGAAGGTAAGGCCAGAGTCAAAAGAACTTCAAAGGCAACATAAGGGTGTTTAATTTCACTTGGAAGGTCAAGAAACCAAAAGACATAGGAACAGAATCATCTCGTTCATGGATGCATTTGCTTTCTCTCCAAAAAGAATTTTATACCAGAAAAAGTAACATGAAAACATTCTGTAGTCTTTTAAGATATTATTGAAATAATACTCTTTTTAATATTCAGTTATGAGGCCATAAAAAATTACTATTCCTATCTTAATCGATGTTTCTCCAAGAAAAAATCATTGGCTTGAACTGAAGAGATAGATTGCTAATCAAATGTTTCAATTACTTAGCACTGTATATTACAAAAACACAGTATCTTGTCTTTCACTGTTTAATGAATATTGACTCAGAGGATTATATAGGGAATGCAAAGACTGAATGGCGGAAGTTGTAATAAATGTTAGCCCTTTCCAACTCAACATGATGTTAACAACCAATTTTCAAACTCTTGCCATTGTTTTAGGTGCACTATAAAATCGGTAAGATTTTCATACTTTTGTCACTATTTCTAGGAACCATAAAATCCCAACTAAAAAGAAACTATTTCTAGAAATAAAAATCTAATATAGATGAACAGCAGTGGCCCAGAACATTTTAAAACAATTGTTTCAGGATTAAAAGTAATGAATCGTTGTACATATGAAAAAGACACAGGACTCTTTATAACCATAAATCCATGTTGATATTAAGGAATAAAGGAGAACATG
The DNA here is from genome assembly GCF_951640355.1 of Cnephaeus nilssonii. Lineage (NCBI taxonomy): Eukaryota > Metazoa > Chordata > Mammalia > Chiroptera > Vespertilionidae > Cnephaeus > Cnephaeus nilssonii. The sequence goes on along the minus strand of NC_137077.1, from coordinate 67,181,144 downwards.
TATATCTATTGTCCCTGTACCATAAAATATTTGGCATTCTGGTTTACACAACGTTTCTATTTAATAGGGCATTGGAGTATATACTTATCACAGCTTTTCCAAAAATGTCCTGAAGCAAGGGAGCTTTTGTAACCATAATTGACCTACCATTACCAGCACAGATGAGTCTTTGAAAGTTTAGGTCCCTTGCAAGAAATAACCTAGAGGTTTCTCTGTGTTTTCCCACTCTAACTACTCATTGTCTAAGGAAAACAAAAGCCAATCAATCAAACTAATTAACCAACAACAGCACAATGTGGCAGATTGTATTTTTCCAAAATTCCCACAACAATATCTTGCATTCCACAAAATCTTCTGCAATGCGATCTTGCAATTCCCCTCCCCCTTAAGTCTGGGCTATCTTTGGAAACTCTCTTATAACCAATAGAATCCAGCAAAATAATGCCTCTTATTTCAGATTCCAAATCAAAGGAAGCCCTGTACAAGCCATTGACTATCAGCAACTGCCTGTACAAAGGCCAAACCACATGGAGAGGTCACGTGTAGGTACTCCTGTCAATCATAGCTGAGCCCAGCCTTTAATTCCTCCTGTCTCAGTAATCAAACGTGATAAGTTTCCAAACAATAACCCAGCCATTTGAGAGTCACCCTCAGTGTAAGTTTCCCAACTCAAGCTCAGATATTGTGCCGAACACAACCACACAATCCATGAGCTTAGCAAAATGGTTACTATGTGATACCACTAAGTCTGAGGCGGTATGTTACACAGTGCTAGAAAACTGGAACATTTAGCCTCATATTTTGTTTGAAAACTATACTAATACCAAAGTTAGTCTGTTAAGAAAAGAAATGATACATCCTATATAATAAAAGGCTAATATGCAAATCGACCAAACGGCCGAACAACTGGTCGCTATGACACTCACTGACCACCAGGGGGCAGACACCCTCGCAGGAGCTGCCCACTGTCCCCAGGTGGTCAGTGTGCTCCCACAGGGGGAGCGCAGCTCAGCCAGAAGCCCTGAGCCGGGCTCATGGCTGGCAAGCACAGTGGTGGTGGCGGGAGCCTCGCCTGCCTCCGCAGCAGCACTACTGATATCTGACTGCTGGCTCATGGGGAGCAGGCCTAAGCTGTCAATCAGACATCCCCCGAGGTCTCCCAGACTGTGAGAGGGCACAGGCCTGGCTGAGGGACACCGCCCCCCCGAGTGCACAAATTTTGTGCACCAGGCCTCTAGTAGGATATATTCTGGTATGGAGAAATCATGCCACATGTACTTGAAGTGTCCCACCTACAGACTCAGACCCATGCCCAGTTCTCAAACCAAGTTAAGAACCTAGCTTGAGAGTATATGAGGAATTGTTTTTCCACTAATGATTGGGATCTACTTCCACAAATTAAATGTCCCAAAGTCTGAAGCTATCTCAATACATGTAAAACTGATCTAGAGTCTCCTTACTGATCTTCTGTGTGGCCAGTCTGTGTGATTGGCTCCATTCCCGAATCTCTGATGGAATTAAACTCAGTATGTTTAGACAGGATCTTCATCTCTTAGGCTGTTTTTCAAGACCTTTTCTCCAGGGGACAGCTTCCATGAAATCATTCAGAAACACCTTTCTATGAATGAGAACTCACCTAATGCAAAGAACCATGGGTAATATGATGTGTCCTATCATGGTTTCCCACTGAACATGATGCTGGCTTAGATGAGAAAGGCCCCGAGTCCCTTGGACTTGTTATGTAAACAGTTTGTACCTTCTAAGTGTGAGTCAGCCCTTCTGTCACAAGATTGTTCTCTCAGCTCCTGACCTGCATTCTGTGAAAATCAGGATACTAGGGGGTGGTTGCCAAGATACGGGATCAAGAACATGAAACAAGACAAAGCTGCAGCAAATTCTCAAAATTTGGACGGCCTGGGTCCTGATTGTTAAGGTTCTAAGCTAGTGTTCCTTAATTACAGACTTGACTTTAGAGAGGTGAGGTGGGCCTGAATGTACAGATGGGGACAAGTTGCCCTTGTACATCTACAGCAGTAAGATGTAGCTGAACATAGAGGCCAGGAAGAAGGTACCACTTACACCAGATGACTGCTCCTCTGTTCATGGAGGCTATCTTTGAAATAATGCATTCTAAAATTGTACCTGTTTTAAATTTATTGTTGACTATGGTTTTCCTATTTGCCTTTTAGCTTCTTTAGAAAATGGGGATCTCTACATTTCCAGTCTCATTTTCCTTGATTTTTCAGAGATTTACCCACAGTGGTTTAGCAGATTCTTCTGCAATTCACTGGGACACAGTAGGGGCTGGGGAAAAATCGTAAGACAACTAGCATTTCCTTAGTAAGTGGCTATAATTTACCAGACCCTTTATTAACATCAGTTATCTCCTTTAATCTCCTAACTTTGAGCAGTTAGATTTTTTTTTTTTTCCTAATCACCATTAAGGAAACTGAGACTCAGAGAGGTTAAGCACCTTGCCCAAATTTTAAAGCAAGAAAGTGGCAGGCGCCAAGATTCAAGCCTCCATCAGGGTGACTCCAAAGCCCATGTACCGCCCACCACTGCCGGAAAGTTTACACTCCTTTGGGCAGTTCTTTAATCTCAGTCCTGAATTTCTATTTTTTTTTTAAGAAACATGTGTCCCATTTGTGTGAGGATTGTTTTCCTTTATATAAAGAGGAAGGAAGAATTTGAAGCTGAGAAATTTCTTTTCTCCTTACCATCTGTTCCTTTTCTTTTCTTGCCCAAACATAACTAGGCCTTTTGATTATTATTAGCACTTTTTTCCTTTTCAGAAGCCTTACTTAAATCTGTGTTCTACCTTTCAGATCTGTTTCATATAAGTCCGTGTCACTCTTTTATATTCGTGTATGACCTGGGGCAACTTGCTGAACCTCTCTGAAGCTCAGCAGTCTCATCTCTAACATGAAATTAAAATGGTATCCAACTTACAGTATGTTGTAAAATTTAAAAGACAGTGTGATTGTATTAAGTGCTCAGCAAATGCCTTCTATTAGTTCTGTTGTCATCCTTGGTCATCCTCCTCTCCTTCCATCTTTTTGTACACATCCTTTTACATCTTATATTTTGTCAAGTTTATCAAGCAGATTCCTGGACATATGCATCAATTTTTTTAAACATTGACTGTGCTGTCAGAATTTTATTTTGAGTTATTTTCCATTCCTTTTGATCCATTTACTCCTTCTTAAGTCTCCATCAAAAGAATTCTACATAAATTTTTCTCTAATAATTTTGAGTTATGATATGTTCAACTAGCTCCTTTCTGATTAACTCTTAGATGACAGAGCTTTTTTTCTAGTTACTTCCTACCCATTTCTCTTTAGTATTCAGTGTCTTCTTAACCAGGTTTCAGTCAAACTACCAGTACTTCACTTTCTTATTCTTTCTCCCAAGAATATATAGCAACTTCTGTTTATTGTCATTATCTTTGTGTTTCTTTGATACCTTTTTTAAAATAAAAAGTGTTTTGAACCATTTTCTTTTTCTTTAGCATCAAAATGCACAGGAGACAGCAATGCTTCTTGGAAGCAGAAACAAAAGACAAGATTCTATTATAGACTTGATCTCTGACTCAGCACGCGATCTGAAACACGACCTCTTGACACTACCGTTTTCTCACCTGAAACACAGGGACAGTAATGTTTCCCATTATCGCTGTGAGGATTAATGAGACAATGTTTGTAAAGCACTTTGAGTGCCTCCGGTGAAAGTTGCTCTATTATCACTCTGATTTCCCCCTACAAGATGGAAAAATCAATTCACCAGTCTCTATGAAAAGTTTTTTGTGTTGTTTTTTTTTTTTTAATCCATTTTGCTCACTTTTTGCAACAGAGTTGGAAGAGAAAGATATTCGCAAAAAGAGACACAGATTTGGTGGCTTTGTACTGCATGTTGTCATCAGAACCCTGAAGTATATTAAACTTAAGAAATTTGTATGCACTTGGCAGCTTTTAAATATTTTAAATAATACATTTACTTAGAAAGTAAATAGGCATTTTTCAAGTAAATATAGCATTTTTTTCAATCACCTTTGAAAGTATTTATGCTATATTCTGCTACTATAATGGAATACAGAAAGAGAAACATTGAAGTAATAAAAAGTTTGAATCATGCCTAAATGAATATGGGAATTAAAAGTTACTCTTGAGAACCATTCTTGACTCACATCTTTATGCCTCAAAGAAATTGGGCAACATACCTCTCTGTCAGTTATTTTTTATAACAAGAGTTAATAAAGTAGGAATTATGGAGAGATTTGAACTTCAACATAAGTTCTGAAATACCTTTAAAAAGAATACCAAAGACATCTAAAAACAAATTATCCTAGCTGAATTCACAGTGCCTACTTCCACACAATGGCTATATATGAAATTTCTATTTTTCTACTACATTTTGGTAAACAACTAATATACATAATGAATGTTCCCCTGTAATTGAGAAAAACAATAAAAAATAAGAGAAAGACTAATGAAAATTGGTCAGTAGACTTAAAGAAAATAAAATATCTTATTAACATTTGTGGGGAGGACATTACCTGACAATGACCTAGAAATAGCTATGGCTTATTTAGGTGACTGTATGCAGATAAAGTCATGTTATCTAGGAAATTCAGGAAGAAAAATAGGAAAAAGAAAAACGTCAATGACAATATAAAGTGTATGAACCAAACAGAACCTCATAGCCTAGAGATTTTGGAAAATAAGCTATAAAAATCCATCACAGAGCAATAATGCAAATAAAATGCCAGGAAAGAGCCTCTCCAGTGTTATTTCTTTCTTTGTAAAAACATCTTCAAATCTCAAATCATCAACATTAATCTTGGTACAGATAATATCAGTTGCTCATAGTAACTCCAACATGCAAAGCACAGTTATTTTACAAAGACAATAATTTTTTGGTTTGCCCCAAACTCCACAGGGCAGAACAAAAAACCAGAGTAATCAAATAAGCCAAAGCTGATGTGAAATTGCAAAAAAAAAAAAAAAAAAAAAAAAAAGTCTAATTCCATAATCTTCACTGAGGTTACACTGTCACTGATTCCAATTACATATCTATTGAGAAAGCACAATTGAAATCTGAGACTATCAAAGTCCTGTTTCAGCCTCCTTGTGGTTATTACACTTATCTTTTACAGGTTAATGGCAGAATCAAAAGAATTAAGAACTAACTAATAAAGGAATGAACTATGTAGCAATGACTTTCCAAGTGAGTGTTGAGGAGCTGGTCAATGTGAGGCAGCATTGTATCAATCATATGCAGAGATTTCATTTGTATAAAGAACTCCACAGCTAAAATCTGAAATATACATTCATGAACTGATAAATAATAGGAGACTCTTCCATAGAGGCAGCTGCGCAGGCTTCAGAATGAGACCAAGGTACCTAAATCCAAACTCTTTTACAGACCCTTACTAACTGTGTGACTTAAATAATTTACTTAAGTGTTCTGGGTCTCAGTTTCCTCATTAAAAATAAAAGCAGAACTGTTATGATTAACTGGTTTTTTATGTTTATTGATTTTAGAGAGGGGGAAACAGAGAGAGAGAAAGAAAGAGACAAAAAAATTTTTGTTCCACTTATTTATGCATTCACTGGTTTATTCTTCTATGTGCCCTGACCAGGGATAAAAACCTGCAACCTTGGCGTATCAGAACTATACTCCAAACAACTGAGCTACCCAGCCAGAATGATTTACTGTTTTAATGTATATAAAGAGATCAGCAGAGAGTAGTAAATGAATAAATTATGTCCTCCCCCTCTTTACCTCAGAAAATACTAGGCAAAGATCAATTAATATCCCCATGTCTCTACAAAACCAAAAACTATACATATTAAAGACAACTTTATAGCTAGCCAGCTCTTGTAGGTTCTCACAGTGACTTACAATGTTACCGCCCAGATGCTGGCCGCTCCTGCACACCTAACTACAAATGAAGTCCCTTTCTTCTTGACCTTACTCAATTACCACACTCCATTCTTAATTCCAGGCTCCTAAGCAGAGTGTGGTTACTGAGAAACTCTTTGCCTTGTTATTTAAAACAAAACTCTATTAATGTATTTTTAACCTTCCTTTCTTTGTTCTTTCTTCTAATTCTATCCAAATGAAAAACCACAAGTACCTAGCAACTAATATTGGGTTAGTAATACACCATATAAATCTATTTGTCTCTCTATGCAAGAGACGGTCTTTCTAATTTAGCCAAAGGTATAATGGACCCTGATTTCCCTTGCTACTAATTTATAAAACAACCAGTTTCATTATTTCCTTTTAAAAGTTCTAGGTCTAAATTTGAGCTTTTCTTTGTCACTGATTTATTCTAATCCTAGTCAAAATCGTGCAATTTTGTTCATTTCCCAACGTATAAAATATACACCAAGCAACATCTATACTAATAAAAGGGTAATATGCTAATTAGACCAGACAACCTTCCTTCCAGACAAAGCCTCAGTGGGCAGGGGCCGCAGCAGAGGCTGGTGAGGGCGGTGGGCGGGGGCCTGGGTCAAAGCCCTTGCGTGAATTTCCTGCATTAGGCCTCTAGCAATCATATAAGAAAATGCCACTTCCAGGCTGCACAGAATGAATAAGCTCTAGAGAATCTGTTCCCCAAAAGGATAGTGGAGGCATCCAGACATTTACCAAAATTAGTGACTTCTGTGATTATAAAAGCGTATATTTTACGAAGTGTTGATTTTAAAATTTGACCTTGGATATTTAAATAATTTTTCATATTTTGATATTTTCCTTCAGCATGTTTCCACAAATGCATCCACATTAGTAAACTAAAAATACAAATTAAAAAATAGGCCTTGCTCTGGCTGGGGCACTCAATGGTTCGAGCATCGGCCAGTGCACTGAAGGGTTGAAGTTTCAATTCAGGATGCATGCAGGACGCAATGAGACCATGTGTCTCTCTCATATCGGTGTTTCTCTCTCTCTCTCCCCTCCCTCCCTCCCTCTCTTCCCCTCTGTCTCTCTGAAAAATCATTTGAAAAATTATCCTCAAGTGAAGATTAACAACAACAAAAATAGGCCTCAACCCTAAGATAGTATATAAACCAATAGGCAGGGGCAATCTATATAACTGCTAAAGGGAAATAATTTTTTAAAGTTTTATTCCATTTACATTCACTTTGTTAAAAGCTAGCATGTAGCTTATTTTATTTTATTGTCACAACTGCCCAGTGAATTAAGTAATATTATATGATTTTATAGACTGGATTAAATGGCACAATTTTATGAATAACTGCTAGGTTGGGCTGCTGATGTGTGAAACCAAGTCTGTATACCAACAAGGCCAACATTCTTTATATTTCACCACAACCATGTGACAATATGAAGAGTTTTGGAGGTTGGCGACGTTCTCTCTTCCTGACTCCAGGACCCTAAGGAAAATTTTAGATTTTCTGTATGCGTTAATTATGGTCATATTTTGGACAAGCAATTTACTATACTTGGGATGCATTTTCTTATGTGTAAAATGGTCCATATCAGCACTGTCCTTAAGAAACAAAATGTGAGCTGACATACAATTTAATTTTTCTAGTAACCAAATTTTAAAAAGAAAAATGAAACAAGTAAAATTAATTTTAATAATATTTAACTCAACACATCCCAAATATCATTCCCACAAATAACTTTAAAAAATTATTAATGAGATATTTATGTTTGGGGTCTTTTTTTTTTTTTGCTAAATTTTGAAAATCCAGTGTATTATAGCACATTTGAACTACCACATTTCAAGTGCTCAACAGTAACTACCATCCTCAAGTTCTCTTCCACCCTAAATGTCTAGAAACCTATCATTCTATAGTTTTCAAAAATGTACACAAATGCTGAAAGATATCAAAAAAGCATTAGGCTGTAAAATTGCCTTGGAACCAAAGAAGCACTGACATTTATGTGGATTTTATTGACCAGCTGGGTCTTTTATTATTGTTGTTAGATTACATATATATAAAGTAATAAAATACAAATATAATCTTAAAAGTAACAATATATATTTTAGAAACGTATAAACACCACCCACATCAAATGGTCCATACAGGATGGTTGGCCCTGTCCAAAAAGATCTGCTGACATACTGGGTCCATGGCAAAAGGTGCTTCAAATGTGATCCTGTCAAAAATGTCTGCGAGTATATCTGGTCCATGTCAAAGGTCCCCAAATGGCCAAACTTAGAAAACATCCCTTTGTTCAAATACCTAGTAGCCCCTAATGTTTACTTAGAGTTTGGGGTTATAGGATTAATACATAAAAACACTATTTCAATATTTTATTGGTTCAATAACTGTGTTGTGATTGGCTATATTACAAATAAAAACTATTCGTGCCTCAGGGGACTAAATATCAAGGACTTTTTGATGTGGACCAAATGTCTCCATGGATGCTTTGTATAGATCAATGCCCACCAATCCACTAAGAAACAGGACTTAGCCAATCACTACAGAACCAACCACCCCTAATATGTGCCCTGATCACCACACATTTCTTACTCCTGAGAGATAATTACAATTCTGATATGTGTAATAATCATTTCCTTATTTTTCTGTAGAGGTCTATCACCTAAGTATGAATCCTTTGAAAGATGTACAATAGTTTAGTTTTTCTGTTTGTTAATTTAACATAAATGGAATCACGTAGTGTATATTATTTTGGGAATTGCAACATTTGCTCAAAAATATCTTGTGAGATTCATATATTTTTTAGACATAGTTTATTCATTTCCATGACTATATTATCTCATTGTGTGACTATTACCATTTTATTACTGTTGATTTACATTCAAGTTCTTTCTAGAGTTCGACACTATAAACAATCTACTATAAACATTCTTGTGCATGTACCTTGAAAAGGCACATGTCCAAGACTATCTCAAGAGTCCACTTAGCCAAAACCGGTTTGGCTCAGTGGATAGAGCGTTGGCCTGCGGACTCAAGGGTCCCAGGTTCGATTCCGGTCAAGGGCATGTACCTTGGTTGCGGGCACATCCCCAGTAGGGGGTGTGCAAGAGGCAGCTGATCGATGTTTCTCTCTCATCGGTGTTTCTAACTCTCTATCCCTCTCTCTTCCTCTCTGTAAAAAATCAACAAAATATATTTTTAAAAAAAGAGTCCACTTGGAGTGGACTTTCTGTGTCACAGGATAGGCTCAGCTTCAGTTTATTACGTAATGTCTAATCTTTTTGCATTGGAAAATAAATTTACAAACTAGATGGGAATATAATAGTACTTCATTATGGTTTTATTTTATATTTCTCTGATTATTAATAAAATTGATCATTTTTTCATACAGTTACTATTTGGTTTCCCTCTTTTGTGATGTTCCTGTAGAAGTCTTTTGTCCATATTACTATTGTCTTTTTTCCTACTGATCTGTTCTTTTTTATATGTCCAGGATATTGGTCTCTTATTTTGGTTATACAAATTATTAATAAGTTCCCCAACTCTCATGCTTTTAATGGGGTCCTTTGATGAATAGATATTGTTAATTTTTATGAAATCCATATATCAATCTTTTCCTTTACAGGTACTGATTTTTTTATATCTTGTATAAATTAGCTTTCCCTACATTAAAGTTGTGGAGAAATTCTCCTATGTTATCTTCTGGACCTTTGCATTTGCCTTTGATATTTAATTCTTTAATTTGCACTGGAGTCAGTTTTATAAGTGAGTTAGAAGTCAAGTTTAATTTTTTTCCTATTTGGATATCTAAATGGCCCAGCATTATTTATTAAAAAGTCTGTCTTTTCAAACGAATCTGTTTCACATATCAAATGTCCATGAAAGCTGAGCTTCCTCTTGGACTCTCCATTCTGATCCTTTTGGTATATCTGCCTAGCCCCATGCCATTGTCATATTTACATTACTTTAAAATATGTCTTGATATTTGATAAGGCAATTCTCTCCCACCTTCTATTATTTTCCCAAGGGTTTTATGACTCTCTTCTTGACCCTTTTAACCTCCATATAATGTCTAAAACAGATTGTGGATTTGAACAAAAGTGTTTGCTAGGATTTAGTTTAGAATTCATTGAATCTACAGATCAATTGAGACAGAATTGAGATGTGTTGTAATACTGAGTCTTTCACTTTATTAAATTTTTGTTCTAAATTTATTTAGATCATTTTTAATATTACTTCTATATTTGTTCCATAGAACTCATATATCTTTATTATATTGAGTTCTAGATACTTCATACTTTTAAACTAGACTAAAATATGTTATTTCCTCTTAACTGCTATGTTGCTGGTATATAAAAATACAATTAATCATTGTATATTAATGTGCATTTAAAAATTTTATTTTTTGTTAAATTTATTGGCGTAATATTGGTTAATAACATCATATAAATTTCAGTTGTACAACTTTATAATATGACTGTGTACTCTGTTCCATACAGAATCATGTCATATGTAAACAGTGGCAATTTTGTGTGTTTAATTCTTGGATATTTTGCTTCTTTTCCTGCCTGACTTCACTGGCTAAGGCTTCCAGTATAATATTAAATAGAAGTGGTGGACAGCTGGCCAGCATCATTGTCTTATTCCTGATCCAAAAGAGAAAATGCTCAGTGTTTTATTATTAAGTTCTACTGGGCTATCTGATGTTTGCAAATGACTTTTTATCATATTAAGAATGCTGATCTAGTTTGCTAAAAATTTTTGTTATGAATTAGATGTTGACTTTGATTAAATGTTTTTCTGCATCTATTGAAAGGATCGTGTATTTTTTCTTTTGCATTATTTTATTGTCCTGGTTTACATTGATTGATTTTCAAATGTTCAACCAATCTCATATTTCTGGAATAACTCAACTTTGCAATGCTGTATTTTGAACATGCTATCTTTTTGTTTTTGTTATTTAAGATTTTTACATGTATGCTCATGGATGAGGAACATTTGTAATTTTTCCTTTTATAATGGTCATGTCAGGTTCTGATTTTAAAGTTATGCTGGCTTCACAGGATGAATTGAAAGTATTTTTTCTTTACACTGAATTTAAGAAATTGTGTAAAATTAATGATACTATTTGGTAGGATATGATAGAGTTCAATAGTAAAACCAAGTAGACAGAGTTTTCTTTGTAGAAATACTTTAACATGTCCAATTTACTTAACAGATAGATTATTGTTCATATATTTATATCTATTCTTTTGTCAACACTAGTAAGTTTATTTTTTCTAGGAATTTGTTCATTTTACTAAACTGTCAAACTACTAGCATAAAATACTAATAAAACTCATAATATTTTTAAGATACAGTATCTATGGTGATATTCTTTTTTATTCTGTACATAATCTATACATTCTAGTTTTTTGATTCTTGATTAATCGTAATAGTTATTTGTAAATGTATTATTCTCTTCAAAAAAGCTACTTTGTTAATCACCTCTTTTTGGGTTGTTTTGTAGTTCTTTAATTCCTGCCCTCTTCCAGGACAACACAAGGATCTTAAAACACTTTAATTAAGTACATTTATTCCTCTCCTCATAGATATGTTACCAGGTACTTTATTGCTATTTTAAATCCTATTTTAAATTCATTTTTATTATTATTTAAAAAATTAATGTTGCTTTATATTTTCCTAGATATTTACCATTTTTTTCTTGTTATTCCTCTTGCTTTCCAAATCTTCCATCTGGGATCATTTTCCCTCAGCCTGAAAGACATCTGTATTGAAAACTTGGGCCAAATTATGCTGCAATAACAGATGACTCTAAAAATCTGGCTTGCAACAACAAAGGTTGATTTTTCTTCTCTCCTTTATGTCCATGCTCGATGTACTTCTCATTTCAGGATCAAAGCTAAAGGAGCAACCCATATCTAAGACCAAAGTTTTAAAATCGCTGCTCAGGAGCACTCAAAAGTGATATGATCAACCCTGAGATCAGTGGGTATGAGGTTCCTATTAGAAAGAGCCAGAAAACTGTCTGACGTTAATAAGACAATAGCCCAGAAACAATAAAACAAAATTGAAGTTTTGGGGAACCACCATCCTATGTAAAGTTGGGTTTCAAATGCACATGAGAACCATATTGTGGTTATAACTTCTCTGAGAGTTCCCTCGGCTTTGGTCGGTATCAAGGTGACTTTCTTTGCAGACTCATGGTACTGGAAGAAAGAAGTCAGTTTACTTTTAATTCCCCCTCATCCCTCAGAGTTCCCAGGTCTTCAAGAGGAGTGTTATGTTATCCACTACACTCTCCACCTAAAGTGAGTCCTGGGATTGTTTACTGTCCAGCCTATCCCATTTCCACTTGAGTTTAATTCACTTGGCAAACATCCTCAGAGAAAAGTGGGACTCAGTGATCCTCTTTTTAAAAATATATTTTTATTGATTTCAGAAAGGAAGGGAGAAGGAGAAAGATATAGAAACATCAACCATGAGAGAGAATCATAGATCAGCTGACTCCTGCATGCCCCCACTGGGGATAGAATCTGCAACCTGAGCATGTGCCCTGACCCGGAATTAAACCATGACCTCCTGGTTCATTAGGTCCACGCTCAGCCACTGAGTCACTCTGACCAGGTTCAGTGATGCTTTTAATCTTTTGGTTCCAGCTTTTGTTTATAGTTTAATTTGGTAGATCCTTACTGTGTTTTCAGATATTTGGAACTTTTAAAAAGATTGTTTTTCTATTTTATGCAGCATTTTTAGTAGTTCTTATTCCACATCAAAGGCTGTTTCAAATAATCCTACCCATCATGTTTTCTAAAAGGGAAATTCCAAATTTTATCTAGATCTAAAACTATCCACATGCTTTGTTGATGTTTTTGTAACTGGCACATATTAACTGTGAACAAAACAAATAATATTTGTTTCCCACCTTTACTTCATATTTTATTTAGTGGAATGAAACTTCTGCTCTAGATGAAAACTCTAATAGGTTTCATTATCCTATTAGATCATCCAGCCCTGGATAACAAGTTTTAAACCTCAATTAGCATTAAATTATCTTACTTCCTTCAATTCATCCTTATTACCATTAGCCTGCTTTGGCCTGGAGTCTGCTGAACTGAAAGAAATCTCTTTGCTACTTTACTCTATTCTCTCTACTCAATTTCTTTCCCATTTTTCCCTTTGCTGTGTTACTCTACAGTCCAGTAGTCCCTTTCTACCACCCTTATCCACGGGGATATGTTCCAAGTCCTCCAGTGGATGCCTGAAACCACAGATAGTACTGGCCTTATATATACAACTAGAGGCCCGGTGCACGAAATTCATGCACGGAGGGGGGTTGTCCCTCAGCCCAGCCTGTACCCTCTCCAATATGGGACCCCTTGAGGGATGTCCTACTGCCCGTTTAGGCCCGATCCTGGTGGGATCGGGCCTAAACGGGCAGTAGGACATCCCTCTCACAATCCAGGACTGCTGGCTCCCAACTGCTTGCCTGCCTGCCTTCCTGATTGCCCCTAACCGCTTCTGCCTGCCAGCCTGATCACCCCCTAACCACTCTGCTGCCAGCCTGTTTGCCCCCAACTTCCCTCCTCTGCCAGCCTGGTCACCCCTAACTGCCCTCTCCTGCAGGGTTGATCACCTCCAACTGCCCTCCCTTGCAGGCTGGGTCCCTCTCAACTGCCCTCCCTTGCAGGCTGGGTGCCTCCCAACTGCCCTCTCCTGCTGGCCATCTTGTAGTGGCCATCTTGTGTCCACATGGGGGCAGGATCTTTGACCACATGGGGGCAGCTATATTGTGTGTTGCAGTGATGATCAATCTGCATATTACTCTTTTATTAGATAGGATAGAGGCCTGGTACAGGGGTGGGGGCCAGCTGGTTTGCCCTGAAGGGCGTCCCGGATCAGGTGGGGGTTCCCTTGGGGTGTGGGGCGGCCTGAGCGAGGGGGCTGTGGTGGTTTGCAGGCCGGCCACGCCCCCTGGCAACCCAAGTGGAGGCCCTGGTATCTGGAATTTATTTACCTTCTACAATTGAAACTTTGTAGCCTGCAGCGGAGCCAAGCCTGGGGCTCCCTCCAAAGCCGGCAGCCATTTGTGTTGGGGTTATAATTGAAACTTTGTTGCCTTAAGCGGGTGGGCCTGGCCAGGGTGTGCAGAAAGCTTTGCTTCCCCTGTTGCCGGCGGCAACCCTGGCCTGCTCTCTCAAGCTCCATTCTGCCACCATTTCTGTTTGAATTTGTTTACCTTCTATAATTGAAACTTTGTAGCTTGAGTGGAGGCTTAGGCCTGGCAAGGGCAGGCGGAAAGCTTGGCTTCCTCTGTTACCTAGGAAACCTTGCTCTCTGTGGCTGTAGCCATCTTTGTTTGGGTTAATTTGCATACTCGCTCTGATTGGGTGGTGGGCATGGCTTGTGGGCGTGGCTTGTGGGTGTGTCGGAGGTATGGTCAATTTGCATATTTGTCTATTATTAGATAGGATTTTTTCCTATACATACTTATGATAAAGTGTTATTTATAAATTAGGCATAGTAAGAGATGAACAACAATAATAATACAATGAACAAATATAAGAATCCTATATAATAAAAGCCTAATATGCTAAGTGTCCGGTCATCTGGTTGTCCATTCAACCAATCAAAGCATAATATGCTAATGATATGCTAAGGCCGCTCACCAGATCGTTATGACATGCACTGGCTCTCCAAGGCTCTGACCGGTAGGTTAGCTTGCTGCTGGGGTCTGGCCATCTGGGACTGAGAAAGACAGGCTGGACACACTCTGGAGCCCTCCCACGGTCCCTCCCCAGCTGGCCAACCTCCTACATCCCTCCCCAGCCCCAATCGTGCACTGGTGGGTCCCACAGCCTGGCCTGCGCCCTCTCACAATATGGGACTCTTCGGGGGATGTTGGAGAGCCGGTTTGGGCCCAATCCCGCAGGCCAGGCCAAGGGATCTCTGGTGCATGAATTCGTGCACCAGGCCTCTAGTATAGTAAATAAAAATTAGGTGAATATGGTATCCAGCTATCTCAAAATATCTTATACTGTACTCACCCTTCTTCTTGTGATGATATGAGGCAATTCATGCCTATATGATGAGATGAAGGGAGGTGGCAAAAGGGATGGTTCACATCCTGGATGCAATGAAGAGGGATGATGCAAGATTTCATCAAGAATGATGTGCCATTTAAAACTTATTAATTGTTTATTTTTTGAATTTTCCATTTAATATTTTTGGACTGTGGTGGACCATGGGTAACTGAAACACGGGAAGTGAAAGCATGGATGGGGTGACTACTGTACTCCTCTGTGCAACTTCCTCCCCTTTTTCGAGCTGATAATTAGCCTCTCTCTGGGATCAAAGTTGTGTGTGCAGTGGTGGGGATGGAGGTGCAAGAGTTAAGGGAATAAGAAAGTACTTACATAGATGGTGGCTCGGCACTCTCTGCACCCAGCATATAATGAAAGCTGGCTCTTATGAAGTACTCTGTGGCCTCAGGGGATGCACCTGAGATTCTCTTCCTGATGGACATTTGAAATGCCTTTCTTAACCCCTAACTACTGATGGTACACTTATAACCTGTTGCCTCTGAAGATGACCATTGGATAAACCCTCAGATGATTCCCTACCAGTTTTATTCCATTGTTGCCCATTGTTAGTCCATGGGAAATGCTTCACGTTGCTTGCCCTGACAAACTCTAGAAATACAGGTCAATCTAAATTCATCAGCACTCTCTGAGCTTTGTCAAACAGCAATCTGTCAACTTTTCACCATCTCCAGCTTTCCAAAGCAGGAGTTGGACCCCAGTCTCACATATGCCTTAGTTTTTTCCACATGTAAGTCAGACATTAGTCCTCATGACTTACAACTGTATAAAACACATAGGAAGTTCTAAGCTGCCTCAATGAAGTCTTCCCCAGATGGCTCTGGGGAGGGGAAACAGATCACCCTTTCCCAAAGGTGCTGGAAGGGGGTCTCACCACAGGGTCGTAGCCCTGGATAAAGACATCTTTTTGGCAATTCATTTCCCCCAAATCCTGTCTGACATTTTGAGGCCTTGCTTTTGATAAAGGGTGAAGCAACTTACCAATCATTCTCTGTAAATTCTGCATGAAAAATAAACTGTTCTACTCTTACATGGCATCCCCCAGCAATGGTTTGGACACCTCAGTTGAAAATGGGACATTCAGTACAGTTTGATATCATTTTTAATAATCATAAACAAATTACAAAAGTTTGATTTTAAACTTTTAATCCACACTTAGCCAAAATCTGTGTAATGCTAAAGGTGAGAAGCCTGATAACTATTTACACAAAAAATAAAATGTATTTATTTATTTAATAAAATTTAAAAGAGTCAAGTAAAACTACATGATATAGACCAGTGTAATAAATTGTTAAAATTTTATAATTGTTAGTTGACAAAAATATTCAAATTCTAGTAGAAAAAAAATAAAAGCAATAAATACGTATTTTACAAAAAGGGGAGAGGGAGAACTTTAAAGCTTTCTAAAAGAGCAAAATCAATTTCAATAATACTTAATAAAAGTGGATATTTTAAAGGTTTCATCAGGAGGAGAAAAATTTACCCTCACCAAAATGTGTACCTCCATTCATTTTTTTATTAAGACAACCAACACCTACCATAAAAACCCTATTCCTTCAAAAAGTTGTGTGCCTTTTATGAGAGGAGAAGCCTGAATATTGTGTCCCCTGCTCAGAAGCAATGATGCTGCAAGTCGAGAGATCTTTGCTGGACTTCCACAGAGAGTCTCAGTGGAAACAATAATCTATCGGCATTGTATACAACACTATTCAGTGCCCTGGAAAGCCCTAATGCCCATAAATCAAAAGTTCTACTTGAATGCAAGTAATCTAATTGAGGAAAGGCAATCCTACTCAGAATCAGATTTGTCACAGCACATTCCTTTAATCCTTAACAGTATGAGCTCTGTAAACACAGTATTTAAAATAATATAACACATTATTTTATACAGAAGCCTTCAGAGTCCTGCATCCTTGAATGCTTTCTAGTAAAGCAGCAAAGTTACTTCCTGAAACTTCTTTTTTTTTCTTTTTTAAGCAGAATAGAAGCAGAAGTCCTATGGGCCAGTGAGCAAAGAAATGTTTGAATATTGAGAGGAGTTAATGAGATAGAGAGCTATTTGAGTTGGCAAGCCCTACAAAGCCAAGGTTTGTGCAAAGGAAATAATGATATGAATTAAAAACAGGGACACTGACCATCTATTCGATACTTACACCCCAGAAGATTGTCCTCGGTCACTGTTCCATGCATACAAGACTGCCAGCTTGCTTGAAATATAATCCCCATTCAATGTTATATTTTCCTTTACACTGACCTAGCATCCATCCTTTCAGAAATATCACAGTGATTTTGTGTGAGGCTTTAAATTGATCTACAAAAACAATCTCTTTTAAGTTAGCCAAATGGTTTTGTTTATATGGTTTGTTTTTCATTTTCCCTTCTGTGGTCCAAACACTTGGAGAATAGAGGTGGACAGAGAAAAAAATAAAATAACAGAAGACTTCAATGAATATTATATATCAGTTTTCCCAATCAGGTAAGTGATGTCTTTGGGGAAAAGCATCATTAGGAATTAACCAAGTATTAGACATGAGAGCTACCAACATACAAGAGAATTAAATTTAATCTAACTAAAGCCTCTAGCACATGCCTTAAACTTAGTGGCTATTCAATAAATGCTCATTAAAATCATACTGTAAATATTTTTTTACTTGGACTTGTCTCCTTCATTGCAATCTCCTTGAAGAATTTATTATAGCTAATAAAAATTAATGGCTACCATTAATTAAGAAGTTACTATACAGTAGGCATGGGTCTATGCGTTTTACATGTACATGCTATTGTTATCCTTATTTGATAGACAGGGAGACAGAGGCACTGACAGGATAACTAAATTGCCCACAGTCACATATCTGGGAAATGGCAGAGCTAAGACTTAACCCAGGTAGTCTGGCTCATAGGTAGTACAACAAACTTCGTACTGATACCATAGAAACATATACACACATGTTTGTGTGCATTCTGCTTAGCTGTAGATCACACAGGTGTCAAGTCTGAGTCAACTTGATCTACCTAACATTTTCCTTCCCACCCCTCATCAAAATCAGAAATGCCTACTAAAGCCACCTTCAACTAGGACCTGCCTCCTTCTCTCCACTCCTGGTAACTGCGGTTTCTGGCCTGTTAGGTCCTCTTTTCTAACTATCTTCTTCAAACAGAAGTCTAATTGGCCTTCCTTGATGGGTTTCAATGTTGGCTTCATCCGGAATCTGATTAATCTTTGTTGTGCAACTCTGCTGTCTTGGATGTGGCCTTTCCTATTCCTACGTCCCATCAAGGTGCCTGGGAATCCACTCAAGGCCCTTATTTTGGAATCAATCTTTCTTTGAAGGCACCCCTGAAAATTTAGAATCAGTCAAACTTGGGATCGAATCCCAGTGATCCTTGGGAAGTTTTTAATCTCTCTGAGTGTCCATTTTTAATCTTGTCCTCATTGGAAATGTGGAAATTATTAGGAACTATCTCACCACATTGCTGTGAGAATGAAATAAACTATGTTTAAAGCACCTAGAACAGTGCTTGTGACACAGCAAACAATACAAAGGTGCATTGAATGAAAAAAGGTTGAGATCAGGATAATTCAGTCTGCTTTTATTACTTGGTCTACCTGAATGCCCCCCTTCATTCTTCAAGATTAGGTCAGTCATCACCTGCTCAAGGAAGCGCCCCTGCTGTGTGTGCTCACAACAATCAAACAAACTTTATCTTGGCCTTTGCCACATTTTGTATCATAGATTTCTCTGACTATATCACCAGATTTTCAGCTTCCTAATAGAGGCCAGTGTGTGTGTGTGAGTGTGTGTGTGTGCGCGCGCGTGCACGCGCATGTGTGCACACACATGCACACGTGCAAGCATGAAGTGTGGTTTGGAGTGATTATATACTACTTACCTCTGCTCCCCCATTAGTGGCACCAGCTTCTCCTGGAATTAACTGAACTGAATACATGAACCACCCAATGAGAAGGTGACAACTGACTAAATAAGGTTAGATGAAATAAAAGGCGATTAGTGAGGAAGGAATCATCAGCTTACAACTCCTTCTCAGCTCCAAAGGTGAAGTGAAGGCACCACTGAATCAGGCAGTCACCCAGAGTTGACTAATTATCTTTGACCTTAGTAAATAAATAAAAAAAGGTGTCCTGCTGAAAATAAAGCATGGGGATGTTTCATAAAAAACAGCATTGTCAAAACTGGAATGGGATATTGTTATGGGTAATACTGTGTCCCCCAAAATATGTTGAAGTCCTAACCCCCAGTACGTATGAATGTGTCCTTATTTGGCAATAGGTTCTTTGCAGATAATCAACTTAAGATGAAATTATTAGGGGAGCCCTAAAACAATATGACTGGTGTCCTAATAAAAAGATAAAATTTGTACCCAGAGAACAGACCTATGCAGAAGAAAAATAGGCTCATGTGGAGAATGCCACTTGAAAATAAAGGCAAAGCTGGTGTTGCTCAGGGGTTGAGCATTGACCTATGAACCAGGAGGTCACAGTTCAATTCCCTGTCGGGACACATGCCCAGGTTGCGGGCTCCGGAGTAGGAAGTGTGCAGGAGGCAGCTGATCGATGATTCTCTCTCTCATCATTGATGTTTCTATCTCTCTCTCCCTCTCCCTTCCTCTCTGAAATCAATTATATATAAGAATTTTTAAAAAAAGGAAAATAAAGGCAGAGATCAGGGTGACTCTTCTACAAGTCAATGACACCAAAGATTGCCAGCAAACCACCTGAAGCTAGTAAAGAGGCACGGAACAGATTCTCCCTCACAGCCCTAAAAAGGAACTGAACCTGCCTACAAAACTCTGAACTTGAACTTGTAGCCTCCAGACCTGTGAGACAAGAATATTGTTGGTGAAGCTACCAACTTGTGATACTTTGTTACAGTAGCCCTAGCAAACTAATACAAATTTATTGCAGAAGCCTAGGGAAATCTCAATAAAAAATAACAGAATTAAGTCAATAACATAAATAAATATAATCATTTTAACCAAAATACTGAAACACAGAAAAAGATGTTACTCATCCCAGGCCAACAATTGCATTTAGCAGCTGTATCACCCACATCTGGAAAGGCCAGCACTCTCCAGCCCAGCCTTTACTATCCCCTTTCCAAATGTCTGGGGTCCATTCTTGCTCATCTAGTCCTATTCTTCCCACTGAACTTTAGGAACCTGTTGTTACCTTTCTTTCAAGGTAGCATATTAAATGGTTCAAGTCAATTTTTTAAGTGGCATAGACTATACAATTCAAAAATTACTTATTAATGACATTCCTATGTTATTTTATAAAGTCTGTTGCTAATGTGAACTTAATCACTTTCCTTAAACTGTCACTTGCCAGAGTAAAGGGAAATCTCAGCTTCTGTGTTTTTCTAAAGGTCAATTGCAGATGCTGGGGCACCCTGCTTGGGTACAAACCCTTATTTTTCCAATTCTCCAAATGGGACTAAATGGATTCTGGTACCAATTTCAATGGAGGATGGCAGGTACCCTATGCCAAGAAGCAATTCTCCAAGATATTCTCTACTCTCTACCTGGGTATTCTGTACTCTCGACCATCATATTGCACAGGTTAGGGTCTGGTTAAGACTCCTCCTCCCTCAGCTGGCTATGTTCCAACAACTCCCTCTTGGGTTCCATTAATTAACTAGAGCAGTTCACAGAACTCAGAGAAACATTTTACTAACTAGATCACAGGTTTATTGTAAAAGGACTAGAGGCCCAGTGCATGAAATATGTGCACAGGAGGGGGGGTGTCCCTCAGCCCAGCCTGCACCCTCTCCAATCTGAGACCCCTCAAGGGATGTCCAACTGCCCGTTTAGGCCCCATCCCACCAGGATCGGGCCTAAACAGGCAGTCGGACATCCCTCTCACAATCCAGGACTGCTGGCTCCCAACCACTTGCCTGCCTGCCTGCCTGCCTGATTGCCCCTAACTTCTTCTGCCTGCAAGCCTGATCACCCCTTCACAACTCCCCTGCCAACCTGATCAACGCCTAACTGCTCCCCAACTATCCTGATTGCCCCTAACTGCCCTCCCCTGCCGGCCCAGTCACCCCTAACTGCCCTCCCTTGCAGGCCTGGTCCCTCCAAACTTCCCTCCCCTGCCAGCCATCTTGTGGCAGCCATCTTGTGTCCACATGGGTGTGGCCATCTTGTGTGTTGGAGTGATGGTCAATTTGCATATTACTTCTTTATTATATAGGATATCTAATGCAGGAACAGCCAGATGAAAGAGGTTTGCTCATAGGACAAGGAAAAGGGCATAGATCTTCCACGTCCTTCCCCAAATCTCCATGAGTTCACCAACTTGGAAGCTTTCTGAACCCTGGCCTTTTAGGTTTTATGGAAGTTTCATTACATAGGCATGATTGATAAAGGCATTGGCCACTGGCGATGGATTCAACCTCCAGTCCTTCTCCCCTCTCCCCTTCCAGGAGGTTGAGGGGTGTGACTGTAAGTTCCAAACCTGTAATCACTTGGTTGGTTCTCTTGGCAAACAGCCCCCATCCTTAGGCACTTTCTAAAGTCACTTCACTGACATATGAAATACACCTTCATAGCTCTTCACACTTAAGAAATTGCAAGAATTTTGGAGCTCTGTGCCAGAAACTGGGAGGAGGGCCAAGTATATTTTTCTTGTTATAAATCACAGAATCACAGTGACCATAGCCACTAAACCTCTTTACAGCTCAGTTTTCTCTTCTGTAAAATGAAGATAATAGCAATACCATATAAGAATATCAGAAGTCAGTGAGATAATGGATGTAAAATGCTTAGCAAATGCCTTGTATTCAGTAAAACCTCAGCAAATGCTAGCTAGAATTGTTCTGTTGTTAGTATTAGGTATGGATTACTTTCCTAATGAGACATTGGAAAAATGATCACTGTCATGGAAATCTTTCTT
This sequence comes from Cnephaeus nilssonii, assembly GCF_951640355.1. Classification (NCBI taxonomy): domain Eukaryota; kingdom Metazoa; phylum Chordata; class Mammalia; order Chiroptera; family Vespertilionidae; genus Cnephaeus; species Cnephaeus nilssonii. Next base: position 67,159,209 of record NC_137077.1, on the reverse strand, counting down.
AAAAAAAAAAAAAGAGAGAGAGAGAGAGAAGGCTCCTAAAGCAAAAAATCACTTTAAAACACCATTTAAAATCTAAATTAAAGAAGCTAAACTTTATTCTCTGATTGTTATACTTTTCCCTAATATACAGGGATTGGCAAGAGTAGATTTACCATTGTAAGTATGCAAATATTATTTTTGTAATATTAATAAAGCTACTGTACTCATAACCTGCATGTCTTTTTCCACACAAACAACTGTAAACCTACTTTTGCCCAACCCTGTATATGTCATTTATAAATGAAGTGAAGCCAAACAGTAGTGCTATGCACATTTTTAAAAGGGGAAAAAATGGATGAATAGGCCCCTCTCAAAAATATTTTATTTTTAAAAATTGCTTAAATAGTCTCAGCAGAATATCTTAACTGCATACAAAATGCAATAATCCAAGAGAGAAATTATTTTAGTCCATTAATGTTATCCTTTACTAATTGAAAATTACCTTCTTCAAGCAAAGAAATAATGCTCTAGGTAAGAAGATAACAGAGTGCACTACTCCACATACAAAGTATTTCAGTTATCATAGCCTCCCCAATTCAGACTTTTTTTTTCCAAATCCAAATGGCATGCAATATAAAGTGAAATCAAATATGTGACTTAACAAAATGTATGTAACCTACAATTTGGTCCTAATAAGTTTTATTTTACATTGTCCTATAAGCTAGGGATGTGATTTGCTTAAGTTACTTATAAATATATGATAATATATTGAAAGGCATCTCTGCCAGTATCTCTGCAAAATCCTCACTCTCGCAAGGTTGGGGATTGCATCTCCCTGGGCGCCCAGCTTCTACTGTGCATAACAAACACATTTACCCTGAGAGTTTTTGTCAGTGTGTGAAAACTGGTTTTGCTTACACTTCCATATTAAATAAATGTATGTGCAGCCTAAAATGTATCTCTCCATTGCACAAAAGAATTACTCATACCAATAGCAGTTAATACTAATCTCTAGCTTTCTACATGGCTATGAAAAAACTCTCAAACAGAAAACGACTTTTATACTAATAAGCTTGATCACTGTGCAAAATATGTTCTGCTGCCATGTTCTATAAATGAATTTTCACTGTTTAAAAAAAGTTATTTATTACATAAGAACACATACTTGCCTGATTGAACACAGAATTTAATTAGATACCTACATCCACAGCTACCTAATCTATATTCACCGAATAAGTCCCTTTTTGACTCAGAAGGCTTGATGCTAATCTATTAATATCTTAGACACAGGGGAAAATGACAAATAATAAGATTCCCATTTATTAGATTAAAAAACTGAGGTCCAGAGAGATTTTTGCCCAAGAATAAACAGTGAGCTACTGGTTGAGTGGGAAATTAAGCCTGAAATCATTGCACTCCATTTCTCCCTTGGTGGCCTGTGCATCTACATTTTAAAACAGACCACAGACAGTTGAGATTCAAAGGCAATAAAGAACCTAGAAATTTGTCAGTCATTTATCATTGAAAGTTTACTCCTTAAAAAAACAAAAGTCATCTGTATTTAAAGACATAAGAATAACTACACTTTAATAAAGAATAAGGAGAAAGTAACATTTTAAATTAAACTTGTGCAGGAGTCGTGTAAAATACAGTGAAAGGAAAATATTTTTGCAGCTTGTATGTCTCATCAGTTACAAACTGGGTTTAATTTGAACTTTCTGCACACAAACTTTAGCTTCTGCCAAGAACTACCTAGTATTCTTCATGATTAAGAGACCATTTTTGGTAAGAAATGTAACCCACAACATTGACATTCATGTTCTTATGTGAATAAGGAAATAAATAAATCACCCTATTTCCTATATTTTTTAAGCAGCACAGGAGAGGTTTATAATTATTAATAGAGGTCTGGTGCACGAAATTCATGCACGGGGGGTGGGTGGGGGGGTGGCAGAGGGGATGTGTCCCTCAGCCCAGCCTGCACCCTCTCCAATCTGAGACCCCTCGAGGGATGTCTGACTGCCCATTTAGGCCCCATCCAGTGGATGTCCCGGCAGTCGGATATTCCTCTCAGAATCCAGGACTGCTGGCTCTCAACTGCTTGCCTGCCTGCCTGCCTGATTGCCCCTAACCGCTTCTGCCTGCCAGCTAATCACCCCCTAACCACTCCCCTGCCAGCCTGATCAATGCCTAACTGCTCCCCTGCCAGACTAATTGCCCCTAACTGCCCTCCCCTGCCAACCTGGTTGCCCCTAAGTGTCCTCCCCTGCAGGCCTAGTCACTTTTAACTGCCCTCCCCTACTGGCCCGGTCACCCCTAATTGCCCTCCCCTGCCAACCTGGTCACCCCTAACTGCCCTCCCCTGCTGGCCTGGTCCCCCCAACTGTCCTCCCCTACAGACCTGGTCAAACCTAACTGCCCTCCCCTGCCGGCCTTGTCACCCCTAACTGCTCCTCCTGCCAGCCTGGTCACCCCTAACTGCTCTCCCCTGCTGGCCTGGTCACCCCCAACTGCCTTCCCCTGCAGGCCTGATTCCCCCCAACTGTTTCCCCTGCAGGTCTGGTGCCCCCAACTGCCCTCCCCTGCAGGCCTGGTTTCCCCCAACTGCCCTCCCCTGCAGGCCTGGTCGCCCCCATCTGCCCTCCTCTGCCAACCCACTCACCCCTAACTGCCCTCCCCTGCAGGCCTGATGGCCCCCAACTTCCCTCCCATTCAGGCCTGGTCCTTCCCAACTGCCCTCCCCTGCAGGCTTGATCACCCACAACTTCCCTCCCCTGCTGGCCATCTTGTGGTGGCCATCTTGTGTCCACATGGGGGTGGCCATCTTGTGTGTTGGAGTGATGGTCAATTTACATATTACCTCTTTATTATGTAGGATTAAATAAACAAAAAATTATAAGGTTTTGCACCAGATCATTCCAATAAGTGGAAACTGACCCACTTGATGGATAAAATGGTGTGGTTTTTTATAAAAAGTAAGAATTAGGTATTCTTCTCCTGAAAAACCAGTTTCATGACCTAATTTTAGGGTATTTTCCTAAGTCACTGTGTGGAGATTTTTCCAACACTGGCCTTCAGGTATGACTTGAGATTTAATTTTTCTATTAATTGGGAGACACTTCAAGCTTGGACTAGTAAAACTGTTTCCATTAACATTAAGCATGTAATACTTCAATTTACACCTCCTGAAGAAAGGGTAGCGTGAGGCATACCCTGCCAGTCCCTTATCCCCTTTAATGAGAAAAGCTCCGCTTGCATTTTTTAGCATATTGTAGCTCAAAATTAGATTTGATTTTTTTTAAAAATTGGGTTCTGCTGAGTTAAAACAATTGAAAAGCCCAGATTTTCAGAAAATAAATAGTGAACTATTGGTATTTCAATAATTCACTCATTCAATACATATTTTCTAAGCATCTATTATATGTCAGCACAGAAAAACCATACATGGTTATCAAGAAAAAATTATTTCCTTCATGAAACTTCCAATTGAATAAGTAGACCCTGTAATATAATTGGCAAAATATATAATACAATGGCATACAGGTGCTATAGAGGAAAAACAAAGAAGGACAAGGATGGGTAGTTACTTTTGATAAGACCATCAGGGAATGTTGTCTCTGATTTAAACATATTCCTGAAACACTAGAGAGTGAACAGTATTTCAGGCCAAGGGAATAAAAATTTAAAGTTTCTAAGGGTGGAATGGGATTTAGGATCTGCTAAGGAGAAATGGCCATGAAAATGTATAGAATTAATGGATTGAGGATCCCAGCAGAAGATGAATGAAGAATTATTGGAGCAAAAGTGGAAGAACAAGGCTGTGATGATTGTATGCAGCCATCAACGAGTGGAATGTTTGAAATGATGACATCTCCAGGTTATTGGAAATGACAATCTTCAGGTTATGATCATGGACTGTATGTAGACAATGAAAAAACTTTAAAAATTTTTTTGATTGATTTTAGAGAAAGAAAATAAGGGGGAGAGAGAGAGAGAGAGAGAGAGAGAGAGAGAGAGAGAGAGAGAGAGAGATTTATTCCACTTTTTATGCATGTATTGGTTGATTCTTGTATGTGTCCTGACCAGAGATGAAACCTGCAACCTTGGTGTATTGGGACAATGCTCTAACCAACTGAGCTATCTGACCAGGGTCTTGAAAAACACTTTTGAATTAGGCAAGTGCACTTAAATTTCAGATCAATATATCTAATAATAATAGATATTATTTTTATTTACACAATGCCTCTTCTCAAAGAACTGAGTTCATCAAGCCTCATGCGTAGGTCTTGCAGCCCATGTTTCGGAACTTGGGCCACAGAAAGCTGTCCTTCACATTGCGATAGATTTTCCTGAGGATGGGGCTGAGTGGGGAAGGGGAGTGCATAAGCAAATAGTCAATCTTGGAGAACACACATCATGTTTCAGAACCTGTCACATTTTTACATCCACAAATAGTAAAATTGAGGATCTGTTCTGACAGTGTCAGATACTGTATATCTGTTGTCAAACATATCAGTCACTGAAGATATGAGATGAAAAAAAAAAACTACAAATAAATGATCACAAAAAAGGAAACACGCTGATCCTCATTCTTGGATGGAGGCTGTTTTATTTTGATCGATATAATGTTGTGTTGTAGTTGACATGTTATTTTATACTGAGCTTAGAGAGTAAATCTTAGATGTGAAGTGTGTCGTGTCACAAGTACCACAAAGGTGTTACTACAAATTTCATGAAAGCATTAAAGGTTGCTATTAATAAGTCCTTTTTTCTTCAAAAAACATAATGGAATCAGAGTTTATATAGCAATACAGTTCCCATGTATTTGCTTTCTGCAGTGCTTTACTGGGAGAGAATGAATGGGTTGGAATTACAATTAGCAATTCACCTGATTCAGATGAACATGCTCAAGTATACAGTTACCATTTGTGCACTGAAGGTGGCAAAATTTAAGAAATACTGGTTTAGACAATTAATTGCATAGGAGACATCAAGATGAACTATTTTCAGGCCTACCTTCATGGGACTAATTTAAATTTGTTCATAGTCACCAGTGCCTAATAAATACATTCTGAGCTCTCAAATTCTAAACACTTAGCTCTCAAATTCTAAACCTGTTTCCCAGGCAACAGGTAGATCCTGAAGATACCACTTCAACAGGATGTAAGGGAAATCCACAGGGCAGCATGTATGCATATCATAACTTTTATGCCTCTCATTTCCCAGCACAACTCTTACTTTTCTTAAGCATAACAAACTGCTTAAGAAAAAAAAATGTAAAAGAAGGAAGGTTATAATTAGACTTGATTGTGGGCCTTCCTTAATAGATAGTCAAGCCTGTTCAAGTCCACACCCCCACAATCCCAAGCATCCAGGGCATCTCTCAGCTTGAGTCTTGGCCACAGTTATATGTGTACATTCTCTAATTGAATTCAAATTCTCAGTTCCAAACTCTTCCATTCTGCCTTTTGGAACTCCCTCTGTGACAGCAAATTGTGCTATGTCCTTAATGTTTTATTCTGAATGTTTTGTTTACCTTTTAGCTCTAACTAAAACTTGGCTATATCTTGAAAGACATTTTTATATGCCTGTGGCTCTCTCAAGTGGGGGTGATCTTTCTCTCATACACCACAACATACAAGCTTGAAAGTGCCATCTTTGTTGCTTAAAGCTACTTATTGGTTGAGTAGCCTTTCTTCCACCTTCCTAAAAATGCCAGCTGCCTGAGTAGATGTGAGTGAATTATACAACCTGCTTCCTCACTTTGGCTGAGTTCATCTGCTGTTGCCTCCCGTTTCGTTAAATGATGTCTCATTGATGATCCTGAAACATTAATTTCCTTTGTAACAATATTCTGTCATCCTTCTTGGTGATTTCAATGTCCACACTGATCATCCCTCACAACCCCGAGAGGTCTTGATCTCCTTAGTCTAGTGATCTTTTCCATTGTCCGCACCCAGTCCATGATCATATCCTGGCAACTGTCATTTGCAATAACTGCCCCACCAAGAAATGCCTTCATTTCAAGCTTTCCACTCCTTGATGGCAGCATTCTATCTTCACAGTCTTGTTCTTGATCTTCTTCTGCTCCAAGATACCCATCAACTCTATACATTTTCACAACCGTTCCTCCTCTCATATTATCCTAGTTCCTGTTTCACCCAGGTTAGAAGATGTGGTGCATCACTGTGATCATTTAACAATTCCCTTGATACTATCTTCAACTCCTTTTCTCTCCATCACTGTCCTGGTAAAATGTGCACCTGGTTATACCCTACTCTGTCTGTCCTGTGCCTATCTTGACTTGACCATGGTATTCATTTTAAGGGTCTGGCCATACAATGAAGTGAGTCCCTGTACTGTGCAGTAATCATACTATATTTCTGTTATATTTTTTTTCTCCCACCCTCCCAGATAATTATCCAACATTTTCTTTCTCCTCAAATCTCCAGCAAACTATCTCCCTCCTTAATCACAGCCATACTCTTGACCAAAAAGTGAAAGTTTCCAGACATTATTCATTTTGGGTATATATGAAATAAATTAAATAAGAGTATTCTATATAATAGTTTTTGTGTGAATATATAAGATACCTACTCTGGCCAGTGTTTCTCAGTAGTTAGAGCATCTTGTCTACACACTGGATAGTTGTGGCTTTGATTCCAGATCAAGGGCAAGTACCTGGGGCATGTGTGGGAGGCAAGCAATTAATATGACTCTCTCACATTGATGTTTCCCTCTCTTTGCGCCCCTTCCATTCTCTAAAAATCAAAGGGGAAAAATATCCTTGGGTGAGGATTTAAAAATATATATATTATTTTAATACTAGAGGCCCGGTGCACACATTCTTGCATGGGGGGTGGGATGGGAGGGTCTGACCAGCCTGCCCCGTCCCGATGGGGGCACATCAGGGGTGGGGCCAGCTGAGGGGAGGGGCCACAGGCAGTCAGCTGGCCAGCCCCACCCCCAATCGGGGTGTTGGGGGCCAATCAGGGCCCAGATCAGGCTGGTTGGCTGCTGCAGTGCATCTCATAGCCACCAGTCGTTCTGGTCATTCTGCCGTTCCAGTCACTGGGCTTTTATATATAGATAGATAGATAGATAGATAAGGTAAAAGATAATATAAGATATGAAGATGTAATACATAAAATGTGAATATGTAATTAGTTTGTATACATAAATGCATTTGTATACAAATATACAGTATATAGTTTTAAAATATATATTAATAAATTTATATATAATATATAAATAATGTAGCATATATACATTTATTATTTAATAATACAAATGTAGATTCCATTAATGTATATATTCTACTTATATTTATGAGCAAACAAATGCCTTTAAGAAGAACAACGCATAATTACTTTGAATGTACCAATTAAATTTGATTCTTAAGCATTTGTAAAAATGTACAAAAAATAAATCCCCAATAAGGGTCTCTTGGTTTGAGGGATTTTTAATTTTAATATTGTTGAACTAAAGAGGTTATCTAATAATGTAGGATTCAGCAAACTACTAACTAAGAGCCAAATCTGGCAAGCTATCTGCTTCTATAAATAAAATTTTATTGGAACATAGTCACATTCATTCATTTATATATTGTCTATAGCTGCTTTCTTGCTATAATGGCAAAGTTGAAAGGTTGCAACCAAGATGGTGTGTTTCACAAAGCTGAAAATATTTTCAATCTGATCCATTACAGAGAAAGTTTGCTTATCACTATGACATTGATTATGGAGACTTCTTTACATGATTGAAATTTTTTCTAATTACAGATTTTATTCACTACAATGAGAGAGGGGTGAAGCAAAGCAACAGATATTTAAGAAGGTAAATCATTAATTTTTTCTTAAATGATATAAGTAACTCAGACAAAATAGAATTGTAATGGGAAAATCTGAATAAGTCAAGTGGTTGCTATAGCTTCATTTTGGCCATATCTTCATTGGCATCCATAGTGCAAAACCAAGCAAACAGTACTGAAAGTGACTCAAGCCCATACATAGGAGTGTTAGTCAGCTCAGGCTGCCGTAATAAAATATAGGATACTGGGTAGCTTAATCAACAGAAATTCATTTTCTCATAGTTCTGGAGGCTAGAGATCCAAGTGCAGGTTATCAGCATGGTTAGGGTCTGGTGAGAGCTCTCTTTCTACCTTTTGTCTTCTCAACCCTCACATGGAAGATAGAGGGCGAGAGACTTTCTTTCTTTTCTTTTTATAAAGTCATTAATCCTCCCAGATTAGGATTCTATCCTTATGATCTCATTTAACCTGAATTACCTCCTAATTAGCTCTTAATTACATTCTATCTCCAAATACAGTCACATTGAGGGTTAGAGTTTCAATATATGAATTTGGGGGACGCATAATTTTAGGCTTAGCAATAGGTAAAAGAAACTATGATTTCTGTGTATAGCCAAATTTCTGTTATAGACATGAAGTACTAGTTTTGTCCACTAGAAAAATTTGACTCATCAAGTTTCATATAATTTACCAGCTGGCTTTATTAATATTATTAAATATTGACAGGATATCCTATATAATAAAAGCCCAGTGACCGTAACGGCCTAACAACCAGAACGACCACTCATCCAGTCGCTATTAGGTGCATTGACCACCTCTCAGTCCCTCCCCGCTGGCCTGCATGCTCCGATCACTGGATAGTGAATGGGGAACCAGGGTGGGTGGTGGTGGGGTGGGACTGGGGACTGGCAAGCAGGCAGAACAGCCGACTTCTTGATCTTTCCCCCCGGCCTGCAGGCTCAGATCACCAGATGGAACATGGAGAACTGGGGTGGGTGGCAGTGGTGGGGCAGGACTGGGGACTGGCAAGCGGGCGGAAGATAGCCCTGATCACAGGCTAGGCCTAGGGACACTGTGCACGATTTCGTGTGCTGGGCCTCTAGTATCTCAATATACGTAAGAAGCTAAATAATCCTAAATATCATCAACCTACCAATAATTTTACAGCTTGCTAAGTTTTTCAGTCTATAAATAAAAAGAATTGCTAAACTATTTAAAAGCCAAAAAACATCCTATTCTGTACTATTGAAGACAGACTCTAAGTCATTCATGAATTATTTCCTATATGAAGATAAAACCCATCAGGAAAAAATAAAGTCAATAAAGAATAAATCTAAGTTATAAACCATTAAAATTCCAACAACTGAAAAATGGCATGTGGGATTCACACTCTCTTTCAAAATTACCCTTTAAAAAGCTTCAGAAATGACCTCAAGGTTTCATTTACAACTACCATATTGGATTTGCTCTGCTTGTGTATTGCAACCTCCCTCACAGTCTAAGGTTTGTTTTACACTTCTGTCTGTTTTACATTTCAAAGTCCATAAGCAGCAGCATCAAAATTCTCAGACAGTAATGAAAGATTTTAAAACTAAAAGATGGGCCAGTAGTGACATTTTCCACTAGAAATCTCTCAAAAAGGTTGAGTCTCAATCCCAGATCCCCCAATACCATGGTGAATAATGTCATAATTTTTAAACTTTAAAATAGCTAATTTTATAAAAATAATTCATTCTCAAAATAATTATATCACTTTTATGTTAGCAAGAAATTTTTTTTCTAAAGTTCTATTTTCTTGAAATAATCTCTCGATATCTAGCCCAGTTGAATTTTATGTGGCTTGCTAAGGCCCCACCACCTACTTGTAAGTACACCTCACTCAGGTTACAATAGCATGTCTGCTTCTTACCCTACAGTATTGTAAGTAGAAATTCCAATATTACAGCGAGGACTTTTATTAGCCTTCATTACCTGATAAGAGGAAAGACTTAAATGCCAAAGTAAAGAGATGCTCTGATCATGCCCTGACCACTTAAGGTTCCTAAATCTTAGAAATAATAATCAATCAATAAGTAATCACTGCACAGCTTCACAATGGGAACATCTGAAAAGTTCTGAATTGGGTAAAGAACACAGTCACAATTACACGAGAACAAAGAAAAGAAAAACCTTGCATTTCTCTGATAGAGCATTTTGCCTTAATTGACTTTTAGATGTTTAACCTTAATTTACATAACTATCCCTCAGGTTCAGTTTCTTGAAATGAAGCTGTTTTGAAAAACCTTCTGATCTCCATATAAGCTGTTTTCACTCTAAAGCTTATGGGAATGGTCACCTTTCTGTTAAAAGTGCCTGATTGGCAGTGCTTCTGTCAGCAGTAATCCCCAGCCTAGACTTTAATGAACTGTTCCTGCTTTTCTCTAGGGTTTGGGGTTGCCATTTGTCTATAATTAACTCCAGACTGACCAATGAACAGTGAAGGAAGCAACTCACTCCCAAAAGATTATTGCAACCATTATTTTGTTCTAAATATAGCTGCTCTGTCTGGAACATACAATTTATCTTGCTATGTTAATCCTATATAATAAAAGCGTAATATGCAAATCGACCCAACAGGCCAAACAGCGAAACGACCATCCGGACGATCATCTGGACGACCATCTGGGACCCCGCTATGACACCCACTGGCGCCAGGCCAGCCAAGGTGGGTGCGATGCGATTGGTCGGGGGCCTGGCCATCACCCCATAATTGCCCTGCAGAGGGAGGCCCAGGCCATCAGCTGGCAGGGCGATCAATCAGGGGGCTCTATGATCGCCCCAAAGAGGGAAGCCCAGGCCACCGACCAGCGGGCTGTGGCAGGTAGGTGTGGCCTCCCTCTGCTAGGGAAACCAGGGCTGGAAGCCGGGGGAAGGAGGGCCTACTCTTGCATGAATTTCATGCATCGGGCCTCTAGTTTCAAATAACTAAGAAAGGGAGAAAGAGGCATTAAAAGATTGTTCTCTTTCATTGTAGCTACACAGGAATGTAAGCGAGGTGGGAGAAAGCACATGGTTTTTCAACCTCGTCACAATCTTCTAAACTGTAGTTTAGAAGTTCAAATGTAGCATCCAGCCTTCATTTGAAGTCCTATGTAATGAAGTAAACCCTGTTGATTCTCCTTCCAAAATATATTCAGAACCTGCCCACTTCTCACCACCTCCACCGCTACCATTCTGGCTCAGTACAGCTTTATTGCTCAGATTATTGCAGTAGCTTCTTTCTACTTTGGCCTTGACCTCCTTCTCCCCAACAATCTGTTCCACATGAAGCAGCTAATGTGATCCCTTAAAAATGAAGTCAGGCCAGATCTCACCCTTGCAATGAAGTGAATTCTATGCCCCCAAAACTCACATGTTTAAGCCCTAACTTCCAATGAGATGGTTCAAAATTAGGTTTAGATGAGGTCATGCAGGTGGGACCCTTATAAGAAGAAACACCAGAGAGCTTGCTTTCTCTCTGTACTGTGTGAAAACACAGCAAAAAGGTGGCCATCCACAAATCAGGAAGAGAGCTCTCACCAGAACTCAACCACACTGAGATGGGGAAGACTGTAGAAAGAGCAAGGGAGCAGCTTAAAGATCTGAAGCTCAAATGCAAACGTGTTAATTTAAGATACTCATTAGGTATCCAAGTGTAGATGTCAAAGAGTAATAGAGTGTGGAAGTTTGAAGTTGAAGCGAGCGAACCAGGCTGGAGATGCAAATTTGGAAATTACCAGCATCAGCAGATGATACTTAAAGTCATGAGGCTGCATGAAGGTAGCAAAGAGAAGAGGTCCAAAACCCAAGTCCTGAGACATTCCAGTGCTAAGCCCCTAAAGGTGGGAAAGGAACGGGAGAATAGACTTGGAAATAATGACCAGTGAATTGGAGAAAAAAATAAAAAAGGAAAATGTGTTGCCCTAAAAGACAAGCTAAAAATGTGTTTCAGGGAGTTGGGGAGAGAACAACCGTGTCAGATGCTGCTGACAGCTCAAGATGAAGACTAAGAATTGACCGCTGGATTTAGCAATGTGGAGGCATTATTGAACTTGACACGAGCAGTTTTAGTACAGTGTTGGGGGCAAACGCCTGATGTAGAGTGCATTTAAAAAAACAAGGGAAGGAGAAAAACTGGAGTCAGTGCAGATGGACAACACTTTCCAGCAGTTTAGCTGTAAAGGGAAGGAGAGAAATGGTACAGTAGCTGGAATGAGTGGGCATGTGTGTGCTTGCATTGAGAGAAATGGCACCATATTTTAAATGTTTGTGGAAGAAGATCCAATCAACAGGGAAAATTAAAGACTCAGGAGAGCAAAGGGAGAGCTGCTGGAGTCATATCCTTTGACAGGTGAACGAAGATGGGATCAGGTGTACAAAAAAGGTGCCCCGTGCCTCAGCAATGCCACTTCATCCACAGGAATAAGGAAGAAAGCAGGTAATGTCACATCAGGCATATGCAATGACTACAGTAGGAAAACTCCGGAAATACTTATTTCTTAATGTGAGGGCCAGATACCTCTGTGGGAATACATAAAACGGTAACTTGGAAACTTTTCTTATAAATATGCCCTGATTAAGTTAAGCACTTTCTTAAACTGCATTTACTTTCAGAATAAACAATCATTCACGCAAAAACTGGTTGAATTCGTGAAAATATATTTAGGAACAAATCCAAAGTTGTGAAGGTCTGAAATTCTTAAAACTAGAGAAGGAGGGAGGACAGTTGTAAGAAAATTGAAGATGGAATAATACTGTTTAACTGGCAAAATTAAAAAAAAACAAAAAACACTTCTCAACTAGATTTTAAGCTTCTAGCAGAAGAGGCCATTTATTATCATTGTGAATACATTTTTACATAGTAACTACTCAATAAATACTTGTTGAATTAATTAGTTACTTCAGTTCTATAGTTGGTTTGTGCTGCATTAAATTCTTTACTAAGTGTATCTGTGGTGTACAAGTATATAGCAGAATCATCTCATGAATCCTTCCCACTAAAATGCATTGTTTTCATTGATTTCTTTCTTCTTTAGCATCCTTTGTTTATCTCTTTTTTGCATTAGTAGTTAAATATCATAAACACTGAGAATCTTAGAAATATACTAGAGGCCTAGTGCACGACATTTGTGCATTGGGGGGACGGGGGGTTCCTCAGCCTGGCCTGCACCCTCTCACAGTCCGGGACCCTTGGGGGATGTTCTCCTACCAGCTTAAGCTCACTACTCGCCACCACCACTGCGCTCACCAGCAGTGAGCCCGGCTTCTGGCTGAGCAGTGCTCCCACTATGGGAGTGTACTGACCACCAGGGGGAAGCTCCTGCATTGAGCATCTGCCCCCTGGTGGTCAGTGCATGTCATAGCAACCAATCGTTCTGCCATTTGGTCAATATGCATATCAGGGTTTTATTACATAGGACTAGAGGCCCAATGTACGAAGATTCATGCAAGAATGGGCCTTCCTTTCCCTGGCTTCCAGCACCACCTTCGCTCTGGCCAGAGCCGCCTTTCCATCTTCCCACGCTGCCCAGAGGCCTGGAGTGGCTGGGGTGGTGTGGAATGCCTGCATCGTCACCATGACAATGATGCAAGCATCCTGCCCCACCCCCAGCCGCTCAGTGCCTGTGTACTACCTCCTGATTGGCTGGTGGGTGTTGTGAAGGTACAGTCAATTTGCATCTTACTCTTTTATTAGTGTAGATATGTTTTGTTTGTTAGTATAGTCTTAGACGTGCATAGCATGTAATAGCTGCAAAATAGCTTAATAAAAAGTTAAATGGCCATCTTATGGAATAATTAAAGAAGGTGGAAAATGCCTTGTTAAAATGTGTTAAGATAACTATTAAATATTAAAGTAATTGTGTCCATTTTAATGGGAGTTGATGGTATTTTAGTGCCAAAGGTTGTCAGAGTGGGGGTTAGGAACCTATAAAAGATATTCCCCATTGGAAGAAATTATACCTGCTATTTTGGTTTATGAGAAAATCACCATGTGAAAGGTTTTTTAGAAATAAATTACCTTCATAAAATAGGAAAAGACAATGTTTATTTCATTTCAAACAGGGGGAGAGGATAGTCATTTGAAGAAACTTATTTCTCTACAACACTTGGAAAACTGGAAGACAACGAACTACCTCATCTGATGCCCTGAGAATGCGGTAATAGTGTTCACCCACAGAGAAATCCTAAGTTAGTTTCTGCCAGGAGCCATGCAATTAAATAGCTCCAGTGTACATTCAAATATTTTGAGGAGTTCTGGTTGAAAGAAGCACTTGGGGGTGAGTTGGCATTATGCAGAAGTAGACCTGACTGTGTACACCGCCTCCGGGTATTTGCTTTTAAACAGCACTATTATTTGAGACCTTCAACAAAGCATATATATCACATTCAATATTTATCTCATCAAAAGCAGGGTAAAAAAAGTCATACCTAAAAAAAAAAGTCACAAGTAATAACTCAACTATAAAATGCATGTTTAAAAATGGGAGTAGTTTCATATCCTTACCATTTTAAATTAAAAACAAAAATACATCTATAACTTAAAGAGAAAAAGAAACATAACCATAGTGAATGAAATGGTTGACAGTCTTTAATAAAAAAATATTTTGTGAAAGAAAAACTCAAAAACTGTACTATTGCAAATAGCAAACTGTCATCATCATCATCATCATCATCATCATCACAATAAAAAAGTATATCTGTAATAACTTAAACAAAACTCATTGATTCAAACTAAGGTCTCCTATTTATGAACTTCAATAGGGCAACTTATCCCTTAACTCATCTACTCCATTATAGAAAAATAAATAGACTCCATCAACATGATACATAGAGCCCCAGGTATCCAGGGGCTGTCTCCACTACACAATTCTCAAAATGACTTCTCCCCTTTCTTCTCCACCTCCGATTCAATTTGTTTCTTTGGCGGGGAGGTGAGGGGGGTGGGATTCAAGTCAATACAAGTCTTCTTTTTACGTGCATTTCATGCCTACAGCATTGTACAACGATCCCACATTCTTAATATGGTAGTATATTTTTGCCCTACAAAATGTTGGTGCTTCCATATTGCATGAGTCTCTAATCCATTCATACCTATAAATATTGTATTCTCTCCTCAACAAAAACCACACTCCTTGAAGCCTGAAATCCTTGTAACAAAATACTTTTGCTCCCTCCACAATCACAGCACTGTGCCAGGTAGATATTGAATTCTTCATAAAAGCATGCTGTCTGAGGCAAAGAAAAAAAAAGCAATCAAGCAAACTCCTTTACAAAACATTGACTTACAAATTACAAAGTAGCAGCAAAAGGAAACTGAAGGCTATCTGCCATAATTAATGGAAATCTAAACAGAGTAAACAAAATATTCCAATACAAATCTGTCACTTTAGCAGCCACTTAATTAACGTATAAAACATCTATGTTGAAAAACAAACATTTAAAATACTCAAATACACTTTCTGGTTGATGAAATTATGAGTTATAAGAGGGATGCTCCTTTATTTTATTTTTACATTTTCACCTTCTCTTCAAGGAACATGTTTTAATATTAACATGACATTAACAAAAATAACTATTAGATTATACCTCTAGCAATCATATTACCTAGTTTATTAAGATGACCTATATTTTAATCTCTGAATTCTCATAATTTCAGGAATCTGCTTTGGTAGAATCCTGAAGTGCTAGAGCTAGACAACCTGAATTTGAATTATAAAGCCATGAATTCCTGCTGTGGGAGCAGAGTTCATTACTTAGTCACTTGGTGCCTAAATTTCCTCACCTGGAAAACGAGAAAATAACAGGCACCGCCTCAATGGCAGTGAAAAAGATTAAATGGATTCGAATGTACAAAGCCCTCAAGAGTGACCCACATTCAGTAAACACAAGCCCATTTGTTTTTGTAATTGTGGCCATTATGCTTGGGGATGAGAGGAAATATGATTTTTTACATAACAACCTGTTTTTAAGTAAACCTCCGGGCCTCAGAGCATTCTCCTGAAAACAGAGCACATTCTATACCAAAAGACTTGGATTATATCCAAAAGACTTTATACCTCTCATTACAACTTAACACCAAGAAAGAGAAACCTCGTATAAATACTCTTAATTCCCTAAGTTAGAGATTTCAAAATGCATCCTTCCACAGGTACACTGGCTGCATATTTTGGCTTAAAAACATTAAAGAACTATCCTTGTGTAACAAGAGAATAAATGTATTGCCCTAATAGTGAGCATCAGCATTCCTCATAGGGAACTATTCTGATAAACTACGTGGTGTGGAAACTCAAATCTTTATAGATAAGCTGGCATGAGATGATGCCACAGCAGAGAAAGTTAAACTATTCAGCATTAGAAATGAGAAAGAACTTGGGGAGATTGAAGAAATGGGATATTGAAGAGTTTATGATAGAAAGGCAAAGGGAATTCTAAGAAAAAGAGGCTCCAATATTACATTTTAAGGTTGCTTTCTTGTTTGGTTTTTGCAATGTAACACTCTGGCGTTCACACATAGCTCTCAGTAAATTCAGGTTAACTGGTGGAGAGTATTCTTATTTATTTATTTCAGGTTTGGGTTTTCTAGTGAAAATCAAAGAAAAAGGCAAGTTCCACATCTCCCCCTGACATGCTGTGGGGCAGGGACAGATCTGTGAGGTAAGGACACCATTAGTTCACAGAAACAGCTCTTATCCAGAGGTGAGCATTAGCAGAACACAAATAATTCTCCCCCTATTCCCAGAACCCTCTCCAATGGGAATCCCAGTCCCACCCCCACTTGCTCTTGAACACACCTATCAGGGCTTTGCTCTTGTCAAGTGCCAATTATTGGTCAATTCTCAGTCCTCATCTAACAGGATTTACCACAATTTATCATCTGCCCTCTTTGAAAAGTTCTATTCATTAGATGCCTGGAACAACTACCTATTTTCTTAGTACCTCAACCAGTTGCTTCTTGTCAACCAGCAGGCTTTCCTGGCTCCTAATCTCTATACCCACTAAACACTGGATCCATCCTTCCTTGTTCCTATTCTCTTTCCTACCTGCTCTCACAGCTGTGGTGGTCCTAACCATCCTGACATGCTGGCAAATGGATTTCTCTAGCCAGATTTCTAACCCAAAGTCCAAAGTTATAAATGCAATTGCCTACTTGAATTTCTTATAGACATTATGGTGCCACCTAAATGCTTAATAGACCTGTCAATCTCAAACACTGTCTCTTTCCACAATTGTCCTGTCTCAGTAAAATGCAAATCCATTCTTCAAATTTTCAGACCAAAAACCTTGGAATTGCCCTTGGTACCTGTCTTGTTCTCATACCCCACATCCTGTTCAGCAGTGAATCTTTGTCTGTGCTTTCAATACATATCCAGATCATTTCTCTGTTAACATCCTAGTCCATCAGGCAACCATCATATTTTGCCATATATTCTTAACTGGTTTTTATGCCTCTGACCTTTCTACCTATATCAGGGTCTCTCGATCTCAGCACTATTGACATTTTGGCTAGACAACTCTTTATTATGGGAGACTGTCATGTGCACTGTAAGATGTTTAGCAGTATCCCTGGCTTCTATCCACTAAATGTCAATAGAACACACTCTACCACCCCCTCCTTGAGTTGTGACAAATAAAAATGTCTCCAGTTATTGCCAAGTGCCTGAGGGACAAAAATCACCCTGATTGAGCACCACTGCCCCACAGTATACTAGTATCCAACCCACATAATACCCTTTTATAACAGAAACCAGATTATGTAATACTTCTAATAACTGACCAATTGATTTCCATCTCACCCAGGGGAAAAAGCCAAAGTCTTTACCACAGTCTGCTGGCTCTCCATGATCTGCTACCCACCTTGACCTCATCTCCTTAACCCATTCTGCTCTAGTCATCCCTGCCTCTTTTCTGCTCTTTAATTACTCCCATCTCAAAGTCAGGGCCCTTTTCCCACTTGGGTTACTCCTTCATGTCCTTGAGTTCTTTGCTCAAGGGTCAGCTTCCCAATATAGCCATCAATACTCACACATTTAAAAGATTCAGCCCCTTTTCCGTGTCTGATCTGCTCCACACACTTCCTGCTCCTCTGCTCCATGTTTATTTTTAATGGCACTTCTCTCCATCTGATATACTTTATGTGCTACTGATTGCTTTAGGGTCTGCCTCTACCTAAGAAACGTAAGCCCCAGGAAGGAAGGGATTTTTGTCTTTTTTACTTGCTGCTGTATCCCCAGCACATAGAAAAGTACCTGTGGGAGGCACTCAATAGATGCTTATTGAAAGATGGATGGGAGGAAGGAAAGGAAGGAGGGAGGGAAGGAGGGAGGGAGGGAGGGAGGGAGGGAGGGAGGGAGGGAGGGAGGAAGGAAGGAAGGAAGGAAGGAAGGAAGGAAGGAAGGAAGGAAGGAAGGAAGGAAGGAAGGAAGGAGAGAAACCATTTTAGTTCTGAAGGTTCAAGGCAGACACAGTTGATATCTATGATACCTCTACATTAACAAAGACTGAGTTGATTTCCATGGAGTTTATGTAAAATATAATTCATCATATACAATGGAAAGTACGAATTTGTCAAAATGCTTCTGTGCTTAGGAATTTTTATAGAGGGGGTATTTAGAAAGCATACTTATAAATCCATTAACATATAGATCTAAATATCTATACTAGTAGGTATACAAAATAAGTAGAACTTTAGGAGAAATTTTAGGAAGTGCCAAGGCTATGGTAACTCCCCTAGATAGATAAAAAGAAGTGTGCTGGGGTGAGTCAAATCATTCAAGTGCATACACCGTAAGGTAGCTTAACAAGTAAGAGTAACAGCGAACAGAGCTCTTTTCTGCAGATGAAAGCCTGCATGGTTCGCTTGTGAGTGAAATAGAGGACTGGAGATGCTTCCTGCTGCAAGCTGACAGTCACATGGAACCCCCTGAAGTTATAAATTGAATTCCTCTACTAATTACTGGTCTGATGGGGACAAAGATTCACATTTTATTTCTCTTGCTGAACTTGCAGCATAAGCACTTGTGAATTTTACATTAGGGTCAAGCTGGGAAGTTCCCAGTCAGTTCCTCTTGGAGTACAGAACAGTGTCACCTCCCATGCAAATGAGGTCAGGTATTCTTCCTGCTTTGGGTGCCTACCAGGGAGATTTCAGTGTAATGGACTCCAATAGGGAAGTGAATACAGAGAAGAAAAGAAAGAAGACAGAAGAAAAACAAAACAAAACATAGATCCTATTTGAAATACAATTTTGTTAAACATTTGAAATTATATAATATGGATTCTAAGAGTATATATTTCAAAAAGGCCTCAGAATTTCATAAATATCACTTATTAAAATTATATGCCACACCCATTGATCCCAATATCAACTATTCTATCTACTCTCTGAACTATACATTGTAAGACCATAAAGCTACGCAGCAGGCAGGTGCTTTAATGAAATAGGCCAGTTCTCCTGAGAGGGGAGCCTGTGGTTCAAATGCTAACATTTCTGATCAGAGAGGGGAGGGGAATAAAGGAGGATAGTGATATAATCTTTCAAAACAGGTTTTCTGAGAACGAAAAACAACTTCAGCATTTCTAATGGGGGACATGCCTTTTCTAAGTTCCTGCCCTGCAAAAGCAGCAACTTCAGCCCTGGCAGGTTAGGCTCAGTGGGTTAGAGTGTCGCAGGTTCAATTCCTGATTACAGGCACTGTTCCTCAGTTACGGTTTCCATCCCCAGCTTGGACTGGGCGCTTGTGGGAGGCTCTCGCACACAAATGTTTCTCTCTCTCTCTCTCTCTCTCTCTCTCTCTCTCTCTCTCTCTCTCTTTCTCCTCCGACCTCCCTCCCTTCCAATCTGTCTGAAAATTAATGGAAAAAATATCCTCAGGTCAGGATTTTTAAAAGAAAGAAAGAAAGAAAGAAAGAAAGAAAGAAAGAAAGAAAGAAAGAAAGAAAGAAAGAAAGAAAGAAAGAAAGAAAGAAAGAAAAACTGGTATACTGGAGAGTAGGAGAATCCTTAAAAAAAAAAAAAGCAGCAACTTCATTTAAATTAGGATAACAGAATTCATCCATTTATTCATTCAACAAAAAATTATCCAACATACTCTCTTTGTAAAAGAAGGAAATGCAAGCATATTCATCATGAACACAACCTCCACCGTTAAAATTCCCCTTCTCTCTTGATTTTATTCCATTTACCCTGATTACTTGCAAAGTGACTGAACAAAAATCATCTAAGGGATAATAACTAAGACACTGAGATCTGACATCTGAGATTAGGAAAGAAACAAAACAAGGAGTAGACAATTTTGAACAGGTCTGGGAATCATAAAGACCTTCCTTGAAATCCCAGCTTCTTTACTTATTGGCTGTCTGAATGAATGGAAGGCTCTGGGTCTCAGTTCCCTTAGGTGGAAAATGTAACAGTAACCTACCCACGTAGCAGCAGTGCGATTAAATGAGATGCTCACAAGTACCCCTTCCCAGTATGTATTCAACAAACTGTTGCTCTGGGGGTTATCTTCTGGAATCCAAAACTTAATTATGCCATTCTTAATTCCTATGAGCACTCTCCGGCAAGACTTTAGAAACACTACATTTTATTTTACCTCTTCAGAAAAAAAAAAATATTTTCATGCTTATCGTCTTTAAAATATATAACCCTTGGAATTTCCGGGCTTCTGAATGTCTTGAATAAATGCATGAAGAAGAAATTCCACCCTCTTGGACCCCTTCCAGTAAAATAACCAAGACAATTCTTACCTAGTTTGGGCAAGGAGTAGGGCACTTGGAAGTAGTCTTCATAAAACTCTATTAATCTCTTTGTTATATGGAGAGCATAGTCCCCGGATCCTCTTCTGATAGCGTCGGGTCGCGCATATAATCGTACCTAATTAAAAATATATATAAAAGTTACTTTAGCCTTTTGGTACTCAGATTTTATCTTGCCTGCATATATGAATCTACACAAATCACTTCGCTTACTACAGAAATTAAACAGCATTCTTGTTCATATATCAAAGCATGCTGTGGCTGAATGAACCAAACTCAAACAATTAAAGTAACCAAGTTGAGCAAGTCACAATTTCCTCGCTTTACAAGAAGACATAGACAAGATTTATACAGCTTGCATCAAAATAAGTATTCAAAGTTATCACTTACATGTGCTTGCTAGAGATAGGAAGGTACGGTGGATTAGTATAATGGTTCTCTGACTATGCTGAAAGTAGGCAGGATATGGTGGCTCAGCAGGAGAGAAAATTCATGGTTTGTTAAAGACACATTGCATCCAGCTAGGAAAGCATTACCGAGCTGAACAGAAATATATGTTATACCTCCTTCTTTTCTTTGGAACTAACTGTCCTTATTCCCAATATGCAAAGTAGGAATAGAAAATGTTTCATGTCCATAAATGATTGCCATTCTGGAAAGCCGTCTTCAACTCCTCCAGGCTTCGAAACCAGCTGGAATAATTCATATTTCTAACACAGTCCGGATACATAATATTGATTTTTAAATCAAGAATTGTATATTATCTAGTCCTTGGCCAAAAAAGAGCCTGAGGCAAATAACATAAAACTGAGCAAAACTAACAACTACACAGAAAAGGTTAAAATGAGATTAGTTTTCATAAAGCTTTTATAAAGCTATCCAGCATCTTTCTTTCCAAAGGCTAAATCTATTTTTCACAGATGTGGTCCCTAATCCTCATATCAATTCGGTGAATAATAAATATGTATTCTGTGGAGCTGTGACGAGCGCAGCAGCCTGGGAGTTGGCTGGTAGTCCTGCTCTGTTACTGACCAAGCCGGGTGATATTGAACAAATTACTTAACCTCTTTGGGTCTCAACTGGTCTCATTTATAAAATAAAAGTGTTGGCCACCAGCTGGTTACTAAAGCTCTTTTCAGTTCTAAAATAGATTACTTCCAATCACATTTTACAGATAAAGGAGTTTGTGTTATTTCAAATCACTGAAAAAATAAATGGTTTACTCGGTTTGTGAAAATGGATATTTACATTCAACACAAAGACCAAGAAAAGCTGTGCTCAATCGTATAAAAATTGATTAGACAATCAACTCTTTACTATTCTGACTTAAGGAGAGAGAACATATGTCAGAGATGTGTTTAATCAAAAAGAGTAGAAAGTTTAAAAAAATACATTCTGCTTTATATTAGAAAGTCCTGTGATTCAATAAGATATCTACTCAATTCAATAAATTTATTTACTGAAATTCTCACCCACCAACCAAATCGAATATCAAATCTAGTTAACAGTCACCTACAGTTTGGGTTGGTGGTGTAGACACCACGTACCACTGCAAAATTTGACACTCTTAGAGAGAAAGTTGTTATAATTCCCTGCCCCTGACATCACTGCTTATAAACATGCAATGTGTTCAGTAAAGTTCCCAAGAAGCAGGCCCTAAGGGAAGGATGAGTGTGCAAGTGATCTACTAAGGAGGTGTTCTCAAGAGAAACCTACAAGGGAGCCCTGGGAAGCAAAATAAGGAAGAATAATGAGTCAAGCAAAGTACAATTTCAGGTGAAGTCCTGGCCTCAGCCTGATCCCACAGGGAACCCCCTAGAGTATAACTTGTCCTGGTGAGCTCGCACTGCCTTGAGGCAGGACAGCTAGATTCCCAAACTCCTGCAGCTCAGTCATTGGATACTGATTACCAAGGGGAAGGCATCCATGGACTGGCCCAAGTATAGTCCTTTGAAGAAGATTTCAGGTACAACCTATTAAGAGCAAAGCAGTGAGAGCTGGGGTATAGGTGCACCAAACAGGAAAGAAGATCTGTCTGGGTACCAACAGCATACACCACACACAGTAATCATCTACTGATGCATTCATTCATTCAGCAAACATTTATTTGACATCTGCTTTGCACCAGGCCTGGACTAAGCATTTTTCACTTGGTAGTGAATTAGACATGTTCTCTAACTAAACGTGGCACAAAGCATTATTGGGGGGAGAGAGGGACATGGAGAGAAGCAATGCATTCTCCATTCTCAGAGAGTTTTCCATTTATTAGGTAAGTTAGATAATAACAGACAATGATAAATACTATATGAATGGTAAACTATAAATGACAAATGGATACTCAGGAGAATGGATATCTTTCAGGAGATTCAAGTTAAAGTGAATAGTGATTTCACATTAAAAGCATAACCAGGACCACTGCAAAATGATGCAGCAAAAGGACACTAATTTTACTCCTAGGAAGCAGCATTGATTTTGGTAGAAACAGCCACGCCTATTAATCAATTCTACCAGTTAGTCAAGCTATCTGTAGGCCAAGACAGGAGAAACTCAATTAAATTAAGTTGGTTTTCAAGATTTGATGGAAATGATCCAATCTGGGTGAGAAGATAAAACATACACATGCTCAGCACAGTGTCTTCATTTGCTCATTCAAACATGTATCGCATGCATGCTGTGTGTCAGCCATTGTAGTAGAGCGGTGCTGCTGTAGAGCCTAAGACCATCGGAAAACACAGATATTTACATTATGATTCATTAACAGTAGCAAAATTACAGTTATGAAGTAGCCACGAAAATAATTTTATGGTTGGAGGCCACCACAACATGAGGAACTGTATTAAAGGGTCGCAGCATTAGAAAGGTTGAGAACCACTGTAGTAGAGAATAGAAATAGAACAATAAAAATTTTTTACCACAAAATGAGTAAGACATTTACTCTTACTCTTACTGCTCTTAAGAGGTTCACAATATGTGGAAAAACAAACAAATAAATCAACAATGAAATACAATGTGAGAAATGCAACAATGTATTCTGCCTTCCCTCCCATTAGAAAAATTAGGGAGGCTGAGCTCGTAAGGCCAAGCCCTCAACATTCTATCCCCTCTTGCCTTTTCAAAAATATTCTCAAAATGCTCCTCTTTATCCCCCATATCACCAATTTATGTCTCCATGCTGCATAATTTTCACCAGCAAACAAGTAATCTGTATTGTTTTTTATGTTTAAAGACAAAATCTTTGCTGACCACAGTTCCTCAGCTATGTTTTCCAGCAGTGCTCCTTGAAAGTTTCTTCTTCTATATAGTTAGGATTCGCATGTAAGTTAACAGCCAAACTGAAACACTTCTAGAATGAAAAGGATCCCTTAGGTGTAAGTAGGATGGTTGCCCACTTATACTCTGTCTATTCTCTCTTGAATTCACTATAATGAAGCTTTCGTTCCCACTACTGTCCCATAACTGCTCTCGTCAACATCACTAAAGGCACCAGGATGCCAAACCCAACAGTCAGTTCCCAGTCCTCAACATGCATCACCTATCAGCAGAATTTGACACAGTTGATCATTTCTCCTCCTTCTAACACTTTCTTCACTTGGCTTCTATCCCACTTTCCTTCTGTCTGGTTCACAACTCCTTCTGTCTCCTGGCTGATTCCTCCTCATCCTCATCCATCTTTCTCACTTAATGTTGGAGGGCCCCAGATTCCATCTGCCGGAAGCCAATTCCAGCATGTCATAATTGCAAGAGTTTCATCAAAAGATTGAGGGCACTTGGGGACTCAACAAGGGCTGAGTCACATATGTTATTGCCTGCTGGAATGGCTGAAAGGCATTTCCCCAAACCTGAAAAGGATGACTGCTTGCTGCCAGACAGCTCAGGGCATCTTAATCTACATGTTATTGCCTCCTGTTGGCCAAACACATGAACAGCCTTAGGCTATTCCCCATTCTGACAATGGACTCTGTAGCTGAAACCCTACCCTTTGAAGTATATATCTCCACCTTGCCTTAGGACAATTTGTGTTAATAAAAAGCAAGGGGGTCCTGAGACAAGGAGAACTTAGCTCCTTTAGCTAGGCTCCTCTGACCCCCAATGCCTTTCAAAATTATCTTTCATCTCTGGACGCTTATTTAATCTATTCACAGCCTTCTCCAGATTGCTGAACCCTTCTAGATGCCAGATCAAGACCCACCGGTGTTAAATGACGCCCCAACGTCCAGCATTATCCATCAATAGATATTTTCACTTCTCTGTCTACACTCAGTCCTTTTGGTGATGACATCTAGTCTCATGGTTATAAATATCACTTAGATGCTGAATATTTTACCTTGTTACTTCCAGACTTCCACACTCATTAATCCACCTGCCCACTGGATGTTTCCACTAAGATATCTAAGAGGCATCTCAAACTTAACATTTCTGATATTACACACACACACACACACACACACACACACACACACACACACACACACCTACCTGCTACTCCAAAAGTCTTTCCATCACTTGCCCAAGCCCAATGCTTCAACATTATTTTTTTTCCTCTTTCTTTCATACTCCATGTTCAATTGGTCATGAAATCCTTGTGGATCTACCTTAAAAATATATCCAACCATTTTTATAACCCCAGCATTACCACTCTGCTCCAAGCTTCCTTCATTTCTTGCCTAAATGAGTGCTCTAGTATCCTACTAATGTCTTGTTCCTTACTCCTTAAGTATATCCTCTACAAAGCAATAAAATGTTCCTGTTAAAATGAACATCAAGTCATATCACTCTTTTGCTTTCCTCCTCCAGTGGCTTCCCATCTCATTCAGAGTAAAAGGCCAAGTATTACAAGGGACCCAATATCCCTATAAAAATTGAATCCACTTTATCTCTTTGACATCGTTTCTTACTACTTTGCTCCACACTAACCTTACTCTATCCATACACTAGCTTCCTTTGCATTCCTCAAACATGCCAGATCTCCCATCAATGCTTTTGAGTTTTCCCCTAGATATCTCCATGGTTTGTTCACTATACATCTTAGATACTTCTCCAAATATCTCTTCTTGCTTAGACATCTTCCCTTCCATCCCAGAACTTTCTATCCTCCTTCCTTGTTTTATTGTTTCCTGTAACATTTATCACCATTTAGTAACAGATATGTTTTACTTACTCATTTTACTTCCTCCTGCCTTTTCTCCAAGAAAGTAACTTGCATGAGGGAAATAATTTTGACCTATTAGTTCTGACCACAAAAGTGTCATTTTTTATGTAGGTCAAAATAGTGGGGTATTTTTTTTTTTTAATTTTCCTGTCAAGGGCCTGGCACATAGTAGGCAGTCCATACATTTTTCTGAATGAATGAGTGAATTTCATAGGTATGTGCTGGTCCTAAGGAATATACAATAGGAACCCTTTGATAAGACCGTGGGATTCTCAGGGGAGAAAATGTTTCAGCTAAGTCTTGAAAGTAAGCTGAATGCATTAAGCTAAGTAGAAGGTAACATCCTAGACCAAAGTCACATTATGTGCTCAGGAAACAATGCTGAGCAAATAATTAGTGACTTTAAAGGCAAAAGTAAATATTAGAACTTAGTTATAATAGTGGTGGTAAATCACCGGAAGATATTAAGCCAGAAAGTGATAAAATTATTTTTGCATTTCAGAAATATCACATCAGTGACCTATATCAAAATGAATTGAAATATAGAGGGTTGCTTGTTAAGGCAGCCCACAGAGAGACAACATTTGAAAAATGAGGAGATATACAGTGATAGGTGAGACCAGAGAAATAAAGAGACTTCAAATCATATTAAAGAAAGGTCTGTATATCAAATTGTAGAATATTAACTTAATATTATAGGCACAAATAAATTATTTAAAGATTTTTAAACCACAGAATGACATGATCAGAATTTGGTTTTAACAGATTACATCAAAAGCAGTGTAGATAGTGGATTAGTAAAGGAATAGAGAAACACATAAAAGGAAATGAGTTAGACTATTGTAGAAGTACAAGTGAAAGATGGTGATTTGGACTGGAGAGATGGCAGTAGGGATGCCGATAAATGGATGAACTTATTTAATTGGTCCTAACATTCTACTGAATGACTCACGTAGCTACCAAGTAAACCTAACTGTAGTCACATTCTCACTTAAGAGCAATCATTCACTTTATCTGTACCTTTCTCATTCCAATGCCCTGTTGGAACTAATGAGACCCAATTGAAGGATGGAGGGTTGAAGGAGTGGGGGGCGGAATCCAAATTATTCCACAAACTAGGTAATTCCTATGAAATTAATCAAGAGTTTGCTGTACAATAATTCATTTTATACTGTGAAAAACACTCACAGTTGTTTTTCTTCTTTTAGGTTAAATAGGCTCTACTTAATCATAACATAGAAACTAAATCTTCATAAACATAGTTATCACTCAAAAGCATTGAAATATAATTTTATTACACCTGCTTATTTGCATTTTCTGACATCCCACGATAAGAGCCCAGCTCTGAAAATGTAAATTGCTAACCAGGCTTTATCTCTCCCTCTGCATAGCTTCTCCTAACCACTGATATGAACCAAACTGCCCATTTAGACCTGTGAAAAGGACATTACACTAGGAACTGGCACACCAGGAGGTGAAACTCAGCTTTCTCACTAACTACTGTCAACTTATGAAAGTCAGTTAACTTCTCTGGGTCTCATTTCAAAGTTCCTTTAATCACACTAATTTGCCTAAATTCTTCTCATGTAGTCTCCCACTTATTTTGAAAAGAAAATAATGAACATGTTTTTCTTTTATCTTCACACTAGAGGCCCAATGAATGAAATTCATGCAAGAGTAGGCCTTTGCAGCCCTGGCTGCCTCAGCTCTCACAGCCCCTTCTTCGTCCAGAAGGTTGTCCAGAAGGTCGTCCAGATGGTTGTTTCACTGTTTGGCTGTTTGGTCGATTTTCATATTATGTTTTTATTATAGACTAGAGGCCTGGTGCATGAAATTTGTACACTGGGGGGGAAGGGGGTGTCCCCTCAGCCCAGCCTGCACCCTCTCCAATCTGGAACCCCTCGGGGGATGTCTGACTGCCAGTTTAGGCCCATTCCCACATGAATCAGGCCTAAACTGGCAATTGGACATCCCTCTCACAGTCCGAGCCTGCTGGCTCCTAACCGCTCGCCTGCCTGCCTGATTGCCCCCAAATGCTTCTGCCTGCCAGCCTGATCACCCCCTAATAGCTCCCCTGCTGGCCTGATTAACACTTAACTGCTCCACTGCCAGCCTGATCACCTCCAACTGCCCTCCCCTGCTGGCCTGATCTTGCCCCCAACTGCCTTCCCCTACTGGCCTGATATCACCCCCAATTGCCCTCCCCTGCTGGCCTGATCTTGCCCCCAACTGCCCTCTCCTGCTGGCCTGATGGCCCTCAACTGCCTTCCCCTGCCAGCCTGGTGCCCCCCAACTGCCCTCCACTGCTGGCCTGGTTTCCCCCAACTGCTCTCCTCTGCCAGCCTGATCGCCCCTAACTGCCTCTGCCTGCCTGATCACCCCTAACTGCCTCTTCTGCCAGCCTGATCTCACCCCTAACTGCCCTCCCCTGCAGGCCTGATCTCGCCCCCAATTGGCCTCCTCTGCTGACCAATTTGGTTCTGATTGGTCGGTTTCTATGCCAGTCAGCGTCAAAAGCCCTGCCTCCTAGGCAGCCATTGGCTCCTCGCAATTCACCCAGATTTGGTTCTGATTGGCCGGTTTCTATGCCAGTCAGCATCTCCAGGCCTATCTCTGGGCCTGATCATAGAGGCGGGACTGATCAGCAGCTGCCCCAGACTGCTGGCAAGCTGCTGAACTGCTGACCTCTGGGAGAGAGAGAGAGGCTTGGCTGCTGGTGAGGGAGAGAGAAGCAGGGTCTGATCACCCTGCTTTTCTATCGGGGCCTTGCCAGCAGCCGCTGCCACTGCTGATGAGCCCCGCCTCTCTCTCTCTCTGAGAGGTCAGCAGTTCAGCCTGCTTGCCTACTGTGTGCGCAGCCTGATGAACGTTCAAGCCTCCCAGTTGTTGTGGATGTGATGGACCCAGGGTTTTTATATATTAGGATAGTTTTACTCTTTTGCATTTTTCACTTTCCTTGAAAATGCATACCAACTGCTCAGCTACC
This sequence comes from Cnephaeus nilssonii, assembly GCF_951640355.1. Classification (NCBI taxonomy): domain Eukaryota; kingdom Metazoa; phylum Chordata; class Mammalia; order Chiroptera; family Vespertilionidae; genus Cnephaeus; species Cnephaeus nilssonii. Next base: position 67,130,511 of record NC_137077.1, on the reverse strand, counting down.
AAACTCCATCCTTTATTCTTTTTTAAAAATCTTTGTTGTTGAAAGTATTACATATGTCCCCTTTTTCTCCCATTGATCCCTTATAGTCTCCCCTGCCCCTTGCCTCTGCGCCCCCCCTCCCCCCGCCCCCCCCCCGAGCCCAGGCCTCCACCAAACTATTGTATGTATCCATGGGTTATGCATATAAGTTCTTTGGTTGATCTCTTCCTACCCACCCACCCCCTGCCTTCCCTCTGAGATTCAACAGTCTATTCCATGCTTCTATGTTTCTGGATCTATTTTATTCTTGAGTGTTCCTCTTTTTTCCTCATTATCACCCGTAACCTTGATACTAATTAGACGCTAATTATTAGAGAGAAATAACTGTGATAGCCAATATGGAATACAAGAGGTGGCTTTAGAAAAAATATTCTCATGGTACCATCCCTGTGGTAACAGATCACAGTGCTGAAGTAAAGTGTAGGAGCTACATGTTTTTGATCCCTTAAAACAGTTAAACACCCAAAATAGGTGTTCCTAGGGGAGGTCTGTTGAACCCAGTGGCCTTTACTCTGTAATTTCATGGACTCTTTGTATTTAAAGTATGTTTCATCTTTCTATAGAATTTTAAGTATTTTAGTCACTGAATGGGGAAAAACACTAAAGGCAGATAGATACCTTCAATCCCTTCAATCATCTCACTTTCTCACAAAATCAAGGGTGGCCATTAAGTTTCAACTATCCTGACAACTAACAGTGGCTACTTAGAGGGCATGTGGGAAAGAATCCTGAGACCACATCTGCACTTGGCAGGAGAAAGTGCCAAGATCCGTGAAATGCCAGCTGCACTCTCAAGGGTAGGAGAGATGGCATTGGTGTCAGCTACTTGCCATTATTATGATAGAATATCCTTTGGGGAGGGAATCATAATGGAAGGGAACTTTAGACGAATTCAAATTGACTTTGTCTCTGATAGCTGTGCAATTTAGAATAAGATATCAACGACGGTTTAAGGATTTCATCAATGGGAAATCCCTCTATTCAGTTGCTATTCAATGAGCATCTATTAATGGTCAGGCTACTATTCCCCTGCTGAGTGTAAAGATAAGCAAAAGGGACATGTGCTCTTCCAAGGAGCTGGTAGTCCAGTGGGGAGATAGAGCAACAGAGTCTTATAACTGAGAATAGCAAGGTGGACCTCAATAACTCTGGCTCTTCAGAAGCCCTCTCCATAGCGATGATGATTAAGTGGATAAGGACAGAGCATCATGAAGTAAAGAAAAGCAAGCAGTTATTCACTCCTACATCCAATGTTTTAACTCCCATTGTATTAAAGATTTCAAAGTAAAGGTAATATATATATATATATATATATATATATATATATATATATATACACACACACACACACACACACGTGAAAAATGCAAATAACTATGCTATTGTCAGAAATATAAAATCTTATACTAAATAATTTTGGAGGTTTTTTTCTAATAATTTAAAATACTTTATATATTTTCTTAATCATCTTTACAAAATACTTTAACATGAATATGTAGTTAATAGTAAATTATGACTTTGTAGATGAAAAATTTGAAGGGTTTTCTATCTCAATGAGTCACTTGCAAGGACAGTGAAATTAAATCTCTGTATCTACACCCTTTCTTCTAGACTGAATCATTTTTCCGTTAAAAATAAATTGTGGTAGTTCCTATATAATGATGTGAAACTGTGTGTAGCTGCACCACAGAGCAAAGAGGAGGAAAAAATCATTTACAACAGTAATACACAGGTTAAATAAAGACATGAATAACCCTTTCTCTGATTTGATGTTTGTAGTTTGGTGTTGTTACGTTAAATAAACCTCTGACTTGCCAGAGTTGTTCTCTGAGAAAATTTTATAGGGCAAGAGTACATTGGGAACTTTGGAGGACTAATAATCATTTTGTGGCTGTAAAATATTACCATAATAGCAATAATAAGCTTACTCTTCCTTTCACCTAACTGAAAAATTTTCAACCAAGAAAAATCAGTGCCTTTCTTTGATAACTGCAAAACAGTAATGTGTTGTCACTAAATTCTCAGCCAGTAAAGCTGAATTAATTCGCCTATGTGACTATAATTTAATTTGGAGGGTTCTTCATACCAATCAGTAAACAGAACTGGCCAGGGAGAGGGAGCAGGTGCTTTTTGGCACTAAGACAAATACATTGATACAAAGAGGAAAGAATGTTGTAAACAAGAAACTAAACACCCAGGAGTATTCGTGTAATTTAAATTCAGAAGATAACTTTTTTTTTTCTATTTTGCTAAGCAAAAAGGAAATAAACACACCCCAAACTCTGACAGAAGCAAGGAACCAGTGTGCAGTGCTTTGAGCCCAGAAACACAGAGGAGGCTGGCGGGCCGGGGAAGGAGCTGGCTGGGCAGGAGCCAAAGCTGCCCCCCAGGAGGCAGGAACTCCTGAAGGGTCCTGACCTCCCGGGAGCAGAGCCTGCATGTTCTGCTTTGAGAAGCTGAGAGCCACTTCTGAGTCTGCAGCAGAGTAACATGATTGAAGACGACAAAGGGAGATTATTTAGGCAACAGATTTTGAGATGTATTGAGACAGGGAGGCCAGTGAGTAGAAAAGCATAATACAAGTGAAAAATGTGTTCTGTGGCTTTTATAGCGAGAGCAGCCAAGAATAGGCAATCTCCATCACCGTAGTCAAAGGGCTCGTTCTGAGAAGGAGGAGAATTTAGAATTGGGGATGGATGGGTAATAAGATCCCAGTAGGAAGAAGGAATCTCCTGGTGATAGCCAAACCACAGCTACCTCAACCTCCCCCTCCTTCTCACAAGAACAGACTGCAGAAACAAATGTCAGAGCCTCTCCATGCTTCTCACCTTGAAACCCATACAATAGCTATTCTGAGAACAATTACTTAAGCATCCTTAATGAGGTCTACAGCCAGCTTTATACTAAACCCCACTTCATATCAAATACTGTCCTAAGGAGACTCCAGAGTACTGTCACTCATAAAGTTGTCCTAATGGCTTGTCCCTGCTTGTGTTATATGATCTCCCTTCTCTCTTCAAAGAATTTAACTAAAGGTTCATGAGAAAAACACTTGCTGAGAATTGTGAGACAGGTAAGCTACATACTATGGGGTTTCTTTGGGATGCAGTGGCCTTTATTCTATAGGTGCATAGGCTATCTATGTTTACCGTGTATTTGTCTCATCTCTCTGTTGGAATTTAAGTTCTTTAAGCATTGGGTCCATCTCCTCAGCTTCTCTTTTCACTCCTCACTGTGTCTAACACAGTGGCTTTCATCCACTGGGGACTGACAACATGTTGCTGACTCCCATAAAATGGCAATAAACTTGAAGGTCCTTGTCTGTGCCAATACTAAAATGCTATTACAATAGATTGATTGCGTCTTCCAACTACATTTGGCTTCAGGCAAGGAAATTGGTACTGTGGCAACTTGTATGGTATTTTCTTGAAATCACTTCACATTTATTTACTAAGCACAGCATTTACTACTTCACTGTGGAGTTTACAAATTCTACTTACTTTCAGGTACTTCAGGGAAAGGGCAAGGTTTTGGCATAATCACACTGCTGTTGTCACGTTTTTCTTACATACATGAATAATGGTCCTCAACGATACCATGTCCTAATCCTTAGATCCTGTGAATGTTACCAAAAGAGACTTCGAAGTTTTGATTAAATTAAGAATTTTGAGATGAAGCTATCATCCTGGATTATTCGGGTGGACCTAAGTATGATCACAAATGCCCTTAGAAGAAGGAAGCAGAGGAAGTTCTGACTACAGAAAAGGAGAATGCAATCCGGATGGCAGAAGCAGAGAGAAATGTAAAAATGCAAAGGAGAAAGAGGCCATGAACCATAGAATGCAAGGAATGCAGTTTTTTGTTTGTTTGTTCATTTGTTTGTGTGTTTATGTTTTATTAAATTTATTGGAGTGACATGGGTTAATAAGATGATATAGGTTTCAAGTGGACTTTTCTCTAACACATGACCTGCCATTTTAGAAGCTGGACACGCAAGGATCAGATCATCTGCTAGAGCCTCCAGGAAGAACCATTCCTGCCAACACCTTGATCTTAGTCCTGCAAAACTCATTTTGGATTTCTAACCTCTGAAACAGTAAGAGAATAAATCTGGGTTGCATTAAGTCACTAAGTTTTCAGAAACTTATTACAGCAGCAGTAGGAAATGAATACATTATCATTCCCTATCTTCACACTGTTTGTTTTGTGTTAGATTTGCAGCTCCTTATAGGAGCTCATTTTGTATTTCTTTTTTGTGCCTCTCTTTCTGCGGTAGATATAATTATTTACAGCTTTCCAACTGCCAATGCTGGCACACCTGTTTCACTCACAAATATTATTACCAAGCACACAACATATTACTGCACATAACTAGTGCACACACACAAAAAGATAAATGATTGAGTAAAAGTTAGAATCATCGACAGCATTTTTTTCTTTAAGTGTTATCCTATTATACTTTGCATCAAACTCACCAGGGACAATTGTATAAAATTCACATTTCTAGGCCTGAACACTCCAGAAATTCTGAGTCCTCTCTCACAGGCGGGGCCCTAAAATCTCCGTTTTGAACAGGCTTACCAAAACTACTGGCCTAACGTCACCTGAAGAGCCCTTTGTTCACCCAGTCCTATAGCAAGCAAACCTCAGGTCTAGAAAGAAATATTTAGCAATAGCCTAACACATAGGAAAACATATATCTTTATTCCTTAAATCTCTTTGAACATCACAGTCTTCAATGAAGATACATTCAACATGGCCATTATTATTTTTAACTCTAACAACTAATCTTTCTTTCCCCTGCACGACGAACAATAAACAACAGATGAGTCAGACCCAATGTCTGGAAGCCAGTAAAAGTTGTTTAATACTGTCACAGCCCATAGATAAAGCAGCACCATTTACTCCTTCTCTGGGATAGACTACCTTTTTTTGTAGTAAACTGAACTGCGGGTTTTTTAAGCGCGATAGAATAAATGTGAGCATTTCGTTACTGAGCTGTCTGTTTTATGCCTGGTCGGATTCCTTCAGCAAGACTGACAGCCAAGTCCATCTCTTTGTAAATATCGGAGCTTGGTGCTCAGTTGGATTCAGTTTCAATTTGGTTTGGCCCATCTGTCCTTTTATTCCCTGATTTCCAACTACCTGCTGACCTCACTTCTACGTATGTCATCTTCCCCTCCAAATCAGACACAGCATCCTGCCTGCTCCACTCCTCTCTCCTGTATCTTCCAATAATGCAGACACTTCCTGCCACCCAAGGCAGAACTCAGAATTCCTTTGTTCACTCACTCACTGGACAAATATTTATTGGGAAGATCCTGTCTGCCAGGCCCTCTGCTGGGTGCTGGGGATATAGAAGTGAACCAAACAGAAATCCCTACCATAGAAAGCTTATATTCTGGCCGCTAAGACAGATAAACACAAACAACACAAGTAAATAATACAATACAAATGAATACATGTGAACAATATACAGTATGATAAATAACAAAAAGTATTCAACTTAAAAATACATCACAGGGGGTTAGAAAATGTCAAAGGTTAGGGAAAGCCTCACTGAGAAAGAAGGTGACACTTGAATAGAAGTGTAAAATAAGTAAGGGTGCGAAAAATGGGGATATCGGTTTCTGGGGAGAATGCATTCCAGGAAGAGCTACTTATAAATGTCTTGAAAACCATTGTTTCAGTCCTCAAGCCTCTCCATTCAACTCTTTCTTTAAAGAAATTACCAAATATTCCAATTATATAGAAGTCCTATAGAAAAGTCCAGTACAAAAGTACATTATCCCTATCCCCCCAGCAGATTTAAATAATGTTGACAAATGTTGACAATTTTTCTACATTTGTTTCATATATTTCTTTAACTATGTAAAACATTGCAGTTCTCTTGAGGGAATACATCCCCTTCTTCCCATTTCCCTGCCTCTATAGAATTAACCATGGCCATGGAGTTCTGGCTTCACTATATTTCCAATTCATGTTATATTCATCCTTCAGTTTTACTGGGTATTATCAGCCTCTCTTCACAGGAGTCATACCAATTTACATCCCACCAGCAATGTATGACCATCCTGCTTCCCCACAACCTGGCAAAGTTTGTATTTTGAAATGCTTGTTAATCAATGGGCATGACATGGTGTCTCCTTGTTCATTGTAATTTGAATCTTCCTGATAATGGTGATGTCAAGCATCATTTCATGTTTATGGGCTTATGTTTTCCTCTTCTGCAAACTGCCCTGTTCCTTTGTCTATTCTCCCATGGGGTTATTTACCTTTTTCCCCATGATGTGCAACAGGCCTTTGTATATTCTGGACAGTAATCATTTGCTAGTGCATAATTTGAAAAAAAAAATTCTCCCAGTCTGAGCTAGCCTTCACATATGTCCCTGATCAAATAGAATTTACTTTTAACTTTGAATGTAGACAAATAGCAAATGTTCCCTTCAGGGATTGTGTTTTCTGGGTCATGACCCTCAAGGTCCAAATATATTTTTCTTATATTTTCTTCCAAATGTTTTAAACTTTTGCTGTTCAAAATCAGAGCTTTAACCCCAGTGGAATGTATTTATGTGAATGATGTGAAATAACAATCTCATTTTATTTGTTCCCATGTATATAACCATTTGTCTCAGTATTGGTTGTTGAAGAGTCTTGTCTTTCCCACTGATGTACACTTCCCCCCTCATGTACGGTACTAAGTTCTCAATATGCTTGGATCTCTGTGGTTTTCTATTGCTCAGAATGTCATTATGCCAATAGCACATCATCACTAAAACTAAGTAAAAAATGTGAGGGCTAATAATCCCAGTACTTTTCCTTATTTTTTCCAAAAACTTTGTTATTATTCTACTAGTGGCCCGTTGCACGAAATTCATCCACATTAAAAGGGAATTAGTTAGAGGAAATATTTTAATATTGCTATTTGGCCTTTCTCTATAATAGAAGTGTCAGAGATGAAAGAAAATTAGTAAAATGTATATGAAAATCTCCCTCCTGTCAGAGTCTGGGGCGCACTACAGAACTTAGAGTAAAGTCCCCGCCCACCCATGTATGCCTCAAAATCGCGCGAGACCCAGCCCAAGCCAGCCCCACTGCCATCAAGCCCCGCCGGGTGGGGGGCGCAGCCTTAGGTCCCCAAGCCTGAAACCAGATGGGGGGCACAGCCTCAGGTCCCCCAGCCTGGCCTCGGGTACCCTGAGGCCCTGGCGCCAGGATGGGGGTGCAGCCTCAGGTTCCCCGGCCCAGCGCAAGGGCACGAGGGCACAAGGGCACTAAGGTAGGAGTGTGCGAGGGCATGAGGGCGTTATGACCGTTTGCATATTAGCTCTTTATTATATAGGATATAAATTTTAGGGTCTTTTTCCACACTTACACACAAAATCCTGTTGGAGATTTTGCAAAAATTTTCCCTAGATTTGCATGTTATTTTGACATCTTCAAACATTAGATCTAAACATCCATGTCCATGGAATGTCTCTTGATTATATTGGTTTGTTACTCACTTTGAAGTTTTACTATTTCCTTTATATAAACCTCACACAACTCCTATTAGATTTCTTCTAGATACCTTATGATGTGTTGTTACTGTGAATGGATTTGAAAATTCATATTTCTAATCTATTATTTCTGATATCAGTCACTTACTGATTTTTGCAAGGTGACTTTGAAACAAGCCAACTTTCTGAATTAATTCTAATAGTGTTTTTTTTGTGATTGTTTTGTGGTGTGTGTGTGTGTGTGTGTGTGTGCGTGTGTGTGTGTGTGAGTGTTTCTGTTGGGTTTGTCTCAGTTGGGATTTCTAGAACAATGCCAACTAGGAGCAGTGAAAGAAGACATCCTTATCTTATTTTTCACTTTATTTGGAATGCTTCTACTGTTTCACTACAAACTATAATGCTTGCTGCGAGATAAGGAAGTTCCCTTCTATTCATTATTTGCCAAGAACTTATCATGAATAGTGTTGGATTTTTCTAATGCTTTACATCTATTCAGATGATAGATGCCTTCTTTTTCCCTGTGTTCTGTTAAGTAGTGAATTATAGTAATAAATGTTCTATTGTTAAATTGTTTGCTCTCCTCTAGGGTGCAGGTGTGGGAAGACAACCTAGTTATACATGTTATGAAGCTTTTCTTTTGTTTAAGATATGATTTAACTACAAAGAAGTCTAGTAAACCTCTGTCACCATACAAAGTTGTTATGATGACATTGACTATTTTCCCTAGGCTATACTTATTCCCATGACATTTTTTTATAAAAGCGGTTTATACTTCTTATTCCTCTTCACCCTTTACACCTATCTCTCCGCCTCCTCCCCTGGAATATATCCACCTCCATCAGTTTGTTCTCTGTATCTGAGTCTGTTCCTGTTTTATTTTATTCATTCTAGATTAAATTTTCTCCTTTCTGGGGTATATCCTGTAATAATTCTTTTCACAATGGTCTGTAAACAGAAACCTCTCCCAGGCCTTTGTCTGAAAATGTCTATGTTTTGCCTTCACTTATAATTAATAATTTTCATGAGAATGTGGAAGACTAGGTAAGCCATAACATTAATTTTCTCTCAACATTTTGAAAGTATGTATTACACTATCTAGAACACTGTTTTCACTAATGAGAAGTCTACTTGTCATTCATTTCTTAATAGGTGATCTTTCTTTCCTCTTTGGTTGCTTTTTTAAAACATGACTAATTTTAAACTTTCAGAAAGAAGCAGATATAACAGTATAATAACCCTGTATAACCATCTCCTAGGTTTGACAATTACCAACTATTTGTTTCATCTGCTTCTTTCTCCTCCTTTGCTAAAGTGTTTTTAAGGAAATCACAGACATGACATCATTTCATCCATGCTCTATACACCTCCAAAGCTATGTGTCTTTTTATGTAACCACAATGTCATTGCGCATCTCACAAATGACCTCTAGCTGCTTGTAAGGCTTTTTTCTTTGAGTCTGGTGTTTCTTAGTTTTACCACGATGCATCCTATGTGGCTTTGTTTTTATTTGTCTTCCTGAGGTCATTTTTTTATATCCCCTCTATCTCACCTAATTATCCCAAATCCAATCCATGACTAAGCCCTTTTAATTTTACCTTCTTAATAGATTTTTAATTCATCACTTCTCTCCCTAGCCACTGTCATCCAAGTCAGATGATCCCATCTTTGTCACCTGAACTACCATAATAAGTTCATAACTTCTCATAGTCATTCTTTTCCCTCTTTATCCAATCTTCACAATGCAGCCAGAGGCTCTTTTTAGCATGGGCGTATTTGATGATAAAACTTCCATCTTAAAACTTTCATTCTCTCTGAAGGAAAAGGCCCAGGAGGCCTGTGTGGTCAGTCTCTAACCAGCTATGCACAAACTGTTCACTTCATCTTGCCATCTTCCTCAACCTCTACTCTCTACCACACCCCTGACCACTTCCTAATTAACTTTCACTAATCCTTCAAATTCCCCATCTCTGCTTCAGGGAAACCATTCTTAGAATCCAAATCTACATTAAGGTTCTGTTTCATTCTTTTTAAGTAAGCTCTCAGAGAGCAGACTTGGAATAGCAACTTTGCACCTTCCCTTTGTTGATGTGACTATTTGATTAAGGTCCCTGGGAGACAAAGAATTCCATGAAAGCTCCTCATTGTATCCACCAGATCTAAAAGAGGAGTTAGCACAAAGTAGGAACTCAAATTAGTATTGGTAGAATTAATTAATTAATTAATTAATTAATTAATGAACATCCAGGCATTCCTCCTCTGTGCTTTCATTCCAATTCCAATTGTTTATCTTATAGTAGTTACCACACATCATTCTTAATAGTTTTACAATCAATCTCTGCATATATAGTATGAGTCCCTAAGAGCAGAAAACATGTTTAATTCACTTCTGTATCTCCAGTAACTGGCCTACTGCCTATATGTAATGTGTATTTAATTACAAAATAAGAAATTGGGAGAGGGACCCTGGTTTTGATTGGCTCCCATGTGCATGGAACTGAGTTGAAAATTCTTCTTAATTTCTACATTCATTCTTCCTTCCAATTTCATCTATCTGAGTACCTACTATGCCCCAGGTACTAATTTAGGCGCAAGGGATAGAGCAATAAACAAAGCAGAGTAAATATTGCCCCATATTGAGCTTATGTCATGTCATGCTTTCATCAGTGATCTATGAAAGTTTCCTCTTCCATTTCATATTTGATTTTTACTATTGCTTTCCCCTTCATTCCTTATTCCCAAAATCATTCCTCTCTCCTCGGTAACTACACTTATGTACTTTCTTTTTTTTTCTTTTTTTTTTAATATATTTTATTGATTTTTTACAGAAAGGAAGAGAGAGAGATAGAGAGCTAGAAACATCAATGAGAGAGAAACATTGATCAGCTGCCTCCTGCACACCACCCACTGAGGATGTGCCCGCAAACTAGGTACATGCCCTTGACCGGAATCGAACCCGGGACCTTTCAGTTCGCAGGCCGACAGTCCATCCACTGAGCCAAACCGGATAGGGCTACACTTATGTACTTTCTAACCAACTACCATACTGTTTTTACATGTAAGCATATCCAGGAAAACATAGAGTATTATATGTATGTATTTAATTTTTAATGATATTAAGTTACAGTCTCATTCTGATTTACCTTAATGTTTGTTCATTCAGTTAATTCTGAGATCTATCCTTGTTTCCAAATATAAAATGTAGGTAATTGCTTCTGAGTATTCTATAGTGTACCTCTAAACATACCAAGGTGTCCATTACCTTAGAAAAGAACTCCTACAGTACTTTCAACTTCCCACAGCCCCAAATTCAATGAAATAAGCATCACAGTGCATGTCTCCATGTGCATGAACTTGACAGTTTCTCTCTGGTATATGCCCAAGAACTTGCAGACATCAAGATTTGCATACCCAATTTCCCTAAAAACTGCAAGCTGGTCTCTGAAATGGACATAACAGTTCACGCTCCCACCAACAGTGGGGAGGCTCCCCTCCTCTTCCCATCCTCACCAGAATTTGATTTTATCAAACTCATATTTCTGAGAATCTGATTGCTTTAAGGTATTATTACATCCTATCTAATAAAGATAGAATATGCAAATTGACCATCACTCCATCACAAAGATGATGGCACCCATAGCCACAAGATGGCGGCACCCAGTCCCCTCAGCCCCGCCGGAGTCCCCCAGTCCTTTTAGCCCTCACCACGGCAAGGGGCAAGCAGGCTCCCACAGAGAGCAGACAGCAGGGCCCCCGCCAAGAGCAGACAGCAGGGCTCTGCTTGCCCCTGGCCAAGGCGGCAAGTGGCAAGCAGGCCCCTGCAGAGAGCAGACACCAGGGCCTGTGGCGGTGTTGAGCAGGCAGGTCTGCAGAGAGCAGAGAACCATGGGGAGTTAGCCCTAAGCCATCAGTAGGACATCCCCTGAGGGCTCCCAGATTGGAGAGGGTGCAGGTTGGGTTGAGGGACCCATCCCCCCATTCACGAATTTTGTGCACCGGGCCTCTAGTTAATACATATTTCTCTGATAATGAGTGAGATAGTCTCCATCTGCATAAGAGAGATCTGAAGCTAGATTTCCATTTAGTACCCAAAGACATTATTCTGTGACTCAGTTGCTTCCTCTGTAAAGTAAGGATGATAATAATACTTCTATTATGAGAAAGTAAATGTTTAAAAATTAAGCACCAAGAAAAAATATAGTACAATAATAGTGCTAATAAGTGTTTTCTATTATTATCATTTCTTATGATTATTTACTATTATTTTCATTCAATATTCTCTTCTGTAAATTGCCCATTTATATCCTTTAACAATTTTTCTTCTATATTTCCTGTACAGTTCTTTCTGGCTTACATGAGCTTCTTGTATATTCTGAATATCAATCCACTACAAATGTTTTTAAATGAGTAAGTGAGTGAGTGATCAGAGATTAAACATGACAGTTTTCTCTTGCAGAACTCCAGCTATTTGCTCTTTCAGCTCACTGCCTTGCTGGGTCGTTTTTGTGAGCAAAATGTTGAATCTCAATGTATTTTTTATCTGGTCAATAAATTTTAAATAAAATTTAATTTATATTCCATTTTTCTAAGTCAACAATACACAAATCTACAATTGCAGGGAGAAAAAAATCATAGCTCCACAGTGGAAAAATTAAACAATTCTATTTGTGGATCTTATTTGACTTTTTTTTTTTTTCCAAAAGGATAAAGTACAAAGAACTAAGGGTTCTGTCAAGTCTTCTCAAAGACGAGTACTTTGTCTCAATTTCAAACTCAGTATTCTACTAGAATAATTTCTAAAATGGGCTGCCAAAACAGTATCATTTTCTTCAAGATTCCAAAGGAACTGTTTATTACTGTTAAAGGGCCACTTTTAATAAAAATCCTTCACAATCACTTATAAAAACACACAGAAAGTCTTAGAAAATTTCAAAATAGCACAACAATAAATATTCGGTAAGAACCAGTGTTTAAAGGAAATGTATGTAAAGAACCCTAAGATTGTAAGCATTTTCCTAGCTACTAAAAAACACAAAAATTGATAACAAACTTCTCAGCTTAGAGCTACATAGGAAGTCTATAATGTCTATATCATATTTTTAAGCAGAGAAAAAAATGTGTGTCCATCTTCAGCATGTGCATTTATATAAAATGGGGAGGGGAATCGCAGCTGGGAATAAAAAAGGAGATAATGTCCAGTCACCACCACTTTCACTGCCTCCTGGGTAGCTTTCTAATACCTGGTGCTGTCAAACAATTTTTATTTTTAATGGTAAGGTTAGGTGGTATAAATAATAATTCATAAGTTGATAGAAAAATCATCCTGGCAAAAATAACTTGTTTCCAAATGCATTAGTAATGTTCTAATGAGGTAAAACAGACATAATTAAGAAAACATTTGGCCAAATCGCTCTTTTTTCTAGATTCATTCAGTTTATGTTTAACGCATATCTACTGGATTCTGGAGTTACAATTATGAGCAAAAACTCACAACACCCCTAATGTTTATGATTCACCAGGGAAGACAAATGTTAATTTTAAAATCACACAAAGGTGAAATTATTCCGAAGGACAGGATCATGGTTAATGTTACTATGAAAGTCTACAATAAAAGAATCTCACTGAGTCTAGAAGATCAGAGAAAGTTTCCCTGAGCCAACATCTATCAGGGAAAGAATGAGTTAAGCTGGTGAAGGGAACAGCACATTCAAAACTCTCTGGTGGAAGAGAATATAGTAAGTCCACAACTATGGCTGGGATGGAGGATATAAAAGAGATGCAAGATAAAGCTGGTAGAAAAGAAGGGTGTCTACAATGTGCCTGGCTATTTGGCTATCCTAAGTGTTTATTCTTTAAATAAAATGGAAAGCTATTGATGGGCTTTAAGAAAGGAGGCTCTGATGTAGAGAATGAATTGGGAGAACAGTACGAATAGAAACCAATTATAAAAATGTTTCCATAGTCCAAGTGAGAGATAGTAGTAACTTGAACTGAAGCGGGTATTGATGGAGATCAAAAGAGGTGCAGGGACTCTAGAGATATTGGAGAGGACAAATCAATAGGCTGAGATAGGAAAGGATATATGCAACAAAGCCTCTTTCATAATTCCTCCAAGAATCTTTCTAGGCATTGTACTGCCTTCTGTAGTAAGGCTGCCAGTCAGTTGCCTCTATGCAGGTTAAAAAGCAACTACACTCTTGCAATTGTTTGGACACCCAGGCAGCATTCTTTCATGCATCCATTAAAGAAATAGTTTCAGCGCCATTACAATAAAGAACAGTTTTAGTTGTAGATATTATGTAACCCACACTTCTGTAACATGGCAGAACTAATTTTCCAGGCCAACATATGATCCTATTTAACCCTGTGGGACATAACTTATTTTCATTGCTGTTAACCTTGCAGATTACCACACATAGGATGCTTGCTTCCCAGGGCTCATTCTTTTCTAAGGATTTGTTCCAGTTCATAAAATATTTTATTTGCAAAACCTGTAGATATTTAGAAAAATGTGTAACCTTTTCCTCTGGATCTTCTAGGAGTTGAACAACATGAATATAACAGAAATACAAACATGTTTAAAGGTTTTGCTACAATTTAATTGTATATAAATGGCTGGTTCTCCTTGACTATGTTTGGATTCTTTCATTATAGACTCTCATAGTAAAACTGACCATGATCCTGCCCTTCAGGTACTTTCAACTTTGTGCGTTTTTATCGTTAACATTTGTCTCCCTTACTAAGCCATTAACCACTAAGGATACTGTGAGTTTTTGTCATTTTCTCTCCCAATTGTATTATCAGATTTATTTGTTAATTATCACCTCATATGTTCTTAAAACACACCCAGTTTTAATTTTTAGAATATATCTATACTCCCGTTTTTCTATCTAGCCTCATTTCTCAGGATCAATTTCAATAAGGGAGTTTGGCACCTGGAAGATTCAAACTTAACCAAATAGAACCAGCCATATCAATCACCTGCTAGGATTCCTGGGCCCATACATCAGCACAGGCAGGGACTGGTTAAAAACATGGACTTTGGTGTCAACCAGATACTCTACCACCTACCAGCTATATGACCTTGGGCAAGTTATTTAACCCGCATAAGCCTCAGTTTCCTATTTAAAAGATTATAGTAAAATATAGCATGCTCTACACTATATTGTGTAGCTTAAAGTATGTTGGGATACAATATATAAAGTGTGTGGCACAGAGAGATGTGTGGGAGCCATCATCATCACCCCCATGGTCATCATTGCTGTTCCCTGCTTTCCTCCAGGTGTGGCCATCCACCAAAGAGGCATGGCTGCCCACCAAGAAGGGAGGAATGTTTAAGAGGGAAAGGTTGTGCCAATGATCTTTTCACTCTTGGCATACTGAGTAAGTCATATAGCAATTAACAATAAATTTAAAGAACTGGATGAGTTCAACAAGAATATATGGAGAGGGAACAAGGCACAAAGTGATGTTTGCATATGTCTGTTGAGTACATTAAGTGGAGTAAGGTGTAGTTCTGAAGAAAAAAGCACTTGGGTATGGAAAATGGTCTATACTACAAAATAGAGCAAAAGGATGACAGCACAGATTTGAACCTAATACCTCTGGATTTTATTGCCTTTTATATTTGTATAAACACAAGCACATTCTAGTTTATAACTAACAACCATGCATAGCAATGCATGATAGCTATTACCATTTTACAGATGAGGCAAGTAAGCCTCACAGAAGTGACTCACTCACAGTCATACACCTGGGAGATAACGGGCCAAGACCTAAACCAGGTTTGCTCACTTCAAAGTCCATGCTCCTTTTCTACATCAAGGATCTATTTTGGCCATATAGATCCATCAAAGGCCCCGCAGTTCAGCCTTCTTTTACCAGAGCTACACATGGAATTAGTTAGCACTACAAATAACCACTCTCATAAACAGATGTTGTTAGGCCTCAGTGCAAAGTAAGCAGGGTCTGTTGCTCAGGACACTGTAAGGGTATGTGTTTGTCTGCAAGCCAAAGCATGCCAATTACCTTTTAAGGAAATCCTCTTAGTAAAATTAAAACAGAGGGGGGAAATGAATCATGTTCACATTCATTGTTTCCAGGCATCAAATAAAGTCACTCTAATATCAGCATTACTGGCAATACTCCTTTTGAGATTGCCATGAAATGCTCGGGAATTTCAGAGGCATAAAGAGCACCTATTTGTCTAATAAGGGCAATAAAATAAAGTCAGGCAGATTAGAAATAAAACTATGTATTTTCATGACGATTGCAGAATATTTGTATAAGCACATAAATTTTATATATATGGTTAGCATTTTCAGGAATGCAAAGATATTCATTGGAAAAAATGATACAAGTTCCTGCTCAACTCAAATTTATGTATGAGAAGTCATCACTACGGTATAAAATCCATACCAGAAATGAAACAGGATTACAGCACTGACGACTGCTAATATTAATGGACCAGGGGGACTACGTTCCCTGAAGCTTAGAGACATGTCAGAGAGGAAAGACATACAATTCAGCTTGAAAAAGCAAAATCCATTAACCATGAAATAGGGAAACAAAAAATCAAACTTTCCATATACCATATCCTACTGGAAAAAAATCTATTAGCAAAAACGACCTCTACTAAACGAAAATATTTTCAACTCAAAACCAATATAAAAATAAATTATTTAAAGTCAAGAAAAATTCCAGAAAATTTATAAGGTTGATATTATTTTTGCCATACAGATCCATCAAAGTACCAACATACTCTCTGAGTGAATAGATCTCCATGGAATGCATGTTGATGGTAGTGCGCTTAAATTCATTATTTTTTTTTAGTTTAAGAACGTATCATACCAGCTGCCACAAAACTGATGCGAAGCATTCCAAGTTTTTGTTTCCATTGTGAAATTACTCCAAACAACATCTAATCTGGAAGAGAAGTACTAGCCTCTCTAACAAAAAGAATAGGACAAATAGGGAAGGCAGGTGGGTAGGAAGAGATCAAAGAACTTGTATGCCTAAATGCATAGCCCACGGACACAGACAATAGGGTGGTGAAGGCCTGGGGCAGGCAGTAGGGGTGGGCTATAATGGTCAACTGAGGGAGGAGAGGAAGGGGACATATGTAATACTTTCAACAATGAAGATTTCATTTTTAAAATATAATAGGACAAGTAAGAGATTTGACCCCTTTGATATATGTGTTAAAATTTATCATGGCCTCTTGAATAATGTTTTGAAAATAGTACACATCAAAAAAAGAGAAAGATGACCTGAATCAGAGAGTTATTCATGTAGCAGGACTCCTAGATGGAAAAGATCGAGGCCACTGTCAGGGATCAACATGATTAACTGCTTTACCAGTTGTCCAGAGCGATACAAAAGAAGGGCAGCATAGCACATACACTCAGAATTAATCTGACAAGCAGAGGCTTTCTACTACTTTAATGAGCTTAAAGAAATAAATTCCAAGATGATTGGCACATATAAACTTTCAAAAAGTGGATCAACTGCTGAAGGTGCAGATCTTTTTTTCACACAAACAATAAAGCATATGGGTAGGCAGCCTCTCTAAGATGGTCCCCAGTGATCCCCGCCTGCTGGTATTCATGTCCCTTGTACCTTGCTCTTCTAGCTCGCTCATTCTCATATAGCCAGCTTTCATGTTGAGTTCCCCTATGGAGAGGCTGACATGACAAAGAACTGAGGGCAGCCTCCAGCTAATGCCAGCAAGGAATTGAAGCCCTCAGTCCAACAAGCCATGAAGAGCTGAATCCTGCCACTATCCACTGAGTGACTTGAAAGGGGCTCTTCCCCCAATAGAGTCTTGAGATGACTACAGCCCGTGCCAACACCCGGATGGTTGCCTCGTGAGAAACCCTAAGCCAGGGGACCCAGCTAAATTGTTGACCCACAGAAACTGTGAGATATTAAATGCTGTTGTCTTAAGCCACTACATTTTTGAGAGGATTCATTACATAGTAAAAAATAACCTAGAATATTCAACAAAAATAACATCTTATTGAATGGTCTTATCTTTGAATACATATATTACTCATTTTAGAATGGAAAAGTCCTTATCTCCACTGAAACTCTTACTACTCAATTCCAGGACTTAATCTATTATGGGTTTATGGCCCTTAAAAATTCACGTGTTGAAGTCTTAACCCTCAAAATAGGACCTTATTTGGAAATAAGGTTGTTGCCTGCCCATGTAATTAATTAAGATGAGGTCATGTTGGAATAGGCAGGCCCCTAATCCAATGTGACTGGTATCTTTATCCAAAGGGGACATTTGGACACAGACATGTATAGGGAGAATGCCATCTGACCCTGAAACTATGCTGCCACAAGCCAAGAAGAGAGAGACTTGAAACAGATCCTTCCCCAGAACCTTCAGAAGTTGCATTGCCTTCCCGACACCTTGACCTCAGACTTCTAGCCTTCAGAACTGTGAGACAATAAATTTCTGTTGTTTAAGATGCTCAGTTTCTGCTATTTTGTTAAAGCAGCGTATCAGACTAATATATCACCTTCTACAGGGCTTGCCAGGAGAGACCTATTTGAAATATGAATCTCACCGTGTCATTGCATCTATTCATTCATTTCAACAAATATTTACTCAGTGCCTCCTACATGCCATGCTTTAAGTTAGGTGCTGGACATTCAGCAGTAAACAAGAAATACAGTTGCAACATACACTAGCACAATAGCACATCGGATGTGTCTGTGTTTGAGAAAAGAGGGCCCACCTCCAAGCAGGCAAATTGCAAAATGGTGCTCCCTTGTAAAGGATGAATTAACATCAAGATGCTCCTCTGACAGGAACAATTAGACGAAAGTATGGTGCTTGGGCAAACAAATCCATTGCTTCTATTTGGGCAGAGGAATTACACTTGGTAAAAGGGGTCTTGGATGAATTCCCACCCTCTTGGCTGGATACTTTTGTGGGAAGACAACTTTGCACAGTCATTAATGGCACACCTGAGTAAAGGTCTCTACCTTTCCACCCACACAAATCTTTCAAAACTTCATATTACTTCATAGCTACCCATCAAATTGTTTTGGGGGATACCCAAGAACCCAAAATCCATGCTCAAACAGCCCAGACAGTGGCTTGCTGGAGCTGGCTCCTAAATTGGTCCCATGATAGCTAAGGAGAATTATAGAATCTTCTAGAGGTGTCCATAAACAGAGCACCTCAAAATTTCTGTTCTGTGTGGCATTTTCTTTGGAAAATAAATGCAATTTTTATGTACTACACCATGATATATTCATTCCCATTTTAATTGAAAAATAATGGATATTCCTCTCAAACACCTGAGTAAAGTTGATGCTGTTTCAAGTTGGGTTATGCTTACTCTACAGCATCACTCAACTGAGAAACACTTGTCACTGTTTGAAAAGTATCAAAGATAGACTAGAAGGTACTTTGTGATCTGGCCTGAGAAGAATCTTTTGATGTGAGGGACCAGGGCCCCTACAGTGGCCCCATGCTTTGAAAGACCTTCATCTTCCTCTTTTCTACCTGTACCTCCCCCCAGGGGATGAGGAATCCTTGGGGCAAGGTGATTTACCCACCTCCAGCCTACACTTTCTTCTACCACATTAGATAATGTTTTCGGTAACCAGGAATCCAGAATTCCATGCCCAAATAGCCCAGACAGTGGTGTTATGGAATAAGCTCCTACTGGTTCACAAAAGTCCATTGTGAAATTTTCAGAAATGCTGCAAGCTGAAAGTTAAACATGGCCATTATTAAAAATAAATTGCATAAACTCAAATTAAATAAGTGATATTGAAAACAAAGGTAATAAACATTAAAAACTCATCACTTCCTAATTATTTTACTATTATATGAACTTGAAGCTATTTACATATATTGTATCTGCATGGTAGAAATACTGTAAAATGGTGTGTTACTATGCATCTCTTCCCAAATTTGCATTCAGTGACATCATGTTAGTAGACTGAAATTGGTCATAGTGAGAGTATTTACACCACAGAAATCAGGAAATGTTGTAAGTCAGGACTTTATTGTTCTCTTGAATTTTTTAGGCATAGGAATGTATTGGAGAAAATATTAATAATTAAATATTAAACTTAAAAAGGTGTTGTGTCTCTAGCCATCACATATAGGTACACACACACAAAAAAAGTAGAAACACTTGTCTGGTCTTCAAAAACTATTTTGTAACTTAGCAAAGAAGTCACCCATGTCATTGAGGAGCAAGTGAAGTTCTACTTCATTGCTTCACTTTTATTTTACTCATTAACATAAATAAAAATGTCAAGCACCATGCACATAGAAACTATACTCACTCAGAAAGCTAGTTGTTAAACATTTACTCACCATGAGGCCCAGAATTCATTTCCAGAGCCAGCAGTGGATATGCAGAGCCTTCCTCCCAAGAGTAAACCATGCTACCTGGGTGTGTACAGCCGTGCAGCAGGGTGTTCACCCCAAGCAACGTGTCCTTCCTGATGCTGACCAAGTCAGGAGTAGGAAGACAAAAGGACTGCAATTACTCAGAGCTCAGGGGTAGGAGCTTGGGTGTGGCTTCCACTTGTACTCTGACCCACTTCTGCAGGTATTAGGGACAGTCCAGACCCCATACACTCTCTAATTAGCTTGTTTTTTGCACACCAACTGCACCAGACTTCTTGCAGTTTCCCACAATCCCCCACACACATGCACACACACACACACACACACACACACACACACACACACACACACACCATGTTGGTCTTACTGACAAGGCCTTGCTTGTGTTGCTCAGTTGCATGGTATGCCCTTTTATCTCCATCACCCGTCCACCAGAACCTAACCCAGGGCCAGGTCCACAGCAGGACTGAAAATTTGATTTGAATTAAAAATAACTGAATTTCATGGGAACTGTGCTTTAAGTTTCCCATTGCTTATATAAGTTATGTGGCATTAGAAAAAGACATTGACATTCCTCAGGCTTCCTTTTCCTCAGTTAGTGAGGATAGATATATTGCAGGTGTTGTAAAGATTAAATGAGATATTATATGTGATAGCTAAAGTAACATCTATAAAGCACTTACTTGCCAGGCACTGTGCTTAGTGCTTCCCACAGACATTTTAATCTTCTCACACTTTAAGAGATAGGTACCACTATTATGACCATTTTAGAAAGGCAAAAACTGAGGCTTAAAAAGTCTATGCTCACATAATAGGACTGAAATAATAGCCCTATATCTAATGCTGCAAAAGCAATAGTGTATTTGCTTAACTTGTTTAACTTGCAATAAATTCCAATAAAATGATTATTGAAATATTAATAAAGAAGTATTTCATCTAATCTGGCCATAAGTTCAGTAAAGCGTGTACTGAAAAGCAAATATTAGTGACTCCTATGTCAACAAAATTGAAGAATAATAATCAATATAGTCAAAAGAGAGTAAATATGATTCTATTGTAAAGCTGATTTAGACAGACAAGAATAACAGTCATGAGGTAAATTTTCAGTGCAAGCAATACAATATAAATTACCTATTCCAAAACAATAAACTAGTGAGTTGTCCTGTAGCCTAGAGAAGGGCTCTCTCCTTTTAGAATCAATGATTAAAAGATATTTTCGGAATTTCCACCCTTTCTTTAGATCCCTTAAGTCTCTCTCTCTATACCATATCCCTAGATGTATTACTTTTCTTGCAAAAAAAAAACAACACAAAACTACAAGAAAGTATATCCATAGAGAAGAGTACCAATCATCAGTTACATGCTACTTTAAACAACTAACACTGATAATGCAAACTCTTGACATAATATTCAGGAGGATACATACAATTACATTTAAAGCAACAGATAATAAGGTTGCCAATTACATCTAGCCCAAGACAAGAATACTAGTATATGGACTGTTATGAACCATAGTAAGAATAATGTAAATCTTTTTTTTTTTTTAGCAAGAAAAAATAACCAAGTTTAATACAAACATTTTCATGGGAACCCAGCATACATGATATCAGAGACCCCACATGTGCAAGAGGATCCAGAATAATATAAATCCTAATATTTAACTTAGCAAAACAATACTTGTATGGAAAAGCGAGTTTCTCTTATTTCTTCTTTGGGCTACTCATGTTGACATCCCCAATATGTTACTGAAAGAGCAAAGTTATTGAGAGCATGGACAAGGTGTCTGACTGCTGATTCTGACAGTTATTACCTGTGTTATATAACCTCTTTGTCCCTCAGTTTTCTCATCTACAAAATGGAGAGATAATAGGTCCCATTTCATGGAATGTTAGGGGTATTATATGTAAAGCACTTGGAATAGAGCCTCACACATAATAAATGATATATGTTGGCTGTGTTATTAGCATTTCCATTGAAATTAATATCTTGCTATAAACTTCATGCTTGTGTCCCCACCCCAAAAATTTTCAAATGTTAAAATCCTAACCACCCCTTGGGTGAAAAATGTGAAGAGATTAAGAAGTACAAATTGGTTGTTACAGAATACTTATCCTATCTAATAATAGACAAATATGCAAATTGACCATACCTCTGACACACCCACAAGCCACGCCCACAAGCCACGCCCACCATCCAATCAGAGTGAGTATGCAAATTAACCCAAACCAAGATGGCTACAGCCACAGAGAGCAAGGTTTCCTAGGTAACAGAGGAAGCCAAGCTTTCCGCCTGCCCTGGCCAGGCCTAAGCCTCCACTCAAGCTACAAAGTTTCAATTATAGAAGGTTAACAAACTCAAACAAATGGCGGCAGAATGGAGCTTGAGAGAGCAGGCCAGGGTTGCCGCCGGCAACAGGGGAAGCAAAGCTTTTTGCACACCCTGGCTGGGCCCACCCGCTTAAGGCAACAAAGTTTCAATTATAACCCCAACACAAATGGCTGCGGGCCTCGGCCTCGGAGGGAGCCCCAGGCTTGGCTCCGCTCCAGGCTACAAAGTTTCAATTGTAGAAGGAAAATAAATTCCAGATACCAGGGCCTCTGCTTGGGTTGTCAGGGGACGTGGCCGGCCTGCAAACCACCATAGGCCCCTCGCTCAGGCCGCCCCACACCCCAAGGGAACCCCTGCCTGATCCGGGACGCCCTTCAGGGCAAACCAGCTGGCCCCCACCCCTGTACCAGGCCTCTATCCTATCTAATAAAAGAGTAATATACAGATTGATCATCACTGCAACACACAATATAGCTGCCCCCATGTGGTCAAAGATCCTGCCCCCATGTGGACACAAGATGGCCACCACAAGATGGCCAGCAGGAGAGGACAGTTGGGAGGCACCTGGCCTGCAAGGGAGGGCAGTTGGGAGGTACCCTGCCTGCAAGGGAGGGCAGTTGAGAGGGACCAAGCCTGCAAGGGAGGGCAGTTGGAGGTGATCAACCCTGCAGGAGAGGGCAGTTAGGGGTGACCAGGCCGGCAGAGGAGGGAAGTTGGGGGCAAACAGGCTGGCAGCAGAGTGGTTAGGGGGTGATCAGGCTGGCAGGCAGAAGCGGTTAGGGGCAATCAGGAAGGCAGGCAGGCAAGCAGTTGGGAGCCAGCAGTCCTGGATTGTGAGAGGGATGTCCGACTGTCCTGGTGGGATCGGGCCTAAACGGGCAGTCGGACATCCCTCCAGGGGTCCCATATTGGAGAGGGTACAGGCTGGGCTGAGGGACAACCCCTCTCCGTGCACGAATTTCGTGCACTGGGCCTCTAGTGGGGATATAAAGTATAATGTAGGGAATATAGTTAATACTATTATAATAAGTATATATGGTGTGAGATTTGTTGGGATATCACTTAGTAAGATATGCTATGTCTAATCACTGGGTGTACACCTGAAACTAGTATAATAATGTATGTCAACGATAATAAAAAAAATAAAAATGAGCCATAGCCAGTTTGGCTCAGTAGATATAGCATTGGCCTCAGCACTGAAGGTTCCCAGGTTTGATTCTGGTCAAGGGCACATACCTCAGTTGCAGGTTGATCCTCTGGCCCTGGTTGGGGTGCATGTGGGAGGTGAACAATCACTGAATCTCTCTCACATTGATGTTTCTCTCTGTGTGTCTTTCCCTCTCCCCAACACTCTCTCTAAAAATCAATGGGAAAATATCCTCAGGTAAGGATCAACAAAAATCCTATATAATAAAAGCCTAATATGCAAATTGTTCCCTTGACCAGGAGTTCTACCACTCGCTATGTCGTGCGCTGACCACCAGGGAGTGGCGCGGAACATGGCAGGGGTCAGCAATGTGATGCTGGCAGTGGGCAGCAGCAGAGGTGCTGCCGGCCCAATGGCCCTGACAAGAGCAGGACCGCGGCGGGATGGTGGAGTAGGTGAGCAGGCTGTGCCAGGCCAAGGCAGGTGCGAGCGGGGATCCGATCACCCCACCAATTGCCCTGCAGATGACGACCAGCAGCGGTGGCTGGGGGCAGGGCCGCCACCCAGCTCCTAGGTGCTAAAGGAGCTGGGCGGGGGCCCAATGACTCAGGCGGAGGGGGTCACATGAAGGTCTGGGGGCCCAGGTGCTGCCCAGGGCCCAGAGGTCAGCTGGGACCTGCCCTTCCACACCAGACGCTCGCACTTCGATCGCCAGCCATGCCTAGGGACCGCACCCGTGCACGAATTTCATGCACTGGGCATCTAGTAAATAAATAAAAAGAAAAATGAAAATTATTTTTAAATGGGGTAGGAAAAAAAGAAATAAATCCTAACCTCCAATATGATGATATCAGAAGGTGGGAACTTTGGGAAGTAAATAGGTTTAGAAGAAGTCCTCATGATGGAATTAATGCCCTTCTGAGAAGAGGCTAGAAAGCTAACTCTTTCTCTCTCCACCATGTGAAGATACAACAAGAAGGCTACCATCTTCAAACCAGGAAGAGGACCTTCACCAGACACAAAACCTGTCAGCAACCTTGATCTTGAGCATGACAGCCTTCAGAACTGTGAGAAATGAATGCTTGTTGTATTAGCCACCCAGTATACGGTATTCTATTCTAGCAGCCTGGACTAAGACCTTTCTCAAAGCCTAGTTGTTACAATGGCTGCATTCCAAAAAAAAAAAAAAAAAAATTAAAGAAAAAAATCTCTATCTGAGATTTTTGTCTATATAACTGCATTACATGTCATTATAAGAAAGTCAAATGTGTTCTAAATTCTTAAATGTCCAACTTCATTTTCCTCTAATGTTAACAAAGATGATAGAACTCTCAGAGGTATTAGCTAAATCTACTTGTAAAATACAGGGTGTCCCCAAAAATGTATATGCATTTTGAATGATTATAAAGTCAGTGTTTACTTACATACAGTTCACTTTCAAAAATTTAAAAGAATCTATAGAAATGAGTCTTTTTTTTTTTTTGTCAGTGTCTGTTTTCAAACTGATGAGCATTCTGGTCCAGGCACTGCTGATAACTCGAAGCAATGGAATCGCAAACATCAAGAATCATTTTGTTTGGTATTTGTGCCCCCTCAATTCATCAACTGTTACCAGTTTTGTACCATACATTTTATCTTTTATATATCCCCATTTAAAAAAAATGTCTAGTGGCACTTTAGGATAAATTTTCTTTGATCAAAGCTTAGTCTAGCTTCCCCTATTATATCAAATCAGTTAAACCTGAAAAGGAGTGAAAATTAAGTGAGTTATACAGCCGTAAAGTGTGTATACATTTTTGGGACACCTTATGTATAAATTATTCTCCATTGGTGTTCTCTTTGTTCATTAATTGCTTACTTCACTAGTTAATGAAAGTAAAAATGATTGATTCTTCCAATTCCACATCTCAATCACCTACACTAACCATATTCTCTTCATTCTTGCTTTCTGTAGGAAATAGAGTATACTTAAAGATATTATTCTGGGAGAAACACACCTTGACTTTTAGTAAATACAGAGAACTACTCTACTCTTGAAAACCTATTCTCTTCTCTAAGAGTTCAAAACACTGAAAATTAGTTTGAATTACACATTTAAAATGAATGATTAGTTGAGAACTAAAAAAAATCTTCAGCTCTGGTAGATTTAACTTGTTTTCACTTACACACACTTCTAAAGTATTTGCCAATCTAAGAAAAAGTTATATCAACAGCATTCTTTAAATTAGATTATTATATAATGATACAAACAAGCAAATAGGATCAAAATTTAACAATAAAACATACTAACAATTTAGGAGGGCAATTCTTTCTTCAAATGTGCTTCAATTTTATTTCAAATAGCTCCACATTCACAGGAATTTGAGAGTTCTTAAGGTCTTTTCTCTCTACTCATATTTGTATTTTGAGCACTGATTTTAAACTGTGGGTGTTTCAATCCTTTCTACCATGTATCTATTTTTTGCTGTTTTGTAGCTCATTACTTCTGTAGACTAGTTCTTCCAAAACCTTATTCAAGTATTTTCTCCATCTAAATATACAACAGTAACTTAGCAGCCCAAGATTTTAAAGAACAATAGTATTTCATTTCTTTTTAGAAGACTTTTTAGAACAGTCTCAGGTTTGTCTTTTATTAATAGATATTTTTGTCCATAGATATGCAGTTTTTAAATACCTTCCAAATATATTTTGAATAATGGCCCTTGGCTCCATCCTTATTGGTATATATAAGCTCGGCCCCTCACCACTTCCTATCCAGATTAATGCATTAATTTTAGAACTTGCTTTCTTTCCAATCTTAACTTGTTCCAATTTATCCCATTTTGAAGGTCTTAAAAAACTTTGCAAGACAAAAATCTGATAACATCACTATTCTGCTTAAAACTCATCAATGCACTCTTTTATCTACACAATAAATGTCTAAATCCTTTCATGTGGTTAATATGATATATTAGTTAGAAAAATTTTTGCAAGTAACAGAAACAACTTCAAACTTAAGAAAAGACAAGGGTGGCTCACAAAATCAAAGGAAAGACTAATTAAACAGGCTTCGAAAAGAAGGTTCCGGGTTGCAGAAACACATGAATGGGCACATCAGAACACCAACCATTTCAATCTTTGGTTCACTCAGCTCATATTCAAATACCATGGACAGAGCATATGCTTAGCTGGGTTTAAGTCCCCTGTCCACCCTTTGGTGTCTAACTAAACTGTACCCAATAGGCGGTGACAGTTTCTGTGGCAGAGACTGCTAATGATTCACAATATTATGTTTTCCATCACATTTTTTACTTCATCCATGGTCTCATGATAAATACTACATTTTCACCCTCCCAAACATAGCGGGACCATATGACTAAGCTATGGCCAAAGAAGCATAAGTGCAAGTTGAATGCAACTTCTGGGAAGGATTCTTAAAGGTAGAAGACAGGGCTTTTCTCCCCTTCCTCCTTCCGGCTGCCTGGAGTACAGCGGATAAAGGGAAATCAATTGATTTGGGGAATGGGACTCAGCTACATGGGAATGGGAATCAGCTATGGGGGAATGACAGCACAGGGTGAGGCTGAGTTTCTGACACCAGGAAGCACCACAGCAGCACTAGACTGACTCCCTCTGTGCTCCTTTTCTGTGAGAGAGAAACCCATGCATTTCTGTTTACACCACTATTACTTATGGCAGTGGTCGGCAAACGCATTAGTCAACAGAGCCAAATATCAACAGTACAACGACTGAAATTTCTTTTGAGAGCCAAAAACTGACTTCTGTGCATGGGCCACGAAGTTTCAATCGCACCGGACGTGTGCACCCGCACGTGGTATTTTGGGGAAGAGCCACCACACTCAAGGGTCCAAAGAGCTGCATGTGGCTCACGAGCCACAGTGTGCCGACCACTGACTTATGGGGTTCCATTACTTGCAGCCAAATCTCAACTGAACTAAAACAATTCCTTGTAACAATTCAAAGTATTAACACTAGAAGAAAGAATAATGATGCTGGATATGAATAAAATAATAGGTGCCCACTGCACACAGCCATTCATAACTTTCACTCCACTTACCTTTTCCCTCATTTGATGGAGAGTTCATTTCTATTTAGGGTTGCCCAAATATATCAAGCTCTCTTAGCAAAAACATTAGACTGCTTAGATTACTTTTATCCCCTTCACCTGATGGCTAACTTCTATACACACAAGTGTCAGGTCATCAATCCTCACTTCTTTATTGTTTCTGTGTTCCCATATTGCAAGGTGAGTCTTTCATCCTATCTAGAAGTTCTTAGAAGTCTCTGCAGTCTCACCATTGTGCTCACCATATTTACTTTTAATGACAGGTTTTCTTGTCAGTCTCTTACACTAACTAAAGTATGTGCTCCTGAAAGGCAGCATCTTAGATTGGTTCTGGAAACCAACTCGCAGAAGGAGAGGCTGACCTGCAGTTGCAACCTGAGGCCCATCCTATGGGGAGCCCTGGGACTGAGGGGGCTCTCTTTAGAGGTGTCACAAATTGAGGCAAGGGGCAGGCTTTGCTGTCTTTACATAAGCCAGTTTTGCCCCTACCCCTACACCACCACCACCACCACCACCACCACCACCACCACCACCACCACCCCACCTCCCAGGGAAATAAACCTTCAGTGAGAAAGATTCCTGTGACCAAGGGCAATTCCCAGTGGGACACTCACTACAATCCTTTAGCAGCAGGTATCCTCAGCAACTGGGGAATGGGGTGAGCACCACAGTATCCACTGTGGTCAGAGGCTGTTTCTTATTCATTTGGAAATATACAATGCCCAAAATAATGAAACAACTATTTAGTTTTGGATGGATGGATTTACGGACAATGGAACCAATGAATAATGATGTCTATGTTTTCATGGAAAAGGATAAACGTAATAAAGGAAAAATAGAAGATGCTTGTGAAAATGATAGCTATGGAAATAAAGCCCCATTAGAGAGAAGACAGAGTGGGAATACAATATCAGCTCTAGGATGACATTCCTTACAGATGAGGTAAATGAGATCCTAAGGAAGTCCAATGGCCTCATCCAGGAGCATTCACAGTATGAAATGGCACACATAGCAGGAGTGGGAGTTTTGGCATATGTAGAGCAAGATAGTCTTGAAGATAGGGAATCATATTTTATTTGTTAAGATAACAATAAAAGAAGCCAGTATTGATTCAAAGAAAAACAATGTTAAAATAGCCTGTGGAAAAAAGAGGGAATTTGAAGGTAAAAGCTTCCATGATCTTCAACAATAGAAGAGATAAAAAATAATTAGTGGCATTTGAATAAAAATATGTTTTTCAGAAGGGTAAGAGTTAGTAAAAATGTTAGGGAAGTGTTCAGAGAAATAGACATATAAAGAAAGTGTGCTTGTAGATAGGAGATTATTCAGCCATGCTGGAAGTTCGATTAAAGTGAGATGACAATTATTTATCATATACCAGGTCACAATATTCAATGCTTAAAAGAAAAAAGTTATTTCTTCAACTTTCATTTCAAAAATATTCTACTGAGACATACAGAAACTGAATTTAATTTAATATGATCCTTTTCACCTATGTAAGGCCACTTTCTTTTTCACCTGATGCCATAGTTTACCTTAGGGTTCACTCTTGATGTTGTACATTCTATGGATTTAGACAATGTATAATAACATATATGCACCATACAGTATCGTACACAGTATTTTCACTGTCCTAAAAGCCTTCTGCACCTCACCTATTCTCACTGCCTTCCCACACCAACCCCCAGCAACCACTGATCTTTTTATAGCCTCCACAGTTTTTTCTTTTCCAGAATGCCATATAGTTAGGATCATATAACATGTGGTTTTCAGATTAGCTTCTTTAACTTAGTAATACGCATTAAAGTTTTTTTCCATGTGTTTTCATGGCTACATAGTTCATTTCTTTTTAGCACTGACTATTATTCCATTTTCTGGAGGTGCCACAGTTTATCCATTCACCTATGTCTTGGTAGCACTCAAGTTTTAACCATTAATAATACGTGTAAGGCCAATTTTTAAAAAGCAGTTAAAGTGTGGCTTTTTCCTCTTTAAAGAACTCAAACTATGTTGATTGTTAAACCCTGGAACTTTTAGAAAGGAATACAATATTAATAGTCTCCTTTTGTTAATACGTCTTTCTAAAGACATTCTGTAAGTTCACAAAACTCATTTAGAATATGTCTTCCTCATGGGACACAAGTTATATTACCATAAGCAGCAGCATCTTCATCATCATCTGCTATTTGATATTTTTATGGCACATCACTGTTTGCCAAAGACTTTACATGCATCAACCACTCAATCCTCCTTAAAGCCTTCTGAAGCAGAAGAAATTTAACCTCAGGATAAACAAGTGGTTTGGGCAAAGCTAGAACCTGCACTAACTCCTCCTGACCCAGTACTTCTCTGTCACCTTCACACACTGATACTCAAAAACGTCCTTTTCTCTGCTTTCAATAATTCCAAATTCTGAAGGTCAGTTGACCTCCTACGCATCTATTTCTTCATTGTCCTTGAATTATTTAAAATTCAGCAGGTAAGTGTTACATGTAGAAAATACTGAATTGAAGAAGTCACATCCTGTCTACACAGTCCACCATTATCTTTGGCACAACTGTCAAGCAGACAATCAAACATCCTTAGTTGGGAAACAACAGGATAAGTTCTGGACGTTGGGGTGGTGGAATGAAGCCCCAAACTGGCAATAGAAAAGCTTCAGAGAAAAAACTTGGCATCAATCTAATAAATAAGTATAGCCAAGAAAGAGAATCACATTCCTTTCCAACACTCTGTGTGAAAACATAAGTGGGCACAGCGACACTCCTTCAAAAAGTCATCTGAAACATATTTTTGAGTTCCAATTAACAGAAAATTCCTACCGATCAGAAAGTTCTACAAGTTCATTTTTTTCCAGGATCTGTTGGAGGACTGACTCAATTTTGTTGATATGTTTTCACAGATCTCAAGTTCCTACCTAAAGGAGCTGTTAGTTTCATGCTTAGCCACAGCCAAGTGCATGCAGCAGGGAAAGAGTGTATTTATCCACTCTACAACATTTAAACGTTTGCACTGGGCTGACAATATAAAAAATAGTAACAATCCCAGTGCAACTCTCAACTATGCGTATTAAGAACAGCATGTAAAACCAGGGAGGCAGCAGTGAATCTACACCAGCCCAAGACCATAAGCAGGAACTCTTCCGACTCCAGCAGTTTAGGAATAATGTAGATAAATCACAGAACAAGCAAAGGGGAATAGAATGCACTTCAGGCTTGGCTCAGAGGAAAAGACATATGAGACACACTGGGGGAACCTAAATTTATACAGTCTAGAGAATGAGCCTCAAGGAGGGAACCTGATCATAATCTATAAATACCACCAAGGTAACACCATAAATAATTGAGGAGAACTATTCGTTGCCTCTGAAGGAGGTCTGAAAACGAAGTCTTAGATTTACTCTCCCTTCCTTTCTTCTTGGCATCAAAACATGCTTGTATTAAGAGTTGCTGGGATATATTGGGGCAGAGCACTAGACAGGTATGTGCCTGTAGCTAGTCTGCCTTGCATGTGTACCATGATTATTTCTCTTTCCCTCCAGCCATGCAGCTCACACCTGCCTAAAAAGAGCAACTGCAGGCGCAGAAGGAAAGGGCCTCTCTCAGCTAACACTCCTGCCCATACCTCCACACTCCAGGAAGCCAGGGCATCTACATGCTCATAAAACCTCAGCAGGGACCTGGGCTACATGCATTATAAAAATGAGACACAGAAAGGGAGGACTAAAATGCAATATAGCAACCTGCCATGTGCACCCCAGCCAGCCTGAGAAGCGCAGGGAAAGCAAGCTTCCAAGAGAGGTCAATGCTTGAGCTGAGTCTGAAAAGCTATTAGTGCAATTCAATATCAGGAAAGACTCCCTAAGAAATTCCCACGATATTTTCATTCATAGATAATTCATCTGGATCAGATGAGGATTGGGAGGAATTAGTTCTATTAGCTGCTGATTTTCTTGGGTTGCTCTATGAGGTTTTACACTGTTGTCATAGAAGACAATGTTGAGTAGACCCCAGCTTTGGAGTCAAACAGCCTCTCTGAGCTTCACTTGCCCAGTAGTAACCCAGGAATAATAAAACCTGCCTCCAGGGTTTTAGAAGATGTAACAAATACAAGTCCTTAACAAACATTACAACTCTTTTTCCATCTTTATTGGCACCTAAAATAAACTGTATCTCCAGCTTCACCATAAATGCTACCCTTCCCCAAACCCCCTCCCCCATCCAACATAACTGCTTCCATTACTAACTACTCTAAATGTGTCTAAGGAAAATCACATTGGATTTACAAATTTTTCTTCTTTTGCTTTAATGTGTTAAGTGTATTATCCCACTTACTCACTAAGCATTTTAAAAGTAATCACTCATGAGCCTATTTTTTAACAGAAATATCGATATGGCAATGATACACCATGCGTTTTTCAAGGCAGCTCTGATTTCAAATGTTCTGCACACTCATCCAACAATTGTCTCCAATTTTTGACTTAAAACTATGGTCATTAGAGATATAAAACAGAATATCTTGAATTGCTGTCACAGTTTCTAGGAAATGTTTTACTAAATTATTTATTCAATAAGTTCAGTTTGATAGATGTTTATTTTTAAAGTCCTACACGTGAGACTCTATGGAGCAAGCCTCTGTGATTAGGATATTGTCCCTGCCCTCTAGTTGATCATCCTCTGTGACAGCTGGTTGTGTGTGCTGGAAGGATGTTAACAGGAGGAGGAAGAAGGTCTACATGATATAAGTACAACCAAGTGTAGCCTAGTGTGTCTTCTTTATCTCACTGGCCCATGAAAGATAACAATGAAATAAAAGATGCCTAAATGCCAAAGTAATTTCTAATATCTCATATGTGTGTGCCCCCTGGTTCATTTGAACTTAATGTCTATGGTTTCAAGAATGAATCTTCCTAAAATAGATGCAAAATGTCATTTAAGGGCTATACAGTGGTAATAGGGTTTACTCCCTGAAATCTCTTGATAGAATATGGAATTCACCCTCAAGAGAACATTAAAAAAAAGCTCTGTGATGACAAGCTCCAAAGGAATGTGCAATCACAATAAACTAGAATTGGAGTGGGAGTGGATTTGGAAAATACACTGTTCTTTGTCCCTGTTCTATCGTGAAGAATAGGATTGAACCCTATAGTTACTCTTTAAATCATTTTTACTGAAGAAAAAATCTGGCAAGAAAGGAAAAATCTACAAATGAGCCAAGTGTCAACTATGGCAATTATGATGATAAATGATTTGCTGAACAATATATTACACAAAGATTTTTGCTCTCTGTGAGCACTGTAATGTTGTTATTTTATGCCATATCCCTTGAAATGCAATTCTAGCAATAGAAGCCACTGCTGCTCTTCACTTTCCACTTTAAAAGACTTAAAAGAGGAGAGAGTAATTAGTAAAGTTATTTAGAGGACTCTCAATAAACCTAAAGTTATACCATTCCACTGGTATTAGAAAATCAAAGGTTGACTTTACCCCCCAAATAGCTGGACCATACAACATCACTCTTCTCCATGTCACATAAATTTGAATTATTCTATATAACAATGTTTTTCTAAATCTGTGTATTTTTAAGTAACAAGATTTCCAGTAGGAAGTCTATCCCCTCCTAGGAAAACAATATGTAGATTACCAAGGTCCTAATAACCCCAAATCCAAAACAGTCTGACGGTGTTGATATTTTTATCCCTATTTCCATCTTCAGAAGTGTATTCAGGCCATGAAGGCAAGAGGATCAAACAAGATTTACTAATGTTATAGGCATGCATTGCTGACCTAATACATCTAATCATCAAGGTTTGTGAATCTCCACCTTCCAGGTCCATCCAGCCCATGCGCATCCATTTTTAATTCACAGAACAAGAAATCTACTGTAGCGAAGAGCTATTATTTTAATCCCATTACTGTTACAAACTTTTTAACACTATCTCCCCAAACTACCTTCTTTTCTAAAATTAGACTTCAATTATCTTCACCTGGATTACAACTCTTTCCTGTTCCAAATTCCTAATTTTTAACATTTCCCAATTTAGCCTTCAAATCAGCTAGAAGTAGCTTTCCTTACAATTTTTATCCTGGCTTTAGATCTCATAGTGAGACATTAATACCTATTGGTAAATACCCAGAAACAATCTATATTTTCTGATTTAATTTTTGTCAGTTTCTCCATTTGAACAGCTCATCCTTACTCTCTGAACATTACTAAGCTGTTGGCCCTGAATTATGAGCTGAAGAAGAGAAAAAAAAGGTAATGTCTCCATTACCATATCTTTACTGGAGAGTCAACCAAGCACCTGATGATCATCAGTCAGGGATTTTTCTTCCTTCACATTTTCATGCTTTCCTATTTACTTTGCTCTTTCTTGGAAATGTATTCATTGCCTAATTCAAGCCATTCTTCACAATGACAATTTCAGTGAATGAGAAGAAGAGGGCAAAGTACTAAAAGCTGAATGGTCTGGTGCTTCTCAAACATTAATGTACATGTATATTGCCTGGAGTCCTTGTTTAAATGCAGATTCTGACTTAGTAGATCCAGGCTGGACCTGGGGCTATAATCTCTAACAGGCTCCCAGAGATGCCTGATGCTAATGCTAAGGCTTTGAGTAGCAAGGCCCTGTCTCTGAGTGCAGTGCCACTGTCTTACATGCCTGACTCGAGACCAGGGCCTGGCATACTGACTAACACGTAAAAATGCTCAGTAGATACCTTTTCAATAAATAATTAGTTATATAAGAGACATACTAAAGAAGAAGCAAAGAATATAGGGAAGGAGTGTATTCATCGCAACTCAACTTTCTGTTTTACAGAGTTGGTCAAAGCATTTTTAAACTCAACCTCTCATGTTGGCCATCAAACTGATCCATATTTGACTCATTGTCTCTACCCAATTGCTTCTCCCCACACACCTTCCCCTCAGATTGGACCACTCTCCCCACTGCATATACATAAATGCATGCCCATCTTATAGAGTTCCCCATAACCTGTTCCTCTTCCCCCATAAACTTATAGCCACCAACCTCTTCCATTCCTCCATAAAGTCCTGCTTAGCTTCCTCAGCCTTACATAATACCACCTTCCTAGGAAGTCTGGAGCTCACAGTCCTGTTTGGACACGAAGATAAAGCAAAATGACATGGGAGCAGCTCCATAGTGGAGATAATTCATTCATTTGGTGGCAAGGTAGTGAAATGTCCTTCTATCAGGGTGAAATTCACTGAGAGAGTTCAGTCTTGTATTTGCACAGTTCCTGCTAAGTAAATAAAGAAAATAAATTATTTTCAGTAGCTTTTCTGTTCTTTACCTGGGATACAGGGAAAGGTGGAAATTTTGTGTGGAGCTGTATGTAAAGACAAGACACCAGGACATGCCATGGTACAGCGGTGAGAGGATGAGTTTGGGAGACCAACACCTAAGTTTAAATCTTAGTTCCATCACTTGTTATATCTATGGTTTTGGCCAATTCTTCTGGCTTGTGAACCTAAAGCTCTGCATTAAAAGGGATTAAACGACACCCAATAAAGTTTTTATAAAGATTAAAAGAGATGTAAACTGCTTAGCAAAGTGCCTGGCATATGGTAGGTGCTCAAAGTTTGTCATTTCGACCATCACCACAAAGGTTTTACACAGGCAGCGGTTCTCAAAACGTGGTTGTCCCAGCCACAGCCACAGCATCACCTAAAACTGGTTAGAAACACAAATTCTCAGGCCCCATCTCCAATTTCCTGAATTAAAATCCTGGAGTGAAGCCTCGCATTCTGTGTTGTGTGTGAGAAGGCCTCCTGGTGAATTTGATGCACACTAAATTTGAGAAGCACTGTTCTAAAGATTAAAGACACTGTAGGTATAAGCCATGTAAGCTTAGTGTCAGACACAGGGGGAGATACTGGCTAACTGGTTCTTATTATTTTTAATAGGATGTGATTTTTGCTCTAAAAGTGCATTCATCCTACTTTCTGACACTATCATGTCCTGCCTCACGTATGGAGCTACCTAGTAATTTCACATATGGAGCTGCCTAATTGCCAACCTTTGAGAGTGCCCCTAACCGCTGCTCACAAACTTTAATTGCTTATCCAATTGCTTACCTAGAAACACCCATGAGTCTAATTACCAGTGGCTGACCCCTGGCTGCAGGAGCAAGCCCACCAGCTATCCTGTAGAGCAGCGCCGAAGGCTGAATGAGTGCGGGACACACAGAAACACTGCCCACACTTCACCCGCACAGTCAATGTCGCCTTGGCCACATGAACCAACTGTGTGCATGATACTGAATGGCTTTGGCTTGTTTGAGCTTTGACTTGGGTTTTCTGTTTTTCTTTACTTTTGTTTTGTGAGAATTGGGGGCGGAGTGGGGGAGAGTTGCTTTTGTTTCCTTAACAGCAGAATGGTAAAACTTTTCCATAAAAACTGTGTATTGCTCAAGGCCAGACCGTTAAGCAGCTGGGGCATCAGGGGCACTGCCTGTTACTGATTTTATTTCCTCTCCACTGCACTTGCAAGCAAGTCATTTATCTTTAAGTTAGCAAGCAAGAAATGGGAAATATGAGCAGAAATATGTTTTATTTAAAGCAGTGTTTGGGGCTAGGCACGATGAGGGAAATGGGCACTGCCTACACTGATTTCATTTTCCTTACACTGCATGGACAGAGAAACCATTTATCTTTTTGGAGTCTCACTTTCAGCTCTCTCCTTCCCTTATGTTTCTCTTGGTTCCCTCCTCCCACCACTCCCGTCCTACCAGCGTTTTTGAATTTGACGAGGACAAACTGGTGGGATCCAGGACAAGTAACTCCTTTGGGTATTAAGCCCCAAGACAACCTTTTCCTCTCTGAAAGAACTGGCATAGGGGAAATAAGCTGTCATTTCATGGTGTAAACCAAAAAGAAGCTCTTTTTTAAATCCAAATGGAATAAATAATAAAGAAAATATTCTACGTTCACACATTCTTCTTTCAAATTGAAATATATGATTCTACCTTCTATCAATGCAACCTGTGATATAATAGTGAAACGAAATTGGAACAAGCTGAAGATGTTCTCAAAACCCAAAGAAATCAAGATTATTTAATAAGTTCCATTTGCTTGCTTTTAAAACATTACATAACATTCACTTCAAAGACTAGGTAGAAAAAGGTATTTCATTATCAACCTGGAGAAAAAAAAATGGGCTCAATGCATTTACAATCATTTTAGTAATTCTCTCACTTCCCATGATTTGCACTAAATATACTTAATTCCCATTTCTAAATCAAATTGAATTTTCCTGTAGCCTAAATCTTATTTTAAAATAGCTGAGTTTAATGTCAACTACTTACATTTTTAAGGACTAGTTTATCCGAAATGCATGAATTCTACCAACACATCTTTATTTAATATGGAAAAGTATAAAGTTCTCTTTGATGTTCCCATAATGCCCTCCGTTTGGTTCATCATAGTAGACAATGAATGATAATCACTGATTTTCTTGTCTCCTAATCAGTTGACTGTGAGCTGGGAAACATGCACTAATCCCAAATCTAGCAAAAGACAGATTATGGTGTGCTCTCCACAAATATGTTTGTGAGGAATTACAAACCTTTGAAATTATTTTTCACATCTTTATATAGACATATTTTCAATGACATCAGAGAAATAGGGCCCGACAAAAATAGGCATACTAGAAGGATTAGTTATTATTTAGAAGCTTATATGATTTAGCTGTTAAATAAACTAGATATTATGGTATAAGCTAAAACAAACAGTAAACTATTTACTCAAATAGGATTATGTCAATTAAGAGAAATATCTTGCCACCTGAAAACTAACAGTATGACAAGGGAAACATCAGCCACAAAGAAAGTTTTTCTCGCTGTAAAATTATTTCACTGGTGTAAAGTTTTAAATCTTGTCATGTTAAACCATTTCAGCAATTTTTTTCTGCCTCAGTCCACTTATGATGCCTTCGTAGTATAGTTTCTGTCTAAAATGTAATGTGATGGATACGTACTGAAATCTCAGATTTATCTAGAATAAAGATGGACTGTATGCTCTCCACCCATCGTCCCCAAATCATAAAAGCACAAATTGCTTTCCTATTTTATCTTTCTAAGATCATGATGGATTAAATCATCAATAGTCCAAAGATAAATGCAAGAATATCTCGTTAACTTTAGGCTGATGTACAGCATTTAAGAAGAAAACCAATAGAAATGTGAATGCTGTTTATGAAAAGAATATAAATCAAACTTAATTTGAACCATTAAATTGTAGTAAGGTGACATATTACCAAAAAAAATCCAAATTAGGCAATTACTTATGTGTCTATAACACTCAGCTTCTCCTTTAACTATCCCCGAATGCCTAACCCACCCTGTCAATACCAGCCTTT
The DNA here is from genome assembly GCF_951640355.1 of Cnephaeus nilssonii. Taxonomy (NCBI): domain Eukaryota; kingdom Metazoa; phylum Chordata; class Mammalia; order Chiroptera; family Vespertilionidae; genus Cnephaeus; species Cnephaeus nilssonii. The sequence goes on along the minus strand of NC_137077.1, from coordinate 67,092,672 downwards.
GTAGGAACCTAATTTTAGTATGTCAATACACAGCAAAATAAAAGTACACTAAATTAGCATCAAACTCAGAATGAACTCTTTGGTTGTCCGGTTTTAAAATTTTGGCTTTGGGTGATACAATTCATACCCTGACATTCTTTAAACCTGGTAAGCCAGATTCCCCCTCTCCCCGTGTTTTTACTGCTGAGTCATTTCCCATGCATGGCCATATGCATTGTTGATTAGGTAAAAGCCAAGCAAGGACAATTACTGATACTGGGCTCCTTGTCCTGTACACACTCCTAGAGAGAAAATTGATGAGCAAATGTGTGAGAGAGAGACAAGAGACAAAAAGAAGTCTTAACAGAACAAACTCCCAAAATAATTTTTTTAAAGTCAAAGCTAGTTATTTCATATTTATAGTCTGATATGTAATCAAATAGCTTAGGTGTTAATTTCATGTTCCATCTATTTTTTTCTTTTAAAACTAATCCCATAAAAGACAACAATTGCTAAGAGCTAGCTTCATCTGGGATTTAAGGAGCTTCAAAAGGAAAAAAAAATAGTGTTTAAGTCTGCAGGCAGAAAAGAAAATCATCCCTGAAATGATATAGAACATCTCTTAATTGTGGTCTTGGAGCACTTTTGTGTTGAATTATGAAAAAATATATATTTTTTGTCAATTTTGTGATTCATTGTTTTCCACTAAATGATCCATTAAAGCATAATAATTTTCCAAATGCAAATAGTTTTAGAACATTATGAACCTAACCTTATTTTTTTAATCAGGAAGAAGACTCACCGATGTGAGAAAGTCCATTCATTCATTTATTCTTTCTCCCAATTAATACTTATTAGTTTGACAAATCCACACCAGACTCCTATGACTACCCAACCCTCAGGTCTCACCCCTATATCCATTTTCTCTGAAGAAGTCCTAATATTAAGGTGATATAACAAAGGTATCCCCACTCAGACATCATTCTCACTAATTAGAGTTCATGCTCAATGTCTCCAACTTCTGCACCCCTCCTTCTCACTGGACAGGTCAGCTCAAGCCATTTTCTGAAATAACCTGCAGTTTGTAGAAGATATGAGTAAAATAAAAGTCCTCATTAGGTGTATTAAGAAAATAAAACTGATGATAGATCTTATTTTTTCTCTAAGTCTGTAAATGAAGGAACAAAACTTAAAATCATAAAATAAAAAAACTTGATAGAAACAGAAGTAGAGATAAATGAAGAAGATATATATATATATATATATATATATATATATAGAGAGAGAGAGAGAGAGAGAGAGAGAGAGAGAGAGAGAGAGAGGAGATAAAGCTAGAGCTAGAGCTAGAGCTAGAGATAGAGATAGGGCTAGAGATAGAGCTAGAGATAGAGATAGAGATAGAGATAGAGATAGAGATAGAGATAGAGATAGAGATAGAGATAGAGATAGAAATGTAAGCAATAATCTAGTCCAGGAGTTTCCAAATATAGGTCCAAGGTTGCTGCCACTCTTTCCCAATGTATTATTCACCATTCAAATCAAAATGAGAAAAGTAAAGGCAATGTAGCAAGTTTTCAAAAAGCTTAGTTTGTTCAATGTGAAGGATTATTTGTTACTAGGAGAATATAGTTCCTACATTTTTCTTTTACAATATTCTCTCTTTGATAGAAAGCTAATAATAATGATGCTGGATTACTGGGGAAAACTTGAGCTTACTTGGCAGATTAAGAATTGGCAAACCTCTGTTGGTCCACAATATTTGTTTCTTCATTTTTATGTTGTGTGAATTCCCTAAATTTAAATTTTATTTAATCCACATAGTATTATTTTATAGATGAAGCTTGGTGAGATAGAGAAACTAGAACACAGTCACATGGCCTAATACATTCCAGAATGAGAGATACAATTAGCCTTTTGACATGTCAGTGCCTTTTGTTTTTGAACTGTGTAGGTGTCCTTGAAAAACAATAATAACAAAAATATTATATTCCTCATGAACATAGAACAATTGGTGGTGAAGAAGAAAGCAGAGACCCTTCCAAATGTTCTTGTTCTTCTAATTGTTTCTGTGTTCTAATTGTTAATAATGCCTACTACTTGGAGAATTGTATTGAGAATTATTTTGAGTGGTATATAAGAATATGACTATTCCCTCCCAACAAATTGGCAAGTTACTTGATTGAATACACAGCATGAAATGCTTGGTTTACAATCCCATAAACCAAGAATAAAACTTCATGTAAGAGCAAAGTGAATTGCACAACAGGTAGTTATCCAGTTAATTCAAGCAAAGAGCCCCACACATACTATTTAAAAAATGAACTAGCTGGCTATATTGTCAATTTCACTAAGTAATTCCTCATTTTAAAGTGATTAAACTCATCCTTACAATATTAAGTTTTCACTGTGATGCTAAGTGTAGAGACTTGACTTCATAACCATTGATTAAAATCTTTGAAAGGCTGAAAACAGCTCAGGTACAGGAAATGATAAAATATATGTAAAACTAGAAACCTGATGCACGAAGATTCATGCAAGAATGGGCCTTCCTTACCCTGGCTGCCAGTACTGCCTTCGCTCCGCCCAGAGCCGCCTTTCCACCTTCCCACGCTGCCCAGAGGCCCAGAGAGGCTGGAGTGGTGCAGAAAGCCTGCATTGTCACCATGGCGATGACGCAAGCGTCCCGCCCCGGCCACTTGGTGCCTGCGTATGCAAATTAACCCACCATCTTTGTTGGGTTAATTTGCATACTCACTCCTGATTGGCTGGTGGGTGTCATGAAGGTACAGTCAATTAGCATCTTACTCTTTTATTAGGTAGGTAGATACTTCTGTTAAAAAGACACCACTCTCTTTTATTTCCTGGGGGGGGGGGGGGGGGCGGAATCCTTATTTTGTTGTTTGTTATTTGTTGTATTTGCATAGCTTCTTTACTCCTAAAGCATCAAATTCTGGTTATAACAGCAAAATCACCATTGTAGTTTTCATTTACAAAAGGCTGTTTGGTAAACAGAGATGTTCATTTGTTTTACTGGCTTTCTTTCTCTAGGTTTTTCCTTTCTGGAATTTGAATAAACATGTAAAAATACATAAATCTCTGCAGATGAAATCTAAATCTCTTCAGTGTGCAGTGCTTTAAAATACATGAAGAATTGTTAAGAGAAGAATGACTACTGGAGAATAAAACTGAGGGCACAGGTTTAGACTGAACAAAAGAGAATTTAATTTAGAATTAAGCCTTTTTTAAATAACAATGTACGTCTACTTAACATATAATACAGGTTTTTTTCTTTTTTCAGGTTAAAAGTATGGAGCAAATGGCCATGGGCAATGTTTTATGCCAAAAGAGTTCCGCTGAGTATCTTTTTCTCTTTTAGTTCATTTTTCATTTTGTTTCAAACAATTTGCTGCTTTCTTGTGTTATCCCTGAGAGGAATATTTTAGCTCAAAGGCTCCCAATTGATGATCAACAACTCAGAAGCACAACTTATTATACATTTACCATTATTTATAACCATGTTTTCTGAAATGTCAAGTCAGACCCAAGTCTAGAAAGATATTTATGACACGAAGATGAAAGAACATCGCTTAAGTAGGGTTACCCATTAAGGAGTTTTACAAAAATAATACTAAAGATAGTGTAAGAATCCTCCTTCCAATACAAAAATCTAGAGGAATAAAAGAAGTCTGCAAAGATTGGAAGGGAAAAAAAAAACTCTACTCTTCTATAAGGAAATGATCTTCAATATAAAATTGTTGTTTATGCAGCAACTTTCCACCCCTCTCCTTGGCTGATTTTTCAGCAGATCTACCCCACCTTTAACCATGTCATTAACGGGACATGACTCCCTCCTAGCTACTGAACTTCTCTGTCCAACCTGGAGTCTTTCTATAATGACCTTTCTGGAAAGGTCATAGAAACATTCAACTCATGTTTGATTTTTCCCCTGATTTCCCCCATATTTATCATTTCTGTTTTATGCCCTTATGATGCCTTTACCTCCGTGTGTGTTGGGAAAGGGAATCTCCTGCATGCAGCCTTTCAACCCCACTCTGCTGCATAAGAATGGGCCATGGGCCTAGAACACTCCTTACCGAGAAAGAGTCCTCACAGCCTGTGCTGCCTTCTCACCGTGTGGGGAACTATCTTTCCCTGTTTCAGACTCAATGCGCACTCCTTTGTTGTGCTTAACCCTGTGTGTCATAGGGCACCTGGCCAAACCCACAGCTATATGTGTCCCTTTGGTGAAGAGATGGGGTCTTTCTGCTGAAACACAAAAGGGGTCAATCACCCTGTGTTGACTGCTGGGAAGGACCTGCTGGGCCTGGGGGGGCTGATGCCCACTATTGGAACTGATCTTGCACTATCTCTTCTCTATGTGAGTGAAGCACTGGTCCACCCGGTGCTTGATTGTGTTGTTTTCCCTGATGACTTAGATTAACGATGCAGTGGGCGGAAGTGCTCATTCTTCTAGTCCTCGTAATTGACAGCTGATGTCATTTGCTCAACAAGGTGAAAGGCCCATTTCGCCTTCGCTATAAATCCTCCTCATCACCAGCACCCCTACCTACCTCCCTCATGAAGCCTTTTCCATGTTCATAGAAGTGATAAGTAAAAATCAGGGGTGACTTTAACACATTATTTATGTGTATGTTTTTTCTCTACTCTGAGTCTCAGATGTCTCTAAGTTCTTTTCAGTTTGACTGAAGTAACAAATAGAAAGTATGCATAGGCAGTCACTAAATATTACCATTTTGGTTACTCCAGGTTTACTACTCAATTATGTTAGGCCCCTTGATTCCAAGGGAGAGAAAGGGGTTGATAAAACCAGGGTGTTGTTGTAAGGATAAACATGCATAAGAAGTGCTGAAAAACTTGGAAGCAGGAAGGTCAGGAATTGTAGTATAGTTTGGTCTCAGAAAGCACAAAACTCTGGTAGAGCTGAACTCTGGGATTTTCAATGAATAGCTGGCCATTAATGTGGCTCAGGCATTCTATGTCTACTTCTCTGTCTCTGCCCTCTCTGTCAACCAGATTCCTCCACCCTTTTTACCTCCCTCTATCTATTTTTATCTCTCTTATCTATCTCTATCTCCTCTCTCATTGATTTTCATCTTGGAAGAGACCCATCATGACCAAACCAACCTCTCTCGACATCATGACTGGTTTTCAGCCTCAACTCCCACAGCTGCTTCCTTCTATAACTATTTCCTCAGTCAAATGTGCTCAGGCAAAATCCAATTGGCCCAGTTCATCTTTTTGCACCAACACATGCCACTGAACTGGCTTCCTTTGGGTCAGGAGCCCTAATCCAATCCGATCATTCATGGGGTTGGGGTGAGAGAGAATTAGCATCTTACTCTTTTATTAGGTAGGTAGATACTTCTGTTAAAAAGACACCACTCTCTTTTATTTTATTTAGCACCTGGAACAAACATGACTGAAAAAGTGCAGTCTTTTCAGGGATGTGACCACATAAGTGGAGCTATAGGAAGGACAAAACCTAAGAATGACAGCGAATACAGTTGTGTATATGGGAAATAATACAATAATTAATAAACAAAAATACAAGTATAAACTGTGTTTTGCATACTCACAACTGTAAACTACTTTTGCCCCATCCTGTTCACTGTTGTCCTTTTCAAGAAATTTATACAGCACTCATTACCAAGGGTTCTGAATCTCATTTCATTAGTACACACTCTGAGGAACAGCTCAAAGTGAAGAGGAGGGTTATATGTAGTTCAACTGAAAAATTATGCTCTTCACCAGGTAATTCTAAAAAGCCTCTACTGTCCACATCCAGGTTAAAAACCACCACTCAATAGGATCTAATTTATCTCTTAATTATACATAATTTCATATTATTTACTGTTTCAATTTTACTGCATTATCTCAAATTGGTAGTGACCTTTTTAATTGTAGGTGCTGTACTTTATATAGACACGTCTTTGTAAGCTTTCTCTTTCCCCTTCCTTGGCAATCATGGGTAAAAGCATAAGTGCTAAATTACTGCTTTTATAGACTTATAATTTTAAAACTAGAAAGAATTTTAGAAATTTTCACTCTGCTCATTGTTCTTGAAATTAGAAAACTGAGTCCAAAACAGTGAAAATAGCTTATCCAAGATCACACAACTAATCAGTAACAAGGCTAAGACAAGAACCCAGGTCGGCTAAGGTCCAGGCTGTACCTCCTCTATCTGTTATTGATATGACACATGAACATGGATATCTCAAATACTAAAAACTCATTATAACTTATTATGTAGCTATTATTGAATTTGTCAGATACTTCTTTCAACACTAAAGTAGTATCTACAAGTCTGTACACATATTGAAAAAAACAGTCAATTATGTCAGTATTTTCAAATAAAATCTATTCTCATTATTCCCAATAGTTATGTTCTATAAAGCGGCTGCAAACACTGAATTAACAAACATTGAACCGTTCCTCCCAAGGAAAATACAGGGTTAGGTTCCTGCAAGCCTCTGCTCACATTTTCATCAACCAATCAATATAAACCTTCTAAGTCTGTTTCTGTTCAAAGACAACTTATTTAATATATATCATGTATCCATTGTCACTGAACTCACAGCCCACAGCACTATAGCGCATGCCTGAACGAAGTTGATCTAACACACGTATTTCTCCATAAGACACTTCACAGCTTTCTTGCACTTAGAAACACTAGACAGCACTTCAGTACTGTGGTTGGAGGGTATTTTAAACAGTGAACTCACCAACCAAAAGCACAGAAATGCAGGGGGAAAAAGTGGCGCTAAGCAGACAATGAAGAGGACACTTGTCTACAGTATGAGTGCTGAAACAAGTAGGCAAAACGTCACCTTGTTTGACCTCTGCTGGGAACAGTCACATCAGGTGACTCAAATTTTTCACCATTCTGCAATGTCTGAGAATGACCGTGAAAGTGGCATAAGTCTTGATGTTGAGGTTAGAAATAAATGTGCAAATGCGGAATCTGTGAATAATGAGAGTTGACTGTATTCATATATAATCTAGGTGATTAAATTGCACTCTATTTTCTTCCTGTTATTTTGTTATCTCTATCCATAAAGACTACTATAATAAAATGAACAGTCAACAGTGCCTTTGCTGTTAGTGGAATACAATTTCCAGGACTACCATTTTTTAATAACACTGTGTTATCCACAACCAGGCAGAGAGCATCAACACTGAGCAAAATAGTACATTATTTACAACTAATTGTTTATAAATACCATGCTAATTTTTTACTTTACAACAACGATTTTAGCCTTGCATTTTAATGTACACCTCTATAATGCATTCACAGTAAAGAGTACCTTTTAGAAATAAAACAATATATTTAGAGCATGTATAGGTTTTAATGAATATTCACTAGAGAAAAGGCTTTGTAACACTAGGTAAAATATATGCATATTTACTTACAAATGTATTCTTCCTTCAGTCTGCATATCCTCAAACACAAATTGAATTTTTTAAATTTTTTAAATTGATTTTAGGGAGGGAGAAAGAGATAGAAACATCAATGATGAGAGAGAATCATTAATCAGCTGCCTCCTGCATGTCCACCCCCGCCCCGCTCCCCTAATCAGGGATTGAGCCCTCAACCTGGGCATGTGCCCCAACTGGGAATCAAACCGCAATGTCCTGGTTCATAGATCATCGATGCTCAGCGAGCCACCCCAGACGGGCACAAGGTGGATTTTGAAAACTCTTCCTAGAGCAGAGATCATGACTAGTCACCCAAAAGTTGAATATCATGCTTAGTTTTCATTGAATTAACCACTCAGTGTGTTTTTAGAATTTGTATTGATTGGCAAAAAATTATAAATTAGGAGAACTTACACAAATCTAATTTTCTGCATTCCCTTGAAAAAAGTCACCTGTGAACACCGTTCCCCATTCCTGCCTGGAAACCATTAATTAGCAAGCGCTGAATAGTAGGTGCCTCCTGTGCAGGGTCCATGCCCTCTCCTGTCAGCCTCAGTTTCCCACACTTCCTATTACCCTGCACACTAGGGCTGAGTGTCAGCTGCCTGTACCTATTCCTATTGTAATATTAAGAGACAGATTAAGCATTTCTCTCACTAATGCCTATGTCGAGAGAGAGAGAGAGAGAGAGAGAGAGAGAGAGAGAGAGAGAGAGAGAGAGAGAAATAACAGCTGGGAATCCCAGGCTTCTTTTTCTGGCCTGTTCATGGCATTTGAGTTGGTGTTTCCTGTTCTAAAGCTAAGGTAGATACACTTCTGACTAAGAAGTTAAAATATCCTCCACATAGAATCAAAGCTGGGATAACGATCTCACCTATAGCTCTTTACAGAAACTAATGCTTTATCTATTTTAATCGTAGCAATAAAAGTAAGGTGGAGAGAGCTGGTATTTTCATTCTCACTCTACCAAAAAATCCAAAGTCCACACAGGTTAAACAGGTTATCCAAAGCCACACAGCTAGTTACAGACCAAAAAAGGTGACATTCAATCTTCTGATTTCAAATCCAGGGCTTTTCCTAATACATTCTGCATAGGAACAAACGGGTTAACCCATATTTTATCACATGTTGCATTTTTTAATATATCTTTGTCATCAAGGCAAAACTATAGAGTGACAGAATGAAGGTGTTGTCTTCATATTCCACCTAGAAGAACTAATTTCATTGGAATAGGAATACTTTTTTCCATGTCACTCCATTACTGCTACTAAATAAAATATGTATATGATTCTGTGTATGTAGGAGTATATGCTCCAGTGCACGTAAACACTCCTCATTCCAAATAAGAACTGAAGCAATTCACCATTACAACAAGACTAAAACATTTGAGAAAATTGTGTTTCAGGGAAGTAAAAGTAGGAGAGAGAAAATAAAGCCAGAGGTATGGTTAGTATACGAGTGCATGCCACAGTAATCAGATGCTTCATTCAAGACCATATATTTTACTCTGAGCTTCCCAGTGATCAGTGCACAGAGGGAAACATCATCAGCTACCCAATTCACCGTGTCAAGGAAGAAAATATGTTACTGATGCCTGAGAGATATTCTTCCCCCGAGAGTCCTCATCAACTCCCTTTGGAGCAATATAAAGACCCTGATTCTCCACAATATTAAAACAGTGAATAAAAGAATAAACCATGGTTCCCTTATTTCTTATAAGATTTCTCAGCACAGGCTGATGGCTTAATGCCAAGTTACAGTTCAATGGAAGCAATCCTACCAAGAGCCAATATAAAATAGTCCAGCTACTCTGCAAATTTCATGGTCAGATTAATAAAAACAGATGATAGACAGACAGATAGGTGATAGATGACTTTCTGGCATTCTATACGTACTATTTTTCCCATTCAAGAGTTCACCGTTAAAAAATCTCTGACAAGATCTTGGCACAGAAAAATTTCATGTTGTTGATTAAAGACAAGTACCTAACTTTTGGCCATCTACTGAGGTGGGTCTAGGTTAGACACTGCATATGAAAGAACAGAAGCCCTTTCCCACGGCCCAACAGTGAGCAGCCAAGGGAGGCACTGAGGGCAAAGTCCGTGGCACTTCTTTTCTCACCTAGACAGCTGGCCCTTCTTTGAGAGATCAGTGAATACCAAAGGCTATGGCACCTGACCTCTCTCTCTGAGCCTCAGTCCTGGATCAGCAGCAGCCTGCTGAACATTTCCATCTGGCCATATGTCTGCCCTTCAATGAGCTTTTCTATCCCTATATTTCCAATCTCTAGTGGTGACCTCACTTCCTAGCCATTCATCCAAACCAGAATCACAGGGACACTGTCCTGTTTCCTGTCCTTCCCTTTGCCCCATCGCTGAACAAGTCCTTCCAGTGTTAGCTTTCACTGACTGTGCCCTCTCTCCCTGCCTTCTTCCTCTGCACCAGTTCAGGAGAAAACCACCTATCATCTGTGTTCCTGAATAATCTCCTAAAGATTTCCTTATCTTTCCTTCTTCATGCCAACCATCCTCACACTGATGGAGTAATCTTTCCAAAATATTACTGTAATACTACTATTACTAATAATAATAGCATTTATTATTGAGACTTTACCACATGCCAGTTACCATTCTAAGTACTTTACATATATTATTTCATATATTCCTTTTTTATTTCAGCTTTACTAAGGTATACTAGTAAAATTGTAAACTATTTTAAGTGTACATCATGGAGATTTCATATACATATACATTGTGAAAAGATTCTCCCCATCTAGTTAATTAGCATATCCATCTCCTCACATACTTATCTTTTTGTGTGTGAGAGAACATTTCAGTTCTACTCTCTTAGAAAATTTGAATTATACAACAGTAATCATCATGTTTCATATTAGGTTCGCAGACATTATTTATCTTATAGCTGAAAGTTTGTACCTTTTTACCAATGTCTCCCTATTTCCCCATCCCCAGCACCCCTGGAAACCACTTTTCTACTCTCTGTTGTCACAAATGGCAGGATTTTGTTCTTTCTCACAGCTGAATAATAATATTCCAGTGTGTGTGTGTGTGTGTGTGTGTGTGTGATCTTCTTTATCCATCCATTCATTGATAATCACTTCAGGTGTTTCCACATCTTGGCAATTGTGAATATGCTTTAATGGACACGGCAGTGAAGACACTACTTCACTATCCTGTTTTCATTTCCTTGCATATATACCCAGAAGTGAGAATTGCTGAGTCATATGGGAGTTCTATTTTTGATATTTTGAGAAACTGCTATCATGTTTCCCATAGTGCCTGCAACAATTTACATTCTTAACAACAGTGCACAAGAGTTCCCTTTCCTCCACATTCTTGCCAACATGTGTTATCACTGGCCTTTTTTGATGAAAGCCATTCTAACAGGTAAGGGGTGATATCTCATGTTTTTTTGTTTGTTTTGCATTTTCTTGATAATTAATGATGTTGAACACCTTTCCATGTACCCATTGTCTAACTGTATGTCTTCTTTAGAAAAATGTCAATTCAGTTCCTCTGCCCATTTTTTAATTGTATTGTTTGAGGGAGTTTTGTTGGTGTTTGTTTTGTTTTGTTTTGTTTTGTTTTTTACTATAGAGTTCCTTATATATTTTGGGTATTAACCCCTTATCAGATATATGGTTTTCAGATGATTGTTCCCATTCTATAGGTTGCCTTTTTATTTTGTTGATAATTTCCTTTGCTTGAGAGCTTTTTAGTTTGAAGTGGTCCCACTTGTTTATTATTGCTCTTGTTGCCTTTGCTTTTGGTGTTAACTCTAAAATTCATTGCCAAGCTCTAGCCTGTATGGCTAAGTGGATTGAGCATTGTCCCATGCACCCAGAGGTCGCTGTTCGATTCCTGGTCAGGGTACATCCAATCAATGGTTCCCTCTCATGGATGTTTCTCTCCCTCTCACTTCCTCTCTATCTCTAAAAAAATATATATATATTGCCAAAATTGATGTCAAGAAGCTTACCCCAATATTTTTTTCTAGGACTTTTATAGTTTCAGGTTTTACATTCAAGCATTTAGTCCATTTTGAGTTAAGTTTTGTGTATGGTATAAGAGAGTGGTACAGTTTCATCTTTTGCATGTGGCTGTCAAGTTTTCCCAGTACCATTTATTGAGGAGAGTCCTTTCCCCATTGTATATTCTTGGCTTCTTTGTCATCATAATTGGTCACATATGTGTAAGTTTATTTGTAGGTTCTCTATTATGTTCACGTGTCTGCCAATATCATACTGTTTTGATTACTATAGCTTCGCAGCATAGTTAGAAATCAGGAAGTGTGATGACTATATCTTTGTTCTTTCTCAAGATTCCTTTGACTATTGAGGGTCTTTAGTAGGTCCATAAGAATTTTAGAATTGTTATTCTATTTCCGTGGAAAATGCCATTGGAATTTTGATAGGGATTGCATTTATAATATTAATTCTTTCAATTCAGGAATAGGGAATATCTCCCCATTTATTTGTACCTTCAATTTCTTTCATCAATGTCTTATATTTTTCAGTGCACAGACTTTTTTTTCATCTGGTTTCACCAGGTAGTTTCATACTGCTGTGGTTGGAAAAGATGCATGATATGATTTCAATATTTTAAAATTTATTAAGACATGCTTTGTAATATAACATGATCTATCCTGGAAAATGTTTCATGTGCACTTGAGAAGAATATGTATCCTGCTGCTATTGAATGGGATGTTCTGTAAATGTTGGTTAAGTTCTTCTGATCTAACATGTAGTTTAAATCCAATGTTTCCTTATTGATTTTCTGCCTGGATGATCTAGCTATTGTTGAAAGTGGGGTACTGAAATCCCTTACTATTATTGTATTGCTATCTATTTCTCCCTTCAGGTCTGTTAATATTTGCTTTATATATTTAGGTGCTCCTATGTTGGGTGCATATCTCATATATTCTTCATAACTCTTTGAAATAACCCGATTTTCAGATTTTAAAAAATTGACCACAAAGAAAATAAATATTTTTTCAAAGGTAACTCAGCTGGGACACAATGGAGACAGAATATGAAAAGAACAAGTCTGAATTTATACACTGCACTCCTAAGCAATGAAAAACAGAGAAGGAGCCCCTGACACCCAGATATTCACCTGGAACTCACAGCTAGGCCATGGCGTTCTCCTGTTGGTAAAAACAATCTTAAAATACACCAACATCAGCCCAGGTCACTGTAACTGTGATACTGGAAAATCAAAACCAAGGCCAGTTCATGTTATTACCTAAGAGCACTGTACTTTATTCATTTATGACAAAAATACTAAACATCTCCTTCTCCAACCAATAGGAGTTGCTGCTGCTTTACCAATGGCAGCTTAAACTCCTCTTGTCTGCCTTTCTTCTAGATAAGATTTATTCAGGCACCCAATTATAGATGACTCCTGTTTCCTGAGAGACCCCAATATAGAGTGAGCCCCTGCTTTTTTGTGCCCTCCCAAAAATCACCCAACCATAACCCAGATCCAATAAGTCCTTTCTAACACCCCCTTTCTGAGATGTCCCACCTATTGCCCATAGCATGGATTTCTCCTCATTGCAGTGAGCAATAAATACAATTTTTACAACCATAGATATGACTTTGGCTGAAAAAGGTTGACACCACAAGGATTTACTACCTCTAATCATGATTATTCCCAGATGAAAAGCTTTCTGATGGCCACATCTTCCCTACCTGGAAAAGTCCAAGCTCATTATAAGGAAACCCCAGTCCCCCATGTTCTTATCCATGTCTCCTTCTTCAGCCTCACTCCTACCACGTCCTTCTTTCTGCCATCCTACCCTTGCCATCCACCTTGATGTTGTAATACAGCAACTTTCTCAAATAGTCCGTATTTGTACACACGCCGTCAGTCTGTGTTCAATGCTCTCTGCCCATTCCATCGACAACACCCTCCCTGTGGCAGCCCTTCCCTCACTCTGGAGGCTGCCATTGGCATTCCCTTGCCTTGTACCTACAGTGCCCACATCCTTACTACAACCGTTCTCTCCATATTAAAATTCTCACTTCATGTGTCTGCTTTGCCCACTTGCAGCTCCAGCCATTCCCAGAATATAAGAGCCAGAATGCAAGCAACAAGTCTAAAAATTTTGTAAGAGGATAGAGTAGAAAAAGCAAGATGAAGCAATCTAAATTCACTCAGAAACTAACAAATTTCCCGAGACTCAGTCTCCTCATCTATAGAAAGTGAAATGATAACACCATACAGAGTTTCTGTAAGAATGAAAAGAACCTAATAGAATGTCCAATACTCAATATATATTTAATGAATTTAATAGTACAGAGCATGACAAAATCCACATAACTTCATTTGATATGTAGTATGCCCTAACACCTTTGTTTTTTAAATTGCTATATCCTACTTTGTCATGAACTTGAGTTTATATTAAATGCTATCCTATATGAGCTAGCATAAGATAACCATGTAACTTACATATCAGAACCTGTTTCTTTTCATGATCATTCAGTTATAATCTTCAGATGGAGGAGAGATTACAGAATCAATTAATCCAGTCTTAATTTTTAAACAAATAAATAAATTATGGTCTATTCATATGATGAAATTTTGCCACATGCATCAACATGAATGAATTGTAAAGACACATCAGTGAGTAAAAAGTCAGAAACAAAAGAGCAGACAAGGATGATTTCGTTTGCATAAGATTAAGAAACATACAAAAACTAATGTATAGTGTTAGAAGCCAGGATAGCACTTTCCTTTGGGAAAGAGGGTGGGGTTAGTGCCTGAAATGAAGCCTGGGTGTTGTTGATGTTCCATAGCTTGATCCGCATGGTGGTTACATGGGTATTTTCATCTTGTAAAAATTCATTGAGATGTAAGCACATGACAACCATTTCTCTGTCAGATTTTTATACTTCAATAAAAATGTTTATTATCTAAAAAAATGGTAGCCTCAAATATTAGCCATACTCCATGGTAGCTGCCAGGCTCCCAGCAATACCTGTTCTAGGGGCAGGGCACTAGTTTTCAAAACGGGAAAGTACGGCTGCAAGTGACTACCCCAAAGTCATATAACAAATCCATGACTCAGAACTAAAACCTGAAAGTACTGATTTTCTTGCCAGGACTCCTGATTTATGTGTATACAATGCTATTCCAAGTAAATATATCAGTGTCTTCTCAAGGAAAATGTTCCTTGGATCTGTGCATTCGGAAGCTGGAATAGGATGCATTCGATGAAAAGCTGCTCTTTGGCCATATCCCAGCTATTACTCTGGCTGCTGGCAGAACATCCTCTGAATCTCTGAAAATTTGCAAATTAAGGCCAGGCCTCAATCTGCAGCTGGTGCAACACATATCTGTTTGAAATGAAATTTAGTTATGTTCTTTTTTTTTCCCCCCCAGCTAAATTACACATAAAGGAGGGAAAAAAAACACATTATGTATCCATTTCAAGTCACCATAATTCCAAAGCCACACAATGCAATTAAAGTGCTTTAGGAAATCAGGCTACATGGCAATAGTGGTGCATCGCCAGCTTTCTTTCTCCATCAGCACTGAGAGGCTGGTCAAGGGAAGCCAGGAGAGGGCACTAACCCATCCTCCTTAACTGGAGGACTCGAGGCCCAGACATGAGCCCCGGTTCCTTTTGCCAGGCACACTCTCCAGCAACTCAGCAGATGTCCCTGTGAGAGGCCTTGATTTGCAGATCATCTGCTCAGGTATAGAGAGAACGTAATTTTACAGCTACGCATCCTAACATCCAGCTGCACATCGCTGTTTTAAGTATTTGGATGGCAATAAGGCCGGGGCTGTGCATAACTAGATGCTGATTAAAAATGCACATGAAATCATGAGTTATGGCACAGATGTCAGCTTGAAAAAACATTTAAAGTAGATATGGACTTGACAAAATCTAACCTACTTGTTTCATAAAATATTGCCACCTTGAGGAACTTGCGTAAGACTTACCTGCCTGTTTATTTTTCTTCTTAAAAATTAGTGGAAAGCCACCTTTAAGTATCATTTTTAAAATCTTCCTAATCTCGCCAAAGACTAAGGTAAAAATTTATTTTCCTCACATAGATCATGTAAATGAAAGATCTTGAGGTCAGGGGCCAAGAAAACCTTGAAATAAGCCAAAACTTTTTTAAAAAAAGTTTAAGAGACACAATTTTTCTTTAAATAGAACAAAAGATATTCTTTTAAATAGCAAAGGATAAAAAATCCTATATAATCCTATTTAATCAAAGCCTAATATGCTAAGTGTCTGGTGGTCCAGTCATCCATTCAACCAATCAAAGCGTAATATGCTAATGATATGGTAAGGCCGCTCAACTGTTCGCTATGATGTGCACTGACCACCAGGGGGCAGACAGTTGACAGGTTGACCAGTCGCTATGAAGTGCCTGACCACCAGGGGGCAGACACTCTGACCAGTAGGTTAGCTTGCTGCTGGGGTCCGGTGGATCAGGACTGAGCAAAATGGGCCAGACACACCCTGGAGCCCTCCCGCGGTCCCTTCCCAGCTGAACAATCTCCCGTGTCCCTCCCTGGCCCCAATCACACACTGGTGGGGTCCCTTGGCCTGGCCTGTGCCCTCTAGCAATCCATGCTGAGGGACCCCTCTCCCCCAAATGAACTAATTTTGTGCACCGGGTCTCTAGTACTTTATATAAACTTAAAGACACCATCTTAATGTAAATCACAGATACACCTGCCTAGCCACTTATTTTTAACTAAGTAGCACCAAGTTAATCTGGTCAATTTGCAATGAAAACATGAGTTATAGTGACAGGTAATTGTGGTTCAGTGAGTGCTTAAGCAACACCTAACTATCTGAACACTGGGCCTGAATGTAATGATTTTTAATTTTTTTAAATGTATCCACATTTCAAATATTAATCCCTAATTCCAGCATTTAAACAATGGAGTTGAGTTGGAGGGGGACTGGGGGAAACAATACCAGAAGCAAAACAAGATCACAGTCACCAGGCATCTTTAGTTCTTAAATCTCAAATCTTTTTATGCACTTGCTACAAGTTAGATATAAACTTCACCACAATTCTTTGTAGGGCCAAAGGGTTGAACTTCACAGAACTACCATTTTTCATTCAATGACATTCATTGAAAACAGTAGCAATTTTATGCAAATAAAATTAATTTCATATTCATGTATTGTGTCTACAATACATGCTGCCATAGTGGATTATGTTTTATAAGGCAAATATTATATATGAACGATTCATTCCCAGAGCATTTAATTTGCAAAATCAAGCAGAAATCAGGAGTAACAGATTGCAAGTTTGCAATTTAGAAGGTGTTTTTCTTCCTGGTTTTCTTTTGTGTGTGTGTGTGTTTTTAAAGAAATACCTAGTGTCTGGTCTTTCATATTCAACTCACAGGTTGATAAAACAGGTTTTTGTCAAGAAATACAAAGGATTGGAATTTGCTTGCAAGCTAACAGTTTAGCGTGCCACAGTTTCATATATGTTGGCAAAGACTTGAGACCCTTGGGTGGAAGGCAAAGGATTTCATTACCCACAGAGAAGCAGGCAGCATGAGCTTCACATTCATATGTGATCCCTATACCCCCAAATTCAATGTGGACGATACAGAGTGGCCACAATGGATGCTGCACATACAGTGGGTCTGTGTCACAGTTGAAGGATCCCAAGGTGGTGAAACCCTCAATCTTATAAAAAGTATGGCAAGCAACTCCACCTAAACTTGTTCCTGAGGGAGTTTTTCCAGGTCAGGAAACAGATCTGCCCACTACTCTTGAAGGAGACACTCTCTCTACCTTCTCAAGTCATTTGCACTGTTGGTGAGAATGCAGATTGGTGCAGCCACTGTGGAAAGCAGCATGGAGTTTCTTTAAAAAAATTTAATTAATTAATTAAAGCGGAACTGCCTTATGACCCAGGGATTCCACTTCTGAGAATTTATCCAAAGAAACCCAAACCACTAATTCAAAAGAATATATACGCCCCTATTTTCATTGCAATAGATAAGCTATCAGTAGATGAGCAATTTATAATAGCCAAGATCTCCGAACAGCCCACGTGCCTATCAGTAGATGAGTGAATAAAAAAGCTATGGTACATTTATGCAGTGGAATACTACTTGGCCATAAAAAAGAAGGAAATCTTACCTTTTGCCACAGCATGGATGGATCTGGAGAGGGGAACACGCAATACAATATACAGATTATATTTTCTAGAATTGTACTTGTAACCTATATAATTAACTAATGTAACTTCAAAAAAGTAATAAAAATAGAACACAAAATAAAAAATAAATAGTCATTTGCTCCACAAACATCCTTGAAAAAAATAGTCCAGAACAAAGGCTGTCACAAAACGTGTAGAAACACCATGAATAATGTCCCCCAATAATTTGGGGCTATATGCTCCATACTTTTTAAGTTACTTCTAAATAGTTCCCCAATGTTATCTGAAAATAAAGGTTTGCACTAATTCTATGACAACATTTTCCAACAGATAAAACTGTATGGTGTTTGATGTTACCAATAAAAAAAAATAATGCCTTTTTGATGATAGAGTTAATTTCAGTACAATACATATATTCGGGGCTATATCTTACACTGCCACTGTTATAACTTATTTGCGTAAAACAACCTCTTAAAAACACTGATTTGAATATTTAACAAGTATTACAAATATTCTGTATGTTTTAATTTAAATAGAAAAAAGTCAAATTCAAAGGGAAAAATACAAACAGACAATAGAAAACCTGTACTAATATTTGGTCTATCAGGTGCTCCATAATAATAAAATCTACAGAAAATCTTAAAAATTAGAAAATATTCTGGAATAGCCAATTTTTGTTTTGTTTTGTTTTCTGAAAGGAGTAGCAAAATTATCTGCCTATATGACCTCATTGTTCAAAACTGTAAATATTGCCCAAAATAATGACAGCCTGCCTTGGCTGGTGTTGCTAAGTGGTTAGAGTGTTGGCCAGGTTCAATTCCAGGTCAAGGGCAGGTTCCTGGGTTACAAGTTTGATCTAGTCAGGGTATATGCTGGAGGCCACCAATAGATGTTTCTCTCTCTCTCTCTCTCTCTCTCTCTCTCCCTCCTTCTACCCCTCCCTCTTTTCCTCTCTCCCTTCCACTCTCTCTAAAAATCAATAGAAAAAAATATCCTCAGATGAGGATTAACAAGAAAAAAATCTTGACATCCTGGAAAAATTTTAATTCTTCTAATTTAATCAAAGATAGTCTAAGGGTAAAAATCACATGAGTAAAAATATTTCAAGAAGCTAGGAAGAAAGGAAAGGAGGGAGGGAGAGAAGGAGAGACAAACCTCCTTTGGGAGAAAAAGAAATTTAAGAAAAGTTTGCCTCAAAACCTTCAAAAACTAGATACAGATTTCTTCACATATATCCACAGAGATGGAGAAAGAAAGAGGGAGGAAAAGGGAGACTAGGACATTTGGGTCACTACTTTATTACTTAATAAAATTTCTAAACCAAATATTTTCTCCTTAGCCTAAGTAGTTGATATTTATCTCATATTTTTAAGCAGTACAATCTTAAAAGTTTACAGAATTATAACCTTCATAAAATTTTATTAAGGTTTGAGAGAATAATATAGCCCAATGAAATCTGGTAAATCCGTGGCCTGCCGGAAAATGTGTTCATCTGCTCTGTAAGTGGAGTGACGGGAAACAGTCACAGGCTACCAATATTACCTTTTTAACACCCACCACACTCTTACATAATAACCAAAGTATCATTTATTGTGTTATTTGTCTTTTATTATTTTAAAAATAATGGCTGAGTGCTCTTGGATCATAATTAATAGCAAGCTGGAGAAGATCTGGTCATTACTTTACAGGAAATGTCTGACCTACAGGTCATCATATTTATTCTAAGTTGTTCAAGCCTCCTAAATATAGAAAATAAAAAGCAATTCCTGTTATTTGTTGAACAATTGTACATAATCATAAAGTTGATGCACTGTGAACAATATCAATACATTTAGCCACCAGATAAATAGAGCATAAGGAATGGCTGAAAAGTCATCATACAGCATAGCAAGCAGCAATAAGGGAAAGCAGCAAGGTGAGATGCAGTGACTTGTGGCTTTTGAAGACAGACTTGGTGTTACTAGCTATGTGACCCTGGGCTAGCTCCCTTTCAGTTTAGTTTTCTGTAGAATGGTGATAATACACCTATTTTTCAGGGTTTTGGTGAGGATTAAGTGAGATGTATTTAAACTGTCTATCACACATGCAGCAGAAACTCAACAGATATTGGTTCATTTTGCTTCTGCGCCTACCAACATCTATGCTAATGCTACAATCCAGACTTTGAAATCTAAAATAGGGAGCAGGAAAGAATTGCAAGAAAAAAAAAGTATTTCTCCAAGGAAGATACCAAAGAATTGGAAGGTATCACAGCAGACAGTTAAGTAATGAGTTTCATTCTCCCCCATATGTTATGGAAAGAATGTTTGTTGCCTCTCAATTGAACATTTTGTAGTCAATTTAGTTTACTTTTGCTGTGTTACTGTACATCTACCAAAAGGCACTGAATGACTCAATGATGGCACTCCAAATTAGCCAGTGCAATGGACAAAATAGGATTAATTCTGTTATTCTTATCCTTATTATTATACAGATGGAACTGAGTTTCTCCCTGGCAGTAAGGAAAGCAATTTGGTTCGTGTTCCATTAAAGTATCCTTCATTTGATGAACAGTCAACAATATTGACTGAGTGGCCACTGAGAAAGATATCCTCTTCCTTTCCCAGGATTTTCAGCAATGCTAATGTGCTGACCCCATCTGCACTGAAGGCACCGCTAGCCCTAGGTGCTGTGAGTTATAAATGAAGCCTGAATCATTAGCACCATCTTCACTCAACTTCCCATAGCCAGCAATATAGACACATGCATTTATACACTCATACATGCATAGATGCTGAGTAAATTAGGGTGTAATTAGTAATAAAGTCCGGTAAGAGATTTCCAGAACCTGTTTTTAAATAGCTAATTAATATAAATGACACTCTGGAAAAGACAAAACAATTTGGGGAGGGAGGGAAGATCCGGGGCTGCCAGAGGCTGGGTTCGGGAGAAAGGGACTGACCAGAAAGAGGCATAAAGGAACTTTGGGGAATGATGGAAATGTTCTTGACTGTAGTGGTGGGCACATGACTGTACCCATTTGTCAAAATCCATAGAATTATACACCTAAAATGGGTGAATATTGCTGTTTATAACTTACAGACCAATAAACCTGACTTTAATAAAAGCAAGCTAATTGGAAAAGGGAGAAGAAAATAGAGGGGCCCTTAGTGACGAGTGCTAAAATTTATCCCCCAATAATGCTCCATGAAGCTAAAATGCAGAGTTGTCACGAATCTTTAAAAGAACTTTCAACATTCTATATATGAATAAATTCTTAAATTCAATACCATTAGAGGTCGGAATGAACTGAAATTGGTATTGATTAAACACTGTCAAATTTCAACTCCATGGAAGGAAATGAAATCTATGAGCAAAGCATAAATTAGGAATTTAAATGCTGCCTTCTCTCCAATAATTTTTTTTCTTCAGAGCTACAGGTTAAAATATAATCATACAAATATATAATTAAAATTACTGTAACAAAAACTCACCAAACATTTCCAGTTCCCAATGGTGCTCTACATATATGTAAACACTCCAGATTCTGAAGCATTTTAATTAGTACTTTATAAAATTCCTGTGTAACCAGTCACACAATTAATGTAATATATTAGGTGAAAATAGTAAGACTTCTTTATTTTGTAGAGTATTTCAGAGTTACAGAGCACTGTCACATATAGTGTATCCTTCAGTTGTTATGAAAGCATATGCAGTAAAAATCATTAAACCTGTCTTACAAATGAGGGAAGTGAAAAGCAACCAGCTAATGGTTGGATCATTTGCCCGTAATGTAAACCTGAGGCTCTGAATTTAGGCATGGGATTGAACTCAGGTTTTCTGACTCTTAATAATAATAGCTAGACTCACATATGGACACATAACTAATGCACTTCATTTGTACAACAACATGATCTAAATACCATCACTGTCTCCCTTTAACAAGTGAGGAAATTGAGATACAAATTGAGATATCAAGGTCACACAGCTAGAAAACTGAGAAATCCTAATTCAAACACAGGCAATAGAGTTTCAAATTCCACCATCTACCACCAATACTGTGTGACACAGCATCTTCTATTATTCCTGCGCTGGGCATAAGGGCCACTCTAACCGATGTACACACCACTCAAGTTTGTTTTAATGAAAACTGAATTAAATTAACAAGTAACAAGATAAAATGATCAGTGTTTCACTTTTTGTTTGTTTGTTTGTTAATCATTACTCAAGGACATTTTTCCATTGATTTTCAGAGAGAGTGGAAGGGAGGGGGAGAGACAGAGAGAGAGAAGCATTGATGTGAGAGAGACACATTGATTGGTTGCCTCCTGCACACTCCCAGACCAAGGCCTGGATGGAGCCTACAACCAATGTATATTCCCTTGACTGGTCGAACCCGGGACCCTTGAGTCCATAGGCCAACGCTCTATCCACTGAGCCAAACCAGCTAGGGCCACTTATTTTTTTTTTTTTAATAGGGCTTCAGACATGGCAGAGAAAGTGAAATGTTTTTCATCCTATCCTGACTCTGACCAGTTTCCTAATCCATTTAAACCCTATGGAGTGTAATCTAAACTGCTCTGTTATAAGCATTCAACTTCCTGGTTTACCTGTCCTATTATTCCCCTCTTTGCAACTTCTCTCCAACTTTGGAAAACCCCATCCTCTACTTCCTTTGCTGGCACATCCAAGCCAAACACAAAGAGCAACTGAAAAAAATAATCACCATGAGACTGGTTCCACCATAAAGTCTTGACCTCCAAGGTCAAGTAAGAGCATTAATATGTTATTCCAAAGATTCGTTATTTTCCTCAGGCACCTTCTCACATCTCTTCCCTGTATCTCTCAACACATGAACTTTTCTGGAACTTCATTAAGGAAATTAAACCATCAGATATAGACTCTTCAACTCTCTGTCTCCAAGTGTAGTAATATACCTGTTATCTTCTTTGTCTCATACCACCTCACCTCCACTTTTTGAGAAAAAACTGAGTTTCCTCTTGTTTCCTGTTATTGCCCCAATTAGACTTTTTACTTTGGCCCCTCTCCTCTTCTTTGGGCCCTCTTTCCTCACTGATCTTCAATCTGCCCATTATTTTCAAGTCTCCCTTCCTACTGTTTTTTCCATTCAGTGTGTAAATGCTAAAATCTTATTTATTTTTTAAAAATTCCTCCCTTAATTTGTGTCTGACTACCTCTATTAGACTTTCCTTTCACAATCAATATCTTGAAAGAGTAGATGTTCACTCTCTCTTCTTCACCTCCTCTTTGCTTCTCAAACCAGTGTCAAATGCCTTCTACACCAAAAAATGACTTTGTAAAAAAAAACAAGCTTGTAAATAAGCTCAATATAGCAGCTGACTGTGGCTGGGAACGGAGGAAGGGGCAGAGGGAGCCATTTGGGGGTGATGGAAATGATCTGTATCTTCATTTCACATTTGTCAAAACCCAATGAGTTGTACACTTTAACAGGGTGTCATTTATCATACATAAATTATATTCAATAAAGTTGATTAAAAATAAACTCAGTGTGACATGAATTCTAATGCTAAAAATGACCAAAAAAAAGTGAAGTAGAAGGAAGTGGACTAGTGTTATCAAAAGGTAAAATAAGATAAATTATGCAACTAAACACTAAACTGAGACATGAGTTTTCTCTCAACCAAGTCAGAAAGGGAATAATGCTGGCTTAGAGAAATTTCTTCATGGTATGAGAGTTCAATGAGAAATGTATCACTTTCTATTTAAAAAATAAATGCATAACATTACATTATTACTCAGTGAAAGCATTTCTGCAGTTACTGATATAACCTGGACTAGATTTCTTACTTTCTGACAATACAATAAATAAGCACACATGAAAAATCATCTTCCACATGCCAGGTATTTTATATATACAATCTCACTTCATCTAACATGCATAATAAAAGCTTGTTTCATGTAATAAAATTATTTAAAGTGGTTAAGTAACACCGCTAATATGTACTAGAACCAGAATCAGTTCCAGAATCTGTCAAGCTTTAAAATCCTTCCTCTAGGCCATTTACATCCACTCATCTAAAGGAGTGGATTGTCAACAAGACCATTAAACGATCTCTCTCAGATATCAATCGTCTGAAGAAGTCATTGGCAAATGCTGGGTCACGGGCAATTCGTCCTCACGTTCACTGATGTGTGCATGGAGTACCAATAGTCTAGGGGACAGGTGGGGAAATAAATGTGCTTTAGCCACCAAGAAATGTGAGAGTTAGAGTGGCCCACTTGTATTCTCTCCCAGTTCTCCTAAATAATGTGAACCAAAGGAGGCTTTTCAAGAAAGCAAAAAATATATAATCAGCCTTGGTTTTATTGAAGCCTTCAGGCAGTTATTGGTGTAAACCCATATAGTATGGAAGAGACAGAAAAGAATACCTTCCTTGACCATAAAGCATTTGATTTTTAATAAAAACTACATTTTTATAGGAGCACATAAAATGTGTCAGCTACAAAATTCATTCTCAAAAGTTCAATTAATTACCTTGTTGGGTAGAATTATTTAGTAGGATCCATTTGGGGAATGGAAAGATTTCCATTTTAGTGTTTGTTGAGCAGACTCAGAACTGTTCTGTCTGATGACAGGGAGCAACTAACACAGCTTTCCCTGTGCTAACAGAGAAACTGTAGGTGTCCTCTCAGCATAAAACAGAGAATTCTTCGAATTCCTGTCTCACAACCCACAACCAATATATCATGAGTTCTGGCAGTTCTACCTTTAAAATATGGCCAAATTCCACCACTTTTCTACACTCCACTACCCACACATTATGGTCACCACGGAGATTATCTCTATGCTTCCATCCTTATCCACTACAGTATACTCCTCCTACACTGAAGCCAGAGGGACCCTTTTGAAACACAATCATACACCACTTAACATCGGGAATACATTCTGCGAAATACTTTGTTAGTCAATTTCATTATTGTGCAAACCTCATAAAGTTCCTTAGACAAACCTAGATGCCATATGGTACACCCTATTGCTCCTAGGCTACAAACCTGTACTAAATGCTGCATGTTACTGTACTAAATGCTGTAGGCAATTGTAATACAATGGTAAGTATTTGTTACTGTACTGAATGCTGTAGGCAATTGTAATACAATGGTAAGTATTTGTATATCTCAACATAGAAAAGGTACAGTAAAAATATGGTATAAAAGATAAAAAATGGTGCTCCTGTATGTATAGGACACTTACCATGAAGGGGGCTCGCAGGACTCGAAGTAGCTCCGGGTAGTCAGTGAGTAAATGGTGAGTGAACATAAAGGTCTATAACACAACTGTAGACTTTATAAACACTGTACATTGAGGCCACACTAAATTCATAAAACAACACTAGATTGCATCAAGCACAAGAGAAAATGATGCAGTCAAGAGATACGGCAAACACGCAACACCTCAGGCTGCTGCCAGCATAACAAGACAGAAGTAAACAAGAGTACATGTGAAAATAACAGTAAAAAGTATAGTGTACTAAAAACAAACTAGTAACATAGTCACTTATTATCGAGTAGTATGTACTGTACAAAATTGTATGTGCTATGCTTTTTTTAAAATATATTTTTATTGATTTCACAGAGGGAGAGAGAGATAGAAACATCAATGAGAGAGAATCATTGATTGGCTGCCTCTTGCACGCCCCCTACTGGGGATCGAGCCTGCCACCAGGGGAATGTGCCCTAACCAGGAATCGAACCATGACCTCCTGGTTCATCATAGGTTGATGCT
Source organism: Cnephaeus nilssonii (assembly GCF_951640355.1). NCBI lineage: Eukaryota > Metazoa > Chordata > Mammalia > Chiroptera > Vespertilionidae > Cnephaeus > Cnephaeus nilssonii. Next base: position 67,067,341 of record NC_137077.1, on the reverse strand, counting down.
TAAACACCGAGCCACACAGGCTGGCTAGGCTGTGCTATGCTTTTATACGACTGTCAATACAGTAGGTTTGTTTACACCAGCATCACCACAAACACGTCGATAATGCTTTGTGCTACAACATTATGACAGCTATGACATCACTAGGCAATATCAACTTTTCATCTCCATTATACTCTCCTGAGACTGCCGTGGTATATGCGGTATGTTGTTGATCAAAATGTCATTATGCAGTGCATGACTGTAGCAGTCTGAAATGTCATTCCTCTGAAACGATCCAAAGGCTTTCCACTGAACTCAAATTGAAAAATAAAAGTAGTCTCTATAACCACCTGTAAGACCTTACCTACATGCACATGCACAGACACACATCTGACCTCATCATCTACCATTCTCCTCTTCACCCCAATGCTCTGCTTGAAGCACCTGCAACATTCCAGGCATTCTTCTGCCTCAATGCCTTTGCACTGTCTGTTCCCTGTGATTTGAATCCTCTTTCCCCAAATATCCCCATCGTCACTCCTTCAATTCCATTAAGTCTCTACTCAAACATTCATTTTCCTAATGACATCTTTTCTAATCACCTTATTTTATTTTATTTTTTAAATCTGTATTGTTGAGAGTATTACAGATGCCCCCTTTCTGCCTCCATTGTCCCCCTCCACCCGGTTCCCACTCCCTGCCCCAGGCCTTCACCACCCTACTGTCTGTGTCCATAGGTAATACATATATGCATACAAGATCTTTGATTAATCTTATTTTATTTATTTATTTAGATGAGTGTAATTGTGTCACAAAGGTAAATCTGAAATTCTATTTCTAATATTTTTATCTTTATTGTTGAAAGTATTACATATGTCCCCTTTTATCCCCCATTGATCCTTTCTAGCCCACCCCCCTCGCCCCTACCCCAGGCCTTCACCATTCTATTGTGGTTAATCTTATTTTAAATTGCATCACTGTCTTTCCCTGCTTTGTTTTTTCTCCTTAGCACATAGCACCACCTCACATATTATGTATTTTATTTTCTTGTCCATCTCTCCCCACTGAAACAGAATATAAGCTCTGTGAAGGTTTGTTTGTTTTATTCATTGCTGTGTCCCCAGTGTCTAGAACAGTGTCTGGAAGATGCAAGAATTGAAGTAAATATTCATTGAGTGAACATTATTGTATGACTGAATGAATGAAATCATGATATTTACACAGGAAAGAATGCTTATCTTCTTGTTTGTTACAGTGGAAGTATGTATGTCTACTACCACTGATACTATTGCCAAATTGTCTAATGTAAATTCAAAATAAGCAAGAAATTAGGGTAAAAAAAGTCTGCTTTACATGGTTAAGTACTATAATTATAAATATCATAGAATGATTCCTACACTCCCTGATTTTAACAATGTTAACATTATGCAGATTTTTGAAAAGCAATTATTAGGCTGATATTTACAGATATAGTCCAAATTACTTTCTGACCTGGAATAAAAAACTAACAGGGGAATTAAAGAATACTGTCCTTCAGTGTGTTTTCAGTAAATACTACGGATATAAAGATTCATTAAAAAAATCAATGTGTACAAATCCTGCTTGTTTCTCCTGTAAAATATTAAATTGTCATCAAATCTCATCACTTTTTTGGAAGAAAGCTGAGTTTCAATTGGAATCCCACCAGCAGAACAAATTCTCAGCCTTGAAGCAAGTGGAGAGAAAAGGGGGATGATGGAACCATCATAACTACAGGACCAGTCTTAGGACTACTGTCTCTCACTGGTAGTAACCCAGCAAGACAGAGTTGTTTACACAACTAAGATGCACACCCAGATTGGCTAGGAAGTAATGATAGCCAAGGCAGAGAGAGATAGAACACCACAGCAGAAATCCAGGAGTGTGTTCCACAATTTGGAGTGCAAGGAGGGATAATTAAGTCTTGTTTAAGGAGAAGAAAGGAATTTAAGGGACAGAATCAGTGGGACCAATAAAATTACTAAAGAAAATTATCTACACTTGTCAGATTGTACACACTCATTTAGACAGACCTTGTATCTTCAACAATAAAATCTCATCACAGCTGGGTTTTGATTTTTAGGGTTTTTTTAGGGATTTGGTTGCTTGGTTGGCTTTGTTTTGATTTTTGATTTTTTGGCCTGGCTTGGGAATGCTTTGCTGCTCTATATTAAATCAGACAGAAATTTCCTTTCTCTAATTGCAGATATATCCTGATACAAATGTTCTCATATTGGTAGTGTATATCCTACTGAAAATATTAAGACCATTTACTAAAGAGGCAAGTGATTCTTATAGCCCAAATCCTCCTGGATTCTAATTCACCATTTTGTAATTAATTATTTGGCTTGATATCAATGGCAATTTATGCCTCCATGATTTCATTTGCAAAATTCATACCATGAACACCAACAGTGTTCCAACATCTTCCTTAATAATTATTTGTATGACTGAGTGGGGAGGCTTCAGTGGGATTCAATAATCTATTTTTTAGAAAGTATTAATTGTTGAAAATGATTTAACCTAATTTGTGGAATAACACTTAGTATTTTCTAATGAACATGTCACATGTCACCTTTAAAACCTTGCCAGAATGGTTTTGTTGTCATTGTTGTAGTTTGAATACTTTGAATGAAAAATAGAAAGGAAGAAAGAAAGAAAGAAAGAAAGAAAGAAAGAAAGAAAGAAAGAAAGAAAGAAAGAAAGGAAAGATGATATAATACTCATGAAACTATCTTCCAGAGTTAGAGGCATTTATTATTGTTGAAATTTTAACAGGGTCTTTTTTTTTTTTTTTGGTGGAATGTGCTAATTAAAAAGTCAATCTCAATCTCTCTCTGTCTGTCTGTCACAATATTTATCTAACACAGGATAAGATGACAGGCATCTGGGAAAGTAAGACTGATGTCTACTTATCCACAACCCTATACAACTGTTGACAGAAGAAATGCCTCCCTGAAGAGACTAAGTGTGCTATGAATTACTTGCTATTTAAAAGGTTAATCATGGACTTGAAAAAAATATATATTCCTTATATTAAAAATTTACTAAAACATCCCTGGTTCAAATTTGTATATAATCTGGCTCATGATACTGAGAGTCAAAAGAAATCTAAGGAAAAAATATAGATGAGAATAATCATCTCAGCTATGAGGAACTCATCATTAGCTGGCCTCTTGATTAGACAGACTGCTCTAAGACTTCTCAGAGGCTGCTCTTTGGATGTGTTGTCTTAAGATGATAAATAAGCTTAGCTAGGAATTGTTCTATTTGAGTCATGTATTAGTTGTCATGGAAAACACCAAACAATATTTTCTATGAATCACAATCTGAAAGGATCACTGTGACTCCAAACTGTTCTAATATTTATGTATGTGCTCCTGGATTTGGGGGCACTATATACTGATAATGTTACCAAATTTACTAAATAACATCAGGCTCCCTCTGCAACCACCCACCTTATTTCCTTTCCCCATTTAGAACTTAGAAAACAAAGTAAATATTAAATTAAAAATATACAATAGTAAAATTCTAGTAAAATCTGAAAGATAAAGGACTATTGACATTCTCATTACCAATAAGGACCAAATATGTTTTATATCTAAATCTAAAGATTCTAAAAATGGTAACTAGTAGGTTCCTTTGGGCAATCATGTTATTGTAATTAGATTGTCTCAGGAAAATGGTTGTAGAACTAGATAGAACCTGTTCAACACTTCAGTTCTAACATCCACCAACTATGGGAACTATGTGACAAGGATCAAATTGGTAAGCCCTTCAAAATTCCATTCCCTCATTTATAAAAGAGGATGACAGTAGCAGCATGACATGGGTGCTTTTCACTGCTCCTGGCACACATTAAGTGTTTAATAGTGTTCAATGCTGTTATTGTGTTTTAATAACAACAATCTATAGCAGGGAGTGTTAATTGCCTACCAATGTCCAATCCTGTGGAGAGCGGCTACAGCATTTGGACAGGTTCAAGCCTCGGACTGATGAGAGGGCATGGTCCTCTTGTGGCAAAGCCACATACAATCCCAGCTTGGAGGGCAAAGCCCTCCCAGTACAATTATAGCCAAAGGCTATGGTGTATGTAAGCTTGACCTTATTGGTATAGTCTGATCCTGTAGTCCTAGGTAGCTGAGGGATGTGGGCTGCAGGAGGTGCAGCAAGTGCTGCCAAAACAAAGCTTAATAGAATTCTCAGGTGCTTGTAATTAAGTAGATTTGAAACTCGCAAGAACATTGAAACATCTTGACCACTCCCTTGTTTTGCTTTGTGTGATCTGACTATAAAATAAAGACTTGGCTTATAGGCTGGGTCACTGTTTCCTCATCCAGGCAGTGATCCACCTGGCCCCAACTATATTCTCTTGTCTGTTTTCTTTAATCCTTCATTGCCCCTCCTCAGGTTCACCACTGGCCGGTTCACAATCTCCTGTTCTTTAGTGTTAAGAGTCCTTCATTTTTTAACTTAACATGGCCTTATGCAATAAAGACTACATTTGCCATCATACTTTGCACCTTGGTATAACATGTGAGAAAGTTACAGCCAATGGGAATTTCTTTTAAAAATGCTTCACATGTGACTTCCAGGATATGCCCTTGAAAAAAAAGAGGGAGTAGAGTCACAGAACCTCAAAGTATCTAATGATGTAATCTATATTTCTTCTAATTGAATTTGTATGCACGTTTACCTGCAGAAATAAGTAAATATCAGTGAGTTAAATGAGTCTTGGTCACCTCTTAAATACATGCTCCAGGGTGGCCACACACATCCAAATGGAGTCACCTCCATATCTTTCATAGAGTCATCAACCACCGAGTCATCTTTGTAGATCAGTGGCTCTCAATCAGGGGTGAATTTGTAAGGGCACACTTGACAATGTCAGGAGACATTTCCAGTTGTTATAACTGAAGTGCTACTGGCATCCAGAAGGTAGAGTCCAGAGAAGCTGTGAAATATCCTGCAATGCACGGGGCAGACCCCCAGAACAATAAGTTACCTAACCAAAAACCAACAGTGTCAAGGTTGAGAAACTGTTCTGAAAGGTGTGGAAGGGGCCTTTCCCTACAGATCCGCCCAAAATACACAGTGTCTGAGAAGCATCTCAGAGCTAGCTAGAAAACAAATTTCACGAAAAAAAGAGACCATGCTTGTGCACACCCTTGTGTGTGTTCTGTAGACATTCAACCTTAACAACTGTAAGATAATAGAGAGGAGCACGGGCCCTGTGTCAGACCATGTGAGCTTGAGTCCCAGCTGGCATTTAATACTGTGTTATGAGGAGCACGTTATGTCATGTGTCTAAGCCTTTTTCCTCATCTGTAGAGTATAAAAATTATTGTGATAGAAAACTTCCTAAAATATCATTATGAAGATTAATTAAGATAATCCGTGTAAAGTTCTTAGAATAACACCTGACACATAATAAGTTATTAATAATATAGTGCTATTTTAAAATAAAATATTAAAATAATTTAATGAATGATTTTTGTGATGCTCCAATAGATGCTTTTTCATCTTTTAATTTTTATGTCCTTTTTCTTCACCCCACCTTTAATCATAGCCTGGTAACTAATAATATACAACATGTTTTATTAAATGTATTAGGGTAATGTTGATTAATATGATCATATTGGTTTCAGTTGTGGGTTTCCATGTTACAAGATTTGTATGTTGCACTGTGTGCCCACCATCCAAAGTCAAATTTTCTCTAGTTATGTGGGGACATAGATAAGAGACACAGACAACTTTGTGTTACTGGTGTAACCTCCATGTCTTCAAATACCTTTCTCTCCCTGGTTTTTCTCTGGGAGCAATTCTCCTATAAACTTGGAAAGATTCCATATTCCCACATATGACAGATCCATAAAGAAACATGCCTTACACCCACCTCACTTTTCGCTAATCATGAGGTTATAAATCACTTGCATAATGTTGGTAACCACAGAAAAAACAAACACTACAAGTTTGGGCAGCACTTCACAATGGCCTTATGCTGGGGTGACAAAATGAAATAGCAGTACTTCCCGTCTTCCCCTCTAATCTATCCTGCTTGGCCATTGCAAACTACCTCTTGAAAGCTACTTCCACAAAGGCCAATCCTCCACCTGAACCTAGAACTTCACAGAGGAAGTGAGAGAAGAGGAGAAAGAAAGCAAAGAGAAAAATGGCCAGAAGTAAGGGCACTGCACTAATGTACTATCCTCTCAGTCAAGCAACCTAGCAAGTTGTCTTTGATTCATTTTTATTCCTTTGTCACCCGGACAAAGCACTCGTTAAGACCTATTGATTTTTCCTTCAAATGCCTCCTATATCATCCTTGCTTCGAATAATTACTTAGTGACTGCTATTGGCAAGGAATTGTGCAAGATACCATGGAGTAATAATATAGTATGGAGACACATTGGGAAGCTCACAGAAATTATATATATATATATATATATATATATATATATATATATATATATATAATTTCTGTATATCATACATATACATTATATATGTACCATTCTTATACATTATATGTGTGTCTGATATAATACCAGTAATGTATTATATGAGTGTGTTTTTCAGTGGGAACAATTCATGTCCTCACTGCTCTTGCAATCTAAAAGTAAGAAAAAATGTACAGAAAATAGCAGTAAGAACTTATTAAGACAATGAGCCAAGGAGAATTAGAAAGAAGGAAAAAAATCTGGCTGGGGCAAGGCTGCAGAGAGAACATGAAAACTGCTTAGAACAGTTATGTTTCTGTGCTAGGATAAAGTATACTAATACACTTTAGAATCTTAACTCAGTAATTGACCACAGCATTTCATGGAGTTACATGTAAAATTATTTCATTGTCATGTGAATAAGACATGTAGACAGTCAGTGAGTGTATCTGTCTTTACCAGGTCTAAACCTACATTATCCAGGCTTGATTATGACCTGGTGGGCTTTCATATTCTAGGCTTTCTCCCCTCCAAATTGTTTAACACTCTTTTCAAGGTTAATATTTCTAAAACCTTACTTTTACCATGCCATTCCCTTATCCTTTGGGGATCCTTATTTCTTTCCATTTCCAATCTAATCTGTTTGTTTGTTTTTTACCTCGCTCTACCTATTTAATTTCACTTCTTGCAATTCCACCTTGCATCTTCCTTGGGATTCAAGTTGGTTGAGTACAAGCTTTGGAGCTCGACTGCCTGGGTCTGAATGCTAGCTGTGCCACTGGTGGGACACATAATCATGGGTAAGTTAGGGACACTCTCTCAGTGCCTCATTTTCCTCATCTTGAAAATGGGGATAACAGTTCTTGCCTCAAACCATTACTAGTAAATGAAGTATTAAATGAAATAATAGTTAGAACAATGCTAGTAAGTACTCAATTAATTAGATCTGTTTTTATCTGATGTTTTTGCTTACAAGGTATAATGCTCCCTTTTTTTATAATGTCATGCTGCTTGTCCTTGAAACACTACCCCTCCCCAGAGTCCATCTGCCCTTGATAGGTGGGCCAATAAAGAAACCCCAGCATCTAATCATCCCTGGAGGTGGACACTCTATGCAGGCAAAACAAATTGCTCTCTTTCTCTCTTTCTCTCTCACAGGATTTTGAGGACTGCAGCTAAAATAATCTGATGACAGTGCCTCCAAAAGATTGTTATTGGTATCTGCTGTCTAGCTCCTCAAGGCTATCCTTCCCAAAAAAATAATTGTTTAATTCTTCATTTCTGTGAGTTCTCCAGGATCCTACTATGGATATTCTCTATTGCTTAAGTTTTCCTGAGTTGCTTTCAGATATTTTCATCGAAATAACTGATACTAACCTTCTTACTCTGAAGTCAACTTTACATTCACCCCTTCCTTGGATACTCTCTTCACCTCACAAAGAAAGCTCTCTAATCTGCCTTCCACCTACCCAAATTCACCCATCCTTCATGATCCAGATCTTTTCAATAATTACCTGTGTCCTCGTTGATCTCTTTCTCTGTTCTTTGACATCTATCATAACACAGAGTTTACCTTTCCTTTACAAAGTAGTGCTTGTGCCATCAGTGTGTGGTAGTGTGTTTATCACGTCTCAACAACTAACTCCTAAACCTCTTGGAAACAAATTCTAGACCTTACCTGTGGGTTTATGTGTAGTATTTAGCAAGGTGCTAAGCTCAGAGCAAACACTTGCTATCTACTCATTTCTAATGAAGGTTCATTAGAAAAGTTTAGAATGCTTCCTCTCCCTGTCACTCAAAGTACTACATCTATGTAAACTTCTTATGAATTGTGGCTAGTCTGTTCTCTCTTTGATCTTCTTAATTATGCCAGAATCCTCCAAATATTTGTTCATGATTGAACACCGTTGCTCAATATATATTTGTGAAGAAATGTGTGATATGGGTTTAAGAAATATGGTAGAAATAAATAATTTCCAGTGCCATGTGAACAGTATATATGGATAGTCATTGGTTTTAGGTATTCTCTAGTTCCTCCCCAAATTAAACTTAATCAGAAAACTACAGCATCTCACAAACCCAGCAAATTTCTTTCCTGCCATCTGGTAAGAAATGGAAGTCAAGAAACATTAGTAGGTGGCAGTGGCTATGAACAGACAGTACTATTAGTACTTGTGATGTCTGCTTTCACTCTGAATATTCAATTTTATTTATCCAACTAAATACAAAGAATTTCCCAGAATAATATTTGATTCTTCAGCAAAGAATTTTTCTTTGTTTCCTGCAATTTCCATCTCCAGAAATATTAATATACCTCAACCAAAGATCCTCATTAGTCTTTCTGAAATCTGCCATCAAATCCTAGAATAATCATTTGAATCTGAGTAACATCAAACCATTAAAATAGAATTTGTTTCATCATTTGTTCTACATCATGGTTACCCACAGATTTTTCTCTGGACTGATGCACATTTTGTGTCTGAGACTAAATGCAAAAGATTGGTTATTTTTTTTTATGTCATCCACAATTGAAGCAACTCCACTTGTTTGCCATACATCCACTTACTGCCTCTTCCTTGACCCTCAGAAAAGTTGAGCTACACCAGTATGGCATCCTTAATCAAACAGGAAAACCGATCTGGCCAGGTAAATAATAGAGAAAAGGGACTGTTTTGGCAAATGTGATAAGACATTTTATATTATCCCCATGCTGCTTCAGAAAGCTCCTGATATGACTAGAAGTCCTCCTAAGCTCAAATCCTTTAAGGGATCGGTTCTGCTTGCAGAATAAATTCCAAAAGTCCTTAACATGACACAAATCCTTTCATGATCTGGCCCCAGCCTAAATATCCAAAACTTGTCTTTTATCACTTCCCTCCTCAATATCACACAAAACTCTACCTTCTTTGGATTATAAAGGTTTGGTGAAACAGTTATTTAAAGTAAAAATCCTAGAGAACTAGACGGAAAAAGAAGAGGGAAGAGAAAATAATAACTATAATAATAAATCTAAAGTCAGAAAGAAAGGAAACAGCAAAAAAGGGGAAAGCAAACCCTTCTAGATTATCACATTATATGCTATTACTTTACTCTAGATATGCCAGGACCATATCAAAGAGACAACTTGACTGGTGGCCTCTACTGTTACCACCCAAAATCCAAACAGGAAGGCTGAAGGAAAGATCACAGCCAGAATCATCTCCAAGCCCTACTAAGAGAGCAAAGAACCTGGCTTGGCACCCTACAATCCATCACACACATTATCAAGTATAAACATACTACAATCATGAATACTCTACACTGACTGAACTATTTATTCTGTGTTGTAGGTTTGTTTCTTACTTTCAGTTATTCCCTTAGCTTCTATTAGCCTTTTTCTATATGTAGACTCTTAAACCTCAGCGCAGTTGATAAATTGTGGATTATATAACAAAATCCATTATCATTCATCATGAATCCACCATCAACCCTGGCCTGGCACCAGGGGATGGAGATTTGCTGAGGCACATGGCCTTACACCAATATCCCAATGGAAACATTGGGCCTGGATAGGTCTATAAGCTCCTCCATTAACTAAATTTTGCCTACTCAGTTTTTCATCTTCTACTGTTAACATGTCCCTCCAGACAACCATTCCACCTGCTGTGTAACTAATCTTTATTATCAACAGCTCTTATCCCTTACACCAACCCGATGCCCGCCTCTTCTGTCCACATTCTAATCCTTATTTAGATCTGCTCTCATCCACACCCAGAGCCAGAGAGAAAGATGATAACTTTCCTAGATCTCCCATCACTGCTTTAACAGCATCATTCCTCCAGTTCCATGAAAAGCACTCTCCTCTTTTGAAGTCCATGGCTTTCACTAATCCTCTTCCCCATCTAGGACTCCAGGTGCTACTCACACTTTAAGAGTCTGAAACCTGGCTTACAGCTTTCTTACCAATATTAACAAGGAGTCCCTTAAAGCATTTTGGAAGTTTGTTCTAATATGGGCTCACAGTTCCCTTATATCTGCCAAATCCATGATTCTATCTTTAATCACCTTAGTCTATCCAACTTTGCAGTAACAGGTTTAAAATTCCTCCAACTCACCCTGAAATCTGAAACCCTCCTATCAGACTTTCTTTCCATCTCACTCATTTCAACAGTCCAGTCCTACTTTTTATTCTCATGGTGAGTTCTATTCTTCAACCATCCCAATCCATTATTCATGAATATCATTTCCATTATGGGTTCAGTTTCCTTTCCTCTCTGCCTCTCTGGAAACCATGGGTTACGATTTCAACAAAACTTTGTCACTCTAGATGTCTTACCCTCTTGACAGCTGACCATGGGTTCCTTATCAGTCTCCCAAGTTTCCACCATATCTGCTTTCTTTATTCCTTTCCGAAGGTTCTTAAAACTTGCAGAAAGGTCTAAACAGAAAGGTCCCCAACAAGGACAAGCCATTAAACATCAGGTAGCCCTTGGCTACTGTCTGGAAACTTTTTGGTTCTCTTCTTATAGATTCGGCTCTCCTGCAATATAAAAATCACTTACAGTAGTCTCTGCACATTGTATTTTCTTATTCTTTCTAGCACTCTTAAAAACAGAGCCTAAAATCACTGTACCCATTTCTTCACTACACTCTCCTTCACAGAACTGATCAGCTCTGTTCTACCACACTAATGAAATTTAAGGAGGTTCATCAATTATATTATTTTTCTTTTTAACTTCTCAAACTTCTTGACTCCAAGAAATTCCTGACCTGCCCACATTGCCTGCTGACAAGACCTGACTGGGTGATCCAAGCTTGGCTCAGGCATATCTCTCAAGCAGCAAAAATGAGCTAGGTGCTATAATCCCAAGACTGTCACACACATGACAGCAGACCACCCAACTGGCTGAGGCCCACCTAGCTGACAAACCAGCTATCGCCAGCTCATCAACAACACAGAGACTTTGCTTTAAAATTCCCATTTTTCACCCTAGCCGGTTTTGCTCAGTGGATGGAGCATCAGCCTGTGGACTGAAGGGTCCCGGGTTCAATTCCGGTCAAGGGCATATGCCCGGGTTGTGGGCTCCATCCCCAGGAGGGGGTGTGCAGGAGGCAGCCGATCAATGACTCTCTCTCATCATTGATGTTTCTATCTCTCTCTCCATCTCCTTTCCTCTCTGAAATCAATATTTTAAATAAATAAATAATAAAAATAAAATAAAATTCCCATTTCTCCTCCCCTATGCTAGATTCTCCAGAGCTTGGACTCTGCCCTGAATTCAGTTCCCTGTTTGCAGTAAAACTCAGTACTCAATGCTCCTTTTTTTTTTTTAATAATTCTTTATTGTTGAAAGTATTACATATGTATGTCCCCTTTTTCCTCTTTTCACATATATCTTCCACCAGAATGCCTTAAAGTGGTAATATCTGTACTACAACATTTATTAATTTTAGTTCAATATTGGTCAAAAGTACTTCTCATTAATTTTCATGCCTTATATATTAACCTAACCAAACGTTTTGGAAACCACCGACATTGTGACTTCTCTGAAGAGAATTCACTAATTTGGATGTTCAATGGACTTTCACTGAGTACCTACCATTTTCTACATACAATAGAAGCTGCTGATCTTACAAAGATGAGTAAGACACTTTGCCTGCATTCAAAGCATCCACAGTCTAGATGAGCAACAAGGACAGCAAGAAAGGACTATGAACAGCGAGATAATGAGTATAAAGGATGAGTGCACACAGTATTCTAAGAGTAGAGAGGAGGAGGATGACTAACTCTTCTTGGGGTAGTCAGGAACCCTCTACTTATATTCCTAATAGCTTAGTAATCCAACTCTTTTGTTACGATTTTTTTCTCAATGGGCCATTGTTATATTTGTACCGCAATTTAACCAGAATGTCTAGTGACAAAAGGACTCCTATTATTAACATGGGTATTTATAAACTAGAATATATGCTTAGAGTACATTAACCCACAGTTCTCTACTTCTCTTGTTAAAGTGAGACCTAAATTTCATTTTCAGTAGGATACATGCTTTAATATGCATGCATGTTTTAAATATATATACACAGTATCATCACTAGAACCCTGAGCATCAGAAATGTTCATCACATGTATGTGTGTGTGTGTACACTCCTGGGTGTATATGTATATACCACCATGGAAAATTTAGTGTATTCTTCCCATGGTAGTCAGCTAAAAATACATCTGGGGCACTGGTAGTAGGTTTTGCCTAGCATTCCTTCTCTAGAAACTCCTTGTTTTGCCACACACTCCCATCTATGAGGTAAAGCAGAAGATGCCATGTTCCTATTATGTGATTCCACATGTGTACTCTCTAGCCACAGTGATCAAAGATGATCATGTGATTCAAGCAAGGGTAACCAAGACGCTCCCTATATGTTTGGGAATTTATAAAGGTCCCTTTCCCTCTTGGTGGCTTCACTGTAATATGGAAAGCTTGGAAACTTTTGGCAGCAATATTTCACCAGGTGAACCAACAACAGAGGAAGCCTGTCCATGGTGAGAGAGGAAAGCAAAGCAGAAGCACTGACAAGGACCTGATACAGGATTGCCAAATTTCTCACAGTGCTCTAAGCCCCAGGTCCATCTCTGACCTGAGATTCTTTGAGCTATCCCAATATCTTTATAATAAATTTCCCTTTTTGCATACACTGAAATTGAGATTTTGTAACTTGCTAATATAAAGAATGCTGACTAAGAAGGTCTATATAACCAGTTACAACAGTGTAATTTACATCCATGAGATTGGCCAAGGCAAATGAAAACCCTCCTTGGTTGTGAGAGCCAATTAGAATACACAGAGAATATGAAGGATGGAAACTACAGAGCTGTTATTGACTTAATCCTTAAAGTCACTCTTGACTCTTTTGCTTCCCTACATTTACTTTTTCCTATCTTTTGTTTCTCACCAAGTACTACCAATTCTTCCTTTAAAATGCCTTTCATATTTATACTATGCCACTCATTTAAATTATAACCACTCTAGTTCAGAGTTTCCTACTAGTTAAATGGATCCTCTGCTTCTAATCTCCTCATGTCTACACATTGTGAATGCAGATTATAAAAATTACATGTGTCCTGTCTCCAGCTTTTAAATTTCAGTGGCTCTTACTGTTAACTAAACAAAATTTTAAAATTTAGCCAGGCATCAAGCTCTTTAACAATCTGGCTTCCATCTACCTCTCAAAGTTAAATATCACTACTCCCTCCTATGACTTCTGAATCTCATCAAATTAATTGTCATCATTAGAGTCAGTACAATGTGTCAGGCACTATGTTCAGGATTTTATAAACATAATTTCCTATAATACTTATAACAACTGTGGTGCTTTTCAAATGAGTCTTCAAATTCTTTGATACTACTCCCATTGAAAATGGGGCTATGAACCCTCTGCTAGAATCTGGGCCAACCTAAGTTTACAACTAACAGAATGACCCCAAAGTGGTGACACTGTTTAACTTCTTAAGGCTAGGTCAGAAAGGGTAATATAATATCTGTGTGTGTGTGTGTGTGTGTGAGAGAGAGAGAGAGAGAGAGAGAGAGAGAGAGAGAGAGAGAGAAGAAAATGATGGTGACTAATATAATCTATGTAACCTTTTATAATGGAACTAGAGGCCCAGTGCACAAAATTCTGGCACTGGGGTGGGAGAGGGGTGTATGGGGGTGTCCCTCAGCCTGGCCTGCACTCTCTCACAGTCTAGGACCCCTCGCTTCTTACCACCCACCTGCTCACTGCTCCTTACCGTTTGGCTTGCTGCTCCTTAGTGCTGCCTTGGAGGCGGGAGAGGCTCCCATCACCGCCGCTGTGCTCCCCAGCCATGAGCCTGGCTTCTGGCTGAGTAGCACTCCCCCTGTGGGAGCACACTGACCACCAGGGGGCAGCTCCTGTGTTGAGCGTCTGCCCCCTGGTGGTCAGTGCGCATAATAGCAACCGGTCGTTCTTATTGTTCCGCTGTAACAGTCACTTAGGTTTTTATTATATAGATGAACAGGCAGTGTAAATCTTTTGGTACATTCACCTTTAGAGGCCAGTAACAAGTCTGACAACATTAGGCTACCATTCTGCAAGGAAGCTCAAGCCACATGGAAAGTCCACTCATAGATGCTCCAGATGAGAGCCCTAACTAAGGGCTCAGATAACAGTTAACATCAAGTAAAGACACTTAGTAAAGAAGCCCCAGATAATTCTGGCTCCCAGCTGTCAAATTATGCCCACATATCAAGTCTCTACTGCTGTGACATTGTAGAACAGAGATGGGTCATTCCCTGCTCTTTACTGTTTGTACTCCTGACCCACAGAATCCATAACCATTAAAAATTGTTACTTTTTATTGCTAAGTTTTAGAGTGATTTCTTATTCAGCAATACCAATTAGAGCCTATTTTAGCACCCGGAAGTGGGGGACTGACATAACTAAGCCTCAAACATGTGGCATTGGCTTTGGGGCAAAAGCTTGAGGAAGCTGTGGGTGAGGGCTTGAAGAATACTAAGGTGAGTAGTACTGTGGGCTACACGAAAGGGGAATTTTGTGATATACTGGAAGAAAGTTTGGCAACAGTGTTCCCTATAGTATCATGGAAAATGAGAACTATAACTACTGAACTATATTTTCTAGATAAGGGTATTTCCAGGCATAACACTGAAAGTACCACCTGGCTTCTTTTCATTGGCCATAAAAATTGCAAAAAAAGGAGAGAAGAGCTTAAGAATTAACTGTCCAGTTTCTAAGCAAAATTTAGAAAAAAATTAGGACTTGCTGAGTTTGAAATGTAAACTCTTTCTTCAACCCTGCCTCTCAAGATAGCAAAAGATTTTCAAAGTAAGAAACAGCCCCAGGGGGAAAAATACACATCACTATCAGGGAAACATGGTCTAAAGATGCAACTAAGAATGTGACTTCAGAAATGAAGACTTCAGACACTCTTAAAGTGATGCCTCACAGGCCTTTTGAAAAAGACAAAAGGTTTTCTTAGGACCTTAAAGGTGTGCCTCGAAACCCTTCCTGTTAAACAATAAAGCATCTATGAATGCTAAGGGCAAATGCCTCAAGGCTCATCTTAAAGAGACCGATGGGTATAGTTTTTGTCTAATGGAATGGATATAACTTGATGTATAAAAAGCCAACATTCTTTATATAATTATAAATTATATAAAATTCTATACATGCTTGGACTTAAAGCAACAGAGCCAATACAAAAGAAAAATAAAGCCTTTGGAGCCTGAACTTTTTCCTAGTAGAAAGTAAGCTCAGAAGGTTTTTCAATTGTAAATACAAACTTCTTTTTAACTGGAAGAGAAAAGATGCCTTAAAAGACAAAACGTAAGAGCCCAAAGGGTGGGGCCACGCTCCAGAAAGAACAGCAATGAGCCATAATTAAGGAATTGTCAACATGTGCCCAGTTGGATTTCAAAATTGCTACAGGCCAGCAAATGCTGTATCTTCTCATTGTTCTCTATTCTTTTTGTTGTTGTTGTTGTTAATATATTTTATTGATTTTTTTTTTTTTTTACAGAGAGCAAGGGAGAGGGACAGAGTTAGAAACATAAATCAGCTGCCTCCTACACACCTCCTACTGGGGATGTGCCCGCAACCAAGATACATCTCCTTGACTAGAATCGAACCTGGGACCTTTCAGTCTGCAGGCCGATGCTCTATCCACTGAGCCAAACCAGTTAGGGCTGTTCTCTACTCTTGAATGAAAAGGTCTATTGCAACAGTCATATTCTCATCTTACCATTGTCTCTTGGGGGTGAGGAGTGGAGATAGATCATTTGTCTAATTAGTTAATAGGAACTCAGGAAGAGAGAAACCATGCCCAAGAAACCAAACCCAAGTACTCTCATCTGCACCCAGACCTAAACTAGATGGTGAGATCCTGCACCTCAAACTTGAGTCTGATGCTATAATGAATCAAACTTACTGGTGAGTGCATTTTATATGTGGAATGAATGTAAGTAATTTGTGACCAGAGAGCAAACTGTATTGATTTTCAAACAAGTCCACAAATTCTTTGACACTCCCCATCAAGAGATTGGGTCTATGCTCTCTTCAATCAAATCAGAATCATCCTTAATGACTTAACTTGTACCCATTAAAAAGCAGTAAAAGTGATGCTGTATGGCTTCTGAGGATAAGTCCAAAAGGGTCATAAAGCTTCTACTTAATTATTTTGAGACATTCGCCTTTGGAGCTACGTCACCATGTAAGAAGTCCAACCACTCTGAGGCCACCATGCTTTGAGCAAGCCCAGGATATGTGGGAAGGCCGCATACAAATGCTCTGACCAGCAGCCTGAGCTGACATCGCAGCAGACTGGCAGAACAACCAAACACAGTGAAGATGGTCCAGGGGATTCTGCTTTCCAGCAGGCAAGTCACCCCTACTCATCAAGTCTCTCCAGCTGAGGCCCCTGACATCAATGAGAAGAGACAGTGTCCCCACTGTGCCCTTCCAAATTCCTGACCCACTGAAACTTTTAGCATATTAAAAGGTTGTGTTATGCCACAAATTCTGGAGTTCATTATGCCATAATAGTAACTGGAACAATATTATAAAGGAAGAATTCATACTTCCAGTTTTCAAACAAGAAAACCAGGGTAAAGAGAGGCTAAGTAATTAACCAAGGTCATAGAAAAGCAAAGCAAAAGTTCGAAAGCAAACCTATATGATTCTAAAATCCATGTTTATATCCATAAAGCTACACTATTTCCCAAAGATATACCTATCTCTTTGTCTTTTCTTATTAATACTTCCCCTGCTGCAGGTTATATGCCTACATTCAGCTTCTTCTCTGAGACCAAATCATCATTCAGGGCCACGCTCAGTCCTATCTCCTCTAGGACGCACATACCTAGATCTAACCCTTAGCAAGTTCTCCATCTTCAAAACTGCCTTTAACTTAGTTTCTATAGCTTTAATTTGATAATTATTGAATGCTAGTAACACTAATTCACAATTGGTAAATTCATTGCTTTTCCAATGCACATTCCTTGGCTACCCTTTTGAATTATGTCCTTAGTCAAAGGTTTGAAATCCAAATGTCTACAGAATGAAAGCAGGTAATATACAATAGTGAAGTGGACTAGATGCAAAAGTACAAAAGTGGTCTTGATTAAGTTACACTGGAAAGCAAATGCCCCATGTAAATGGGTTGGCCACACTAACCTTCCGCATGCATATATCACCACCTGATATATGACACATTTGTTTATTGTCACTGTCTCCTCATTAGGATGTAAGTTTCTTGAGAGTAGAAACCCTGTCTCCTGTGTTCACTGCCATATCAGCAGAGCCTAGAACAATACCTGACACTCAGTCAATATATATCTTTTGAAGAAATAAACGAATGAACAAATATTGCCACACAGTAATGTGGGCCTAGCGACCCTCCCATTTTTTCAAGAGAAGCCAATAAATAAATAATTTTATGTGAAATCTCCCAATTTCTAAATTTTGTCAACTAATGATAAAAATGTTAATCCATGTTAGGGATGGGTAAACAAAACCTGTCTGCAGGCTTAGATTCAATCTGAAAGCTTCGTTTGCAATCTCTGTACTAGAGGGATCTTAGACTGTTTTTTATCTTTCTAATTACTCGGAATCATGCCTTGCAGAGTGTAGATAACTTGATAAACAAATAATGATGATGCTTCAACTATGCACACTTGAGGCACTGCTACAATCAAGCTATGTATTAAGATGCCACTCAAGTTTCTCTCTCCTATCCTGAAGGAACCTGCCTCAGCTTCTGATCCAAAATGACCTCCTGGACTTCACATAACCTTCCCACTTCCAAGATTTTAGAACTAAACTTCTACTTCTTCTAGCTGTTAAGAGTTGAGTAATGCCATTCCCATGGGCTCCCAGTAATAAAGAGGAAAAGCAGTGGAAAGAAAATAGATTGGATTTCCAAAGAGTGACAGAAAAAGAGATCCAGGCTTTAAAACATATTTCCACAGTTGATAAATAAGAGCTCCCAATGGCAATTTTGTTTTCCTTTCTACACTTCTCAGTGTTTGTAGATTATACAATCCAAAATTTTACTTCAATTGACCTTTCAATGTTCTCTAGTAGCATGTTTTATCTTTCCTACATAAAAATGATTAAGGAGGACTTTTAAAATGTTTACCAATTATTTAGATTCTTAACTCTAATACAGAGTCATGTCTAAATAATTAGAGTGTGTCTGGGTCACTTGAACATGGGTCACTTAACAGCAAGCATAACTGTGAAGGGCTGAGAACACTTTTAAGAAAACATACTTGGAAAAAACATTTCCATTGTACCCTATGCTGCTAGCTGACCCAAGGCAAGTCAATCATCATCTTCTGAAGACGTAAAAGGAAACGAGATGTCTTGGTGTTCCTTTTCTGTGTATGGTCCAATGTGTACAGCCTCGAAATATTCAGACATTACAAACATCAGAGGAATTCAACTTATCAAATGAGTATAAGTTCCAAAAAGTAAAATGTCATCCAGCCCGCTGTAGCCAGCATTTAGGATGTTATTTTAATGATTATGTAGTTGAATTTATATATATAGAATCTTCAATAATGGCATGAATTTTGTATGCAGGCAGATTTTATATTTTAAAACAAGCTCCACAGTGCTTTAAATTGAAAGTAACAGTGAGAAACATTTATTTAGCCAAACCTATATTTCAAAATTTAGGTTATTATAGAGCTATGAACTTCCTACAGAATAAGAATATAGATTTCTATTCACTTGTTTTGTTATGTTCAAGCAACACTGAATCTGATGGCCATTGGACGGGGAGAATCATTACCTGAATTCCGTTATAGACACACAAGTGAAGTGGTGAGACAGAGCTCCTAGGGCACACGGCAGAAAAGCCTAAAATTTTAAATCAGACCAACAGAGGTTTGACTTGCTTACTTTGTAAGCAACCCTGGGAAAGTACTTAATCTCTTTAAGCCTCAATTTACTCATTTGGAAAAATGGGATCATAATACCTTGCTTTAGGATTGACATGAAAATTAAAATAAATGCATATTTATTGTGTAATCCATTGAAATAAGGAGGAAATTGCTAACTTAGCATGGCTGACCTAGCCTCACTAATTAAATGCAGTAGGATGCAAACAGTGCCTAGAACACTATGGTGTCGCAAACAGTAGCTGCCATAGAGAGTCCAATTGATTCTTATTATAAATTTAATGCAAACAATAATTCTCCAGGCTTCCTATTACTACCCTTCCCTAAGAACATATTTTTATACATTTGGGTGTTATAGGCTAAAAGAAGCTCTTCACTGTACAGAAATTCTAGCACATTGGCAGAACTTATATGTACAAAAATGTTCACTGAGCATTGCTGTTAATCACTGAAAATCAGAAAAATAAAAATGTTCATCTATAGGAAGATGCAAATTTTGATGTATTCACTCAACCATTCTATTCAGATAAACCACAAAAACATAATTTTAAGCAAAAAGTAAAATGAAATGAAAATAAGTGGCAGAATGCAATCTATAATATAAAACCACTTATATGAAATTTTAAAGCATGATGTGTATTGTAAATGGATATATACATACTTAATAATTACAAAATAATATACATGGCAATGGCAGGATGCCAATTCAGTAGAGTTATTATCTGTAAGGAAGAAGGCAAGGCATGAGATCAGGCAGGGTGCACAGAGAGCTTCAATAGAGAGCTCTATCCAATATGTTTTACTTCTTCAAAAATTAATTAGAGTGAAGCAAAGATGATAAAATATTTAGATTCTATAGACCTGGCTAGTAAGTATATAGAGTGTATTATGTTATTCTCCACATTTTCTGTATATTTGAAATGTTTCACAATAAAATGAAGCAGCTTTCCCAATCATATAAATATTTCCCAAACAAACAACAGCTATTCCAGAGATTCTCAGGAGATAAAGAGGGACAGGGATAATGGGGTTGCGGGGGGGGGGGGGGTGAAGGAATAAGAGAGCTGGGTATAGAAGAGACATTCCTCTCTGACTCTTTGAAGCCTGGAAGATAATTTTTCTCCCAAAGGTTAAGGAAAGAATTCAGCTATATAAATGTGAGGAGGATAGGAATAATTAATTCATTGTTAATCCAGAAACCAGATTACTTTACAGAGTGTATATAATCCAAAAACATCATTAAGTTTAAAATACTTACTACAACCCCACTCTTGGTGATAGTTTCTCTGTATGTGAAGTTGCAAATAGCCCAGGCTAAGTAATATGTGGACATGAGAGGGGTCTGTGAAAAGTGATCCGTAACCCATCCATCTTCCTCAAACACGGAAGTTTCCACTGGCATATTGGATAAAGATAAGTAGGTTGCTTGATGCTTGATGCTGATTTTAAAAGTTGCCTTGTAGATGGGCTCATCAAAACAAGGAAATGCTTTTCTGGCATGTGTAGGCGAAAACTGAGTAACACCAAGGAATCTGAAAAACAGAAAATGACATTCCCAATTACATATATGGCTTCAATTATGATCACATAACATATTATTGCCAAATTCCAAGGTACTTTCCTTTTCTGAACCAAGCTTAAGTTCATATATAGCATAAAAGCACAATACACATATTTCCTCAACAATAAAAGTTCTTTGGGGAAGTTTTTGTCTCAATTAATGTAAATTCTCAATCCAGAGCAGTGCCTATTAGACAAAACACTATACAGAAAAACAACTCATTGGCATCACATTGGCAAACACTGGAAACTAATAATCCTCTTGTTTGGCATGCCTCCTTTTCCTCCCTGAAGCTGAACAACATGTAAAGTCAGTGAAACTAAAATCCAGAAGTTGTCATCACATATGTATAGAACATAGACCATCACTGGGAAACATCTGTGTTCTCAAATTTCATCATGACCTGATTTTAGTAAGAACATGGACTTTGAATTCTGACAGAACTTGGTCTGTATTCTGGATCTACAACATTCTTACCCATACCATCCTGTACAATTACTAAATTTACCTAAAGTGTAGTTGTTCATTGCTTAAAATAAAAATAATCTTGTTTAACTCAGAAAAAAAGCTTTTGTAAAGCTTAGGGTGGGAAAAAAGAGAATGTGAAGCACCTATCATGGTGAATAGATGAATAGCACCCAGTAGGCAGTTAATAAACAGCAGCCAGTCAAAAAATGGCAGCCACTGATTGACAATATCTTCAACCTTTCTTAGAGTGTTGTAACATATGTTTACATTGAGTACTGTAGACACCATTGCTTTTTACTACTCATAATATATATTTTTATATTACTATATTAATATAATAAATATCTGTATAATAAACCTATCAATGTGTACATATAAAATATATTTAATGCCCTCAAGTTTTCAGATCAAGCTGCAAAACTGCTTATTAAAATGCTAACTAGAAATAACTTTTTTCACATTTTATGGTTACAAATGAAAATGCTCATATTAAGGACTTTAAGAAGGACACTCTTTAAACTTAAAAAGGTCATTATTTATGAAAACATTCATGACAAGAGTTCATTACACTTTTTTAACAATACAAGTTGCAAAACTTGATATAACGCAAGTCAATATCAGACTCTTGGTAAAACATTACTGAGTTCTAAAGTTATTTCTTTAAAAAGCTCTTTCCCCCTTAAGTAATTCTGCCACCTCTCCCCTCACCGTCATCCAAGGTATGTACATGGTTAATCTAACATGGCACACTTTCCTACTGAGCCTGAACTTGGCCTCAAAATTCTCAGCACAGCACTTCAGTCAGCTACTACCAATCAATAGGTGTTGATGTGTGTGTTGAATCTTATTGGCTATCCTTGGCTCAAACCAGGAGTTGTAAATGTTTAGGCCATTTTAAAATGATACAGCTTACATTTATCATTGAGAGCCTACCTTTTTGAAGCTTCGTTTTGAAGTAGGGAAAAATAATACATTTTTAAGATTAATTGTTTACTGACTTTCAGAGAAAGAGTTTTTGATAGTTATCTTGGAAACAGTACTGGACTGCTCCATACCAGGGTTGGATAAATCACTTAACTGCCTGAGCCTATTTTTTCATTAATAGAAGGAAAACAGTAATGTTTTCTAGGACTTCCTTACAAAACTATTGAGACGATAAAACGAGACAACATATGGAAAACAAGTTTTAACTATAAATCTTCAGAAAAATATAAGGTTAAAGTTGGAAGCAATCTTAGAAACAAACTGTCCAACTCTCATGAATTTCTAAAATGAAAAAGTAGTTCCAGTAGGAGTAAGTGATTTGTCCAGAGTTACACAGGCAATTAGTGCAAAACCAGGTCTAGAATTCACTTTTTCTATATCTGAATAAAAGGTAATTATATTTCAAAAACAGTAAAATTAATCTTTAGCCATAATTTGTAAACAATATTTTAATTCAACTGTTGGTAATAAAAGTTCTTTCCAAATTTGCCAGTCATGGTAATATTTTCCCTATTATTTTTACTGATAACAGTATGATTTTTGCTTAATTAAATATCAGTACCTTTTAGTTAAAATGTACCCATTTACAATTTTCTCATCACATATTTTTGTTTTATATAATGTTCTTGAACCTTATCTTTCAATATCATTAATTAAAATGTCCACCAACCTTGATATTTCTCTACTGAGGCTACTTAAAAGATATCTATGAGATTTTATATATGAAAAAAGTGTTCTCTTTTAAAGTATCTGAGAACTCCAATTCCAGTCATTGCACAATTAGATAGTGTCTGCCCTTCATTATTAGGTGCATGGTAGAATTTTTTTTTAAAGATATAACCACTTTGCCCTTAAGTTCTTTGCAAACTAATTGAAAAGAATATCTATATTTATATATTCTAATACTAATAATACTATGGGGAAGGTTCTACAAGAGTTCAACAGAGTGGTTGCAATTAGAATGTATTAGTCATTATATAAAAGTCAAAGGTGTCTTTAGCACTAAGTAATTAATGGGTAGGAATTTATTAGATATAGAAATTCTAAATACCTTTGGGCTAATGGGAAATTAATAAACCAAATATTTATGCAAAAGAATCACATCTTTTTGCCTTACATAGTAAGTAAATGTGTTAGTAAAGCTAGCAATGTAAATAACTGATTCTCAGAGTTGAAAGGAACTGAAGAAATCATTTAGTGATTTTTTCTGCAATTAATATTCTTAATGAATTCATACATACAGTATATATCTATACACAGAGGGCCAAAATATACACTGATAGCGTCTAAATGAGAAAATACCAATTTCACAGTCTGGCACCTAAGGATGATTGCAATTGAATTTCAATTCAGTATTTAGAAAATCAAAAAAAGTCCCTTGGTAAAAAAAGAGCAGTAGGGTTAGATTACATGTAAGGTCTTTTCCAAGTCTGAGATCCTATAACTGAACAAAACTTAAACATAAAATATTCCAGGAATTTGATGAGGTTAATTACACTACCACTAGGTAGCTTTTTCCTATAAGTTCTATAATGCATGTTCCTCTCATTTGTTGAGTGTTTAATACTGAGGAGAAATATCTTTGCATCCTTCCCTCAAGGAGTTTACAGTCTAAATAAAAGAAATTAAATATATACTTAAATAGGCCATGACAAAGAAGAGAAATGTAGGAAGAAATTACATTCCCCTACAGCAGGGTTTTTCAATATCAGCATTACTACATTGTAGGTTGGTAATATTCATTGTCCAGGGCTGAGCTATGCACTGTAGGATGTTCAGCAGCAGCATCCCTGGCCTCCACCACTAGATGCCAGTGGTACCACCTCTTCCCAGTTGGGACAACCAAAATGTCTCCTGACATTGCAAATGTCCCCTGGGGGGACAAAATGGACCCAATTGAGAACTACCAGCCTGAAGAACTAAAGGAAACGGAAGAATTGGTCTTGGAGCCCAGGTAGTATTTTAAGGGTCAAAGACGATGGAGAAGTGAGCAAATTGACTCTGAGCAGCACTAAAATAAGCCTTTAAAACCACTTTGACTCACATATTGAGTTTGCGCCCTGTCTGCTCTCTTACAGCTTCTGGGTTTATCAGATCTCAGTATTGCCAGTCCATCTCTAACACCTCTCTCACCCTTGATACTCTCCTTTCTAACAAGGAGGTCTGATTTCAGGCTCAGTGCCCAACAGTGACTGCTGGGTTTCAAAATATAATCTAGTCTTCACTGCATATATTTTACAGTTGTCTTCAGTTGGTGGAAATAAGGCTTCTTTCCTGCTTACTGGCATTAAAAAACATCAAAGAGGGCTCTAGAGAAGGTGATTTGGGGTAGAAAATAATGAGTTTGGATTTAAATAAATTTAAGTGAGTCTGAGGTAATAGGTAGCAGGACACCAGGTAGAAGAAATACGAAAATATCATTAGAAATAGAAAACCTTTTAATATATCTAAAACAGATATGAAATACATATGTAAATACAACAAGTAGTAAAATAAAACAGCAGGGGGCAGAAGTTAATGGGGGGAAAGTATTTTGTTATCTGTTTTTTTTCCCTTGCTTTTTAAAACAAAATCATTTTTTAATCTTTTAATGAATCCCTCTATGACCATAAAAAATTCCACTTCCAAATGTGACATCCTGAAAGTGTCATTCCAAGGACGTCACTTGAGCATAACTAGAAAAATATGAATAGCAAACCTGCATTTTAATTCTCTTCTATCTAAAATAAATTACTTGATTTCTTAACAACTTCTCTATTTGACATTTTGGTTGAGCTAAGGAGAGCTTAAAGCTCTATGTTGCCTCTGAAGGATATAAAGAATTGATTTCTTCTTATTTCTGCGGAAGTTCACCAGGCAAGCTACTTGTGTCAGGTCATTATTATAAGATTCAGCAGAAGTAATGCATTAATGTTGGTTGATATTGCCAAGAAATTACAGTATGTGATACAAAACCATTTCTGTTCCATCATTTTCAGTTTGCCTTTTTATAAAGTTAAAATATGCAGAGGCAACCAACATTTGCATAGCACGATTCGTATTAAAAATTGATTCATGACTTTTCACTGTGGAACCCACCAAAACCAAGAGAACCTCACAAACGGTGTGGCGTATTTCAGAGGTTTCCGTTTTGGCCACTTCTATGCACACCACACACACAGCACAGTGAAAAATGGTCTTTGAACTTGCTTCTGTTGAGATTGCAAATTGCCTAGCATTGTCATAGTTTAATATTGGTAATAAAAACCCCCAAGATCTAAAGAAAAGTTCTAATGGCAATCTAGTTACTATTCAACTGTTCATAGTAAAATGGGCTCAGTTACAAGGTCATGGAAGTTACACATGTCCCATTTAAAGTTAAGGTTGTTAATCAAAATGCAAATTATTGCTCGATGAGAAAACATTTTAAGTCAAAAAGCATGTTGTTTAGACTGTGTGTTTTTATGTACTTCAATGAGTCATTAAACCTCTGCCATTTCAGAAGAAAAGTACTCCTGCTGAATATTCAGTGCTATAAGCAAGCGTGGAGTCTATTTTTTTAAATAACCATTCTAGTAAACTAAAAACATAATGCAATAATGCCAGCAATATGTATGTAGGAAGTGGAGCATGTGTGAATAATCGTGTTATAAAAACAGAGCATAACATTCATAATTGTTTTCCTATTTATGTACTAAATACTCTTATCAAAATGAATACTGAGTGTTTGATCACCACTGATGAAGAGTATTATGAATACATAACATTATTGTCCTGAGCCATAATATTAGGTTTTCATAAGAACAAATAAACTAGTGTCTGAGGCTCATTTGTTTGATATTGGAAAGAGGCAGAGCCTGGTGTAAGGATTATAAAGTACTGCTACTGTCAGAATGCCAATAAAGTCTTAGGAACAATATCAAATGACTGATGTGTCTTTCCCTTGGTACTGGGGATGCTTCTGTCTGCTGTCCTGGCTTCCCGTGACAAGGGGAGCATCCTCCCGGCCCTCCCATCGCTGGTTTCTGCTGTTCTCACTACTGGTAGAGAGCAGTGCCATAATCCCAGAATGTGCATCCCTTTGGTCCCCCACACCCTTCCTGCTCCCTCAACCCTCTCCACCCCTCAGTGTCTGAACCAAGCTGGGGACCTACCTAGCTGTGAAACACCACAGCCTTTCTCTGCGCTCTCCTCCTCCTGGTGAAAGGGCCCTGTTCCTTGCCCTCCTGTGTTTTGAACTCTGCTAAGGTGGCATAGCAAACAGCCGTGGAAGGAATGCCCACAGTGACCATTTCCCCACCGACTGGGTCCTCAGGGGCAACCCCGAGGCAATACATCGGCCCTACCTGACCTCGTACCAACCCAAGTAGTAGCTCTCCAGCCATAGAATCATAAAATATTAATACCCACCAAAGTGCTTTCCAATTGCCGGGCCTGTCCTAAATGCCTTATTTCTTAACTCCTGTAATCCTCACAATAACCCTGTGAAACGGGCTATCATTATCACCATTTTCCAGATGAGGACACCAGACCCAGAACAATTAGGAAACTTGGGCAAGGTCACAGAGCTAATCAGTGGCAGAGTCCGAACATGAACCCAGGCAGTCTGGTTCCAGAGTCCCTAAGCACGCTAAACACGCACACACGTTTCCATCAAGCAAACAACCACAGTGGCTAGAACAGATGCTTAAAAGGGATAAAAAGTAACCAGCAGCAGTCATTTTAAAATGCCATTCTTTGTTCATCCTCTGATTTTTATTTTTTTATTTTTTTTTGAGCAAAGATCTCAATAATTAAATTAAACCTTCACCCTGCAAGTCAACACATGGCCTCACCGGGAGGGGTGGGTTAACCCGTCTCTGCACCACCAGTGCCAGAGCTCCTTAACCCCGGGGCACTCAGCACCCAGAGGCTGAGAGGGTGCACCTGCAGGCAGGTGAGCCTGGGGCCCTTCACCCCCATTCAGCCCCACCCAATCGTGCCAATCTTCTTCCACCCTCACAGCCCAGCCACCACCCTCTAGCTGTGCCTGTTTATGAATCATTTCATATTGTCCCAGAAACTTGAGAAAAGCAGGGAGTATGTTTCATTTTTATGTTCTCCCAAATTCTATGCAGTAAAATTCTTTCTATGGGAGAAAGCATCCACTCTCTAGTGGCAGAAAACAGGGTTGCATGGGACTTTGAAAATCTGGAGGAACCCAGCCACTATTGCAAATCTGAGGGGATGTAAAGGACATGCAAAGAAATTGAAAGAACAACACTGACAACGATGATGATGATGATCGCTGGTGGCTGGGGGGTGAATATGGGGTGACGGAGGAATGCCTTCCTTACAGACTATAAAACACGTATGCATTAAAGGTAAATTATTTCTTCCTCAATCTTTCTATATAATTCTTTGAAGTCATGCTTAAGTAAATGAGTCCTAGTCTTGTAATATTATCAATCAAATGTCACCACCTCACAGCAAACCTACACTGACACCTGGTACTGTTGTCTCAAGCCCATCCGCAGACTCAGCGGCAAACTTTGGTTTAAGGAAATAAACATGTTGTGCAGACCAACAAATACAGGGAAGCCAGTCACAGGTCCGCCTTTGCTTGAAAGAGATCCAGAGCAAATAGGCCCTATTTGGAGTTGCTTTGAATAAATAAAAATATGGGTGAACTAATTTAACTCTTTTAGAGAAACTGTATACTTTCTTACTCTCCAGGGTGATCAAATCAGATGGCACCATGGAAAAAACACGGCAAGGCAAACCCCATTATATGGATTTTCCTCCCTGACTGATTCATGAAATGGTCAAAGCTTTTTTTAAAAAAATATTTTCTAGATTTAGATTAGTGGTGGCATTTTGAATTGAGACCAAAATTCAGCAGCATTGGACTCAATTTGGCCATATGGTTATGTGTGCCTGACAGGAAAACAATGAGCTAAGTCCATTAAGGAATCATATAAAAAAAAGTTCTCACAGAATTTTCAATTCAGAGCCTTCTGTAGGGGGCAAAAAGCTACATACAGCAACTTGTTCGTGTAAAGCTACTTCCTCACCAGAGGGACTGGGAGAAATGAAGTTTCTTTCAACATAAAAGCAATGTGGTCGTTTTCTTGCTTTAATTTAAATATCATGATTACTAATTAATTCATTTCAAAAAAAGGACAAGGCATGAAACCCTATATATTAATACAACAAAAGATCAAATGCCTACCCATAAAAACTTCTGTGCTCTCCACAAAAGTGTGTTTTGGGTTTTTTGTTTTTGTTTTTGTTTTTTTGCAATTCTTTTAGAGAACTGCAGTGTTATTTTCCCATTTTACTTGGAGATCACAGTTTCTCTCTAAATAATCCCTGATAGAAAAAGACCTATTTTAATTCTGTCTTCTGGCACTGTGGCATGTTACAGACCCAATCAAAGATTTGTCAAAGAAAAACAGTCTCCCTTTTGAAAGTGAATAAAATGTTCATTTACTTTGGTAAATCTCCTCTTTCAGTTAGACCATCTGGATCTAAATTAAGGTACCCAACTTTGAACATGGGTATGCTCACCATCTGGCTACCCAAAAGCGGCAATTACTTCAGGTAAATGAACATTTTTACCTAATTCTGAGCAAGTATATTCTACTATAGAATTCTAGGGCATAAATACACACCCTTTTTATCTGCCTGTTACACACGCACTTGAGGAAAAAGTGACTGTGTATTCTGCCTAATGGAGATAATTTACTGCTGTGTGTAAACATTTCAAATTTAAGACAATTTATTTACTTATTTTCAGTATTCAACAAGTGATCCATTTTCCCTTTAGCCAAATGGCCAACAGAAACGAGAGGATTTGGCTCAAGTAGAGAAACTTTGGGCTTCAATGGGGAACTTGTCTTCCAACCTTTCTCCGGGGCAGTCTGGGAGCCAGGAAAGAGAAGTCTTCCCTGTAGGACAGGACCAGGCCCCCTCCAAAGCCTTCCAGAGCTCAAAGGTATCCAGCACATGGTGAAATCTAATTTTCCTGCCCTCACCCAAACTGTTTCTCTCAGACCTCTGAGCAAGGAGTTGAAAAATCAGATTGGGAAATTCAGGAGTTGTTTCCACACAGGCTAAGGGGACTGAATTGTAGTGTTACTCTTTTAAATAGTTCAAGGTGCTTAACGTGACCCCTCATCGGCAGATTAAGTATTTGTTTTCATTGCAGAAATGATCTGATAATTAAATTGGCAAAAATGATGGCTTACTAAAGACCAAGGTATTTAATCATTAATCAAACGAAAAGTCTGAGTCTGTATCGGTGTCCTTTGGAAAGTGTGTTTTAAAATGTCAATTTACATTGCATTTTGGGGATGAAAACATCACCGATAAAAGTTTAACCCTGGCTGAGTTCCTGATAATGGCATGTTTAAAAATGCTCCCAGTTGCTCTAGTAATAACAACAACCAAAGATAAATGTTAATATATGTAATGTTGAGATAATTGTGAAATAGTTTATTTCTTTTGCCTTATCAACTCCAGTTATCAACATCCAAGAAATTATCATATCACTCTGGTATGCAAGGAGGAAAAAAAAAAAGGGAAACAAGACTTTCTCTAAGATGCTGTTTAGAAATAAAACCACGCTGGGATCTCCAGAAACATCGAATTCCGCATTTCTATTGGGATGCAGAATTTGGCCACATATGCACTAAACTTTCAACCAAGTTATTTGCATCTTTGGAGAAGCCTTAAGAAGAGAGTTTGAATACAAATATGCACCATGGGTATAAGAAATCAGTTAGGGTCAAGCAGAAACATCTGGCCTTTTTCAAGAGTCCTGTTAATTTGAAAGCACTGACCCAAAACAAGCTCAGTTCCACCAAACACATTGTGGCATGGCTCAAAAAACAGGATTTGTTGAAGTACTTACTTCACCACAGATTGATCAGTAATGATATGCAGCTCCCAGTATTGACATTTGGATACAACAAGTTTGTTTCTAAACCTAACATGCACATTTACCTTCTCTGCCTTTAACCCCCCATTTGATATGATCATGGGTTTAATCTGCATGCCTTCGAATGTTGGAGGAAGTGGTGGGAGGGGATTTAAATTGTCCACATCTGATCTTAGGAGAATGAATAATTTATACATTCACTTATAGATTTTAACTATCATACAACTACTACAGCATTGGACAATTTATTTATATGATGTTACTTCATGGTACTCTATAAATAATAAAGCATTTGTGTTCTCCCCGAACACACTGAAATTCCCCCAGCCTCTTATACAATAACTGCTGAGAGTTTTCAGACAACAGGAGCCCTAGCCCAGGGATCAGAAAACCAAAGTTCACGTCCCAGCTCTCCACTGACAAGCCTGCTGCCCTCAGGCACCCTGGCTGCTCAGAGCCCAGTTTAGTGCAGTTGGGAGAATGACTTGAGGACAAAGGAGGCTCTGCCAGTGGCATCATTACTAATATCCAACCTGCCTCTGCTTCTACGGTTGCCAATCTCATTTTCTGTTGTTCCGAAGTCCTACAGTCATTTAATTAATCAGTTATTTTTAATGCAATGGGTTAGGGCAAAAAGCAAGAATAACTTTTTTATTCACTCAGCAATACGCTTGAGGGCTAACTACCACGGACACTCAAAACAGTTAACATTTACAATGAATACTCTAAATGCCAGGTAGAGGGTCAAGTGATTTTCAATCTATTAGCTTATGGACACCTGCAACAATCCTGAGGAGAGTCTCATTATTATCATCCCCAAATTAAAAATAAAAATATTGGGCCCAGGAGCCACACAGCCCTGCTTTGTGGGCTAAGGGACAAGTTACGTGAGTTCTCTGTGCCTTCATTTCCCCATCCGTTATCCATTAAGCAATAAGCTCTAGAGGTAGTCAGGGATTGGTGACTCAGGTTTCTCTGCTTGCTCAAGTCTGCAGCTGGGATGTGACTCCCGGTCTGTTGGACTCCCAAGTCTGAGCTCTAACAAGTGGGTGAAAAGACCCACAGACTCTCAAATAAATAAATAAAACAGATTACTGCCCAAATCCAAACACCATCAAGGCACTCGCTAGCAAGGCATTTGAGACTGACCGCTAGCTTTCCCTCCAGTCACCAAAGGAGTCAGAAACTCGGGAACAAACACCTGCAGTCACTGCCTTGGGCTGGAGCTGGAGGCACCCGCGAGGACCTCCTCACCGGCCCCGCCCCTTTAGTCTGTCACCGGACTGGCTCGCTCTCACTACTCTAAATCTCAACTTCCAGTTTTGGAAAACTTTATGCAGCTAAAGCCCATTCTCTGCTCTGTGCCAGCCAGATAATAGGCGAGGTGGGCATTTGGGGGGGGGGGGGTCGGGTAGGAAGGGGATTTGCCCTGCCCTTTCCTGCGCTGACAATCCCCCATCCCCACCCCCATGAGCAGCTGCCCTGGCCTTTTGTCACTAACTTATATTTCCTCGACGGTAACTTGGCAGGACTTTTGACATTACCCTGGCATCGCTCAGATTACACACTACTCTTTAAAAAAAAGAGCCCAGCGCTGGCTGGCTAAGGAACTTGGACGGACAGGGAGGGAGATCCAGACTAGAGGAGGGGTTAACATTCCTCGTCCGCCACTGGTGAGTTTGTGGAGCTGGCAACAGTGAGAGCTCCGGCACCTGGGGGACCCTGAGGGTTCTGGGTGATCAGCCTACCCCACCTTGCCTTCTCTCCCCCACCCTTCGCTTCCCGGACGCCGGGCGGTTCGCGGGGGTCGCAGGCCGCCCAGCGGTGAGCGCAGCCTGGCGGGGTGGGGCGGTGCCGGGCGCCGCCTCCCTCCGTACCTTCTCTCCCCGTGGAGCACGTAGGAGCTGCGGAAGAAGCCCAGGAGCTCGTTCTCGATCAGGGCGTTGTAGATGATCTTCAGGTTGTAATTCCTCTGCGCGTCCAGGGTCCGGTTGAGCACCACCACCAACACCTGGGTTGGCGGGTAGAGGAAAAAGCCGGCCACCGGGACAGCCCCGGCCACCCGGTCCTCGGCCACCTGCACCTTCTCCACCGCCACCCGGGAGGCGTGCAGCACGACGTAGCGGGTGGCGTTCCGGCACGCGATCTCCACGTTGACCTCGCCGGCGAAGGTGAAATTCTCCATGAAGGCGGTGAGCATCAGATTGTAGTGCAGCGGCTTGAGGTGGCCGGACAGGCGCAGCTGCGTCCAGGGCTGCCACGGCTCCTGCTCTGCCTCCGACGGCGGCTGGGCGGACGGGGTCCCGGGGGTGGTCTCCCCGCCCGCGTCTGGCGGCGAGGAGTCCCCGCCGGCTCGGTGGTCGTGCCGGGCAGAACCCGGGAGGCTCCCATTGCCACCGCGCGGCGGGAAGCCGGCGGGGCCGCCGTCTGCGCCGGGCGCCGCGCTGGCCCCGCACTCGTCGAAGCGCAAGCTGAGCAGCACGGCGAGCATCGTGACCGCGAGCAGCGCCACGATGGACACGGCGAAGGCCAGGACGAGCCGCTTGTGCACCGTGATGTGGCGCTCGGTGGTGCGGGGTCGCACCCCCACGGAGTCCGCCCACGGGTCCGAGAGCCCCCTGCCGCCGGCCCGGAGCGCGGCGTCGTTATCCCCCATCGTGGCCGCGAAGGGTGAGCGGCTCTTCTCTGCCCCCTCCTCCTCCTCCTTCTTCTTCTTCCTCTTCTTTTT
The DNA here is from genome assembly GCF_951640355.1 of Cnephaeus nilssonii. Classification (NCBI taxonomy): domain Eukaryota; kingdom Metazoa; phylum Chordata; class Mammalia; order Chiroptera; family Vespertilionidae; genus Cnephaeus; species Cnephaeus nilssonii. Next base: position 67,034,352 of record NC_137077.1, on the reverse strand, counting down.
CTTCTTCTTCTTTTTCTTCTCCTCCTCTTGCTCCCCCCGCTCGCCGTCCAGGGCCATCACACCGCCTCCTCCCCCGCCCCCGCCCCCTCCAGCACCCCCCGCGGGCTGGCCACCCGGGCCAGCGCCGGCGCAGGCATCAGAGAGCGCACGCGGGTAGAGGGCGCGTCGCCAGCCGGGACCCCGGGGAGGCTGGCCTGGGTGCTTTTGAGACGGGCTCTAGCCGCAGGCGACGGCACCCTCCGCGCCCCCCATCAGCCCCGCCTCTCTCCTGACACCGGCGGCCGAGGCGCGGGGTGGCGAGCTCTGGGACGCGCCCAACTTGGAAAGCGTCTCTCTCGTCCCGACGCGCGCTACTTCTCCGGCGAGCGCGGGGCGCCCGGGCACATGCTGCCCCCGCCCCTGTGCGCCTGCGGCTCCCGGCTCGCCCTCCCCTGCGCCGAGCTATCGCCCGGGGCCGCGGGAGCCTGCCAGCGGGTCCTTGGCTGGAAAGGACCGGGAGCGGTGGAGAGGGAAGTTAGGGCTTCCGCTTTCTCTCCCCACTCCGGCGGCGGCGTTCAGTCCTCCGGGTGGGCTGTGCTCGCAGCAGCAGAGGCAGCAGCGGCGGCAGACTGGGCGCCCGAGCCATGCACCCCGCAGCCGGGAATGAGAGGCTGGCCGGGGAGGAAGCGACGGGGGTGAAGCAGCCGGGGGAGGTCCCAGGGCCGCAGAGCTGCGCCGGGAATCTGTCCTGGAAGAGCCTTCTCTTCTCCCTGGACACTTTAAGCGGTGGCGGCGGCCAGCGGCGAAAGGTTGCAGACCGGACGGCGAGCCTCCCTCTTTCCGATGTTGCTGTGACGGCCGGAGAACACAAGTGAGCAAGAAGTGCCAGGCCGGGCCATCCCCTTCAGGTAGATGACGCCCTGGGTTTCCTCGTTATCCCCGTGGGGAGAGCCAGAGTGCGTGTGTGTGAGTGCGTGTGCCTGTGTGTGCTCGTGTGTGCGTGTGCACAGGCTCCAGGTCTAGATTACCCAGGCTACTCTGGCTGCATTCGGGGACTGAAACTCCCGGAGAAAGGCAAAGGAGAGAGCGAGGGAGCGCGAGGAGGCAGGGAAGGCGGGAGGGAGGGGAGCGGCGGAGCGGCTGAGGCAGGCACTGGGAGATTAGAGAGCTTTTCTCCTCTCTGTCACACTAGACACCCACAGCCACAGAGGGGGTTGCTGAGCCGCCTGCAAGAAGTACATTGTAAATCTTCAGCGCAACAAGCCCCGCAGTCACCCCTCTCCCCGACTCAGCCTCACCGCGTCTCCCCGGAGGAATCCTGGAAGCCTTGGGCTATTAACACCAAGAGCAAAGGCAGATCCTGTGGGGAGACTTGGCGGTGTCAGGTTTCACATCAAGCTCGCGGGAGGATTTGGAGGATTGTATGTAAAGTAAAATAAATTCTCCAAAGCCTAACTGCGTGTATTATGCAGTGTGATGTGTCCAGGTGTGCAGTATTAACAGAAGGATTAGCAATGAACTATTAGAATCCTTTAGAAATAAAGGCTAAAGAAAAGATCACACACACACACACACACACACACACACACACCCCTATCAAATAATTTCTATTTTTAGATTGGGGGCATGGTTAAAATACAATGCCTTCAGTGTAACATTCAGGACTAAAAACTTGAGACTGAGAAAAACTGGGAAGATGAGCCCCATTTAGACTTACTGGAATAGTGAACACATATATTGCATGATCGGTAGTTTTTCACTTGAACTAGCCACAATTACTTTTTTGCTGTTTTTAGTGTTGTCATGAAAATTGTTTAAACTCTTTCCAAATAGTTATCAGTAGAAAGTGTTTATTGGCAACAGGAGCATCAAAACAGGTCCCTAGCCCATTGGCTGCATATGGACCCTTGTCTAAGTGTAGAGAAGTTTTAACTTATATGTAGAGTGTACATGAGTATATTGGGCTCCTTAGAATTTGTGTGAAAAACCTTAATTGGAACAATATTCAGAAAAGAGCCATCCCAATGGTAACAACTAAGAGGTAAGAGTCTCTTTTTTTTTTTTAATAAAACCAAGTGTGATGGGCTTCAGAGTGAAAGAAAGAAAGAAAGAAAGAAAGAAAGAAAGAAAGAAAGAAAGAAAGAAAGAAAGAAATGAGAAAGAAGTAATTCTTTTTATATTTCTTCACATCTTCAAATCCTGAAGGGATTTTAAAAATCACATCCTTTTTTTTTTTTTTTAAGGAATGTTTAATGTTACTTGCTTTGGAATCCTGAAAATATACAATTAAAATATTGTGTTTGTCTTTAAAGCATGACCAGAAAGAAGAGACCAAATACACATCATCTTTAGCAGGACAACCACTGAAAACGTAGCCCTGATCCATAAAGCTCATTTCCGTTTATCCCCAGATGGGACACAGGTCCATTGCCATACATTCTAAATGTCCATTTGAAGCGTTTTTAAATGATGATGAAAGGAAGTGCCAGGGTGGGGTTTTTTAAAGCATGTTGTATGTGGGCCGTTAGCAACAGACCAAGGGAAATGCCACATTCTGTTCAAGTTACTTTTTTCTGTTCTGTTTTTAAATCTCTGTGCTCTTGTTGTCCATATGTATCTGGTTGTATGCATTTTAAGAGTTGAGGAGTTGGGGTTCACTAATTTGGTTGTTGCTTTTCTTTACAGAATCAGGAAATACATTACAGGCAGGCATAAAGAGCTGTGTGACTCTTAGCAGGTTACCAGACTTCTCTGAGCTCAGGGTATGAGTCTGGCAGTTCAGGATTATTGATCTACAGTCCATGGATTCAGTTCATTTGGATTATGAGAGGAATCTGGGACCACCCCCAGAAGTCTGAGAACCACAGTTTAAATGAAAAGCTTACTCACTAAGCAATATTTAAGACCTTTCTCTAAAATGCTTTTAATCAAGAAAAGATTCAAAGGCCTTTTCTGGTCTTCCTTGTTTTTATCAATGAGCTTAATGTGCTTTTGAAATTACTAAAATGCAGTTCTCAGATATTTCTGAATTAAAGACTATATTTCCCAATTAGTAAAGTCTCTACTGATTGTGATTACATTAGTGGACGGGTTATCTTTGAGATCCAAGTAGAGTGGACACAAGCTTATTAACACAAAGTGGACACAACTTATTAAAACATAGATTCTCCTAAAGTGCATCTTTATCCAGTGAACTCAATATCAAAGTCAAGTGCATAAATATTTTTTTCTCTCAAGTTGATGTTACAAAAGGATCCCAGTGAGTTTTCCTTTTTTTTTTTAATTTTTTTTTTTTATTTCTGAAAGCATATAACACCCTTCCCTTGAGAAGCAAGCACTTTGGTAAAATAATATTTTCTAGAGAATGCCCATTCTACATTCTAACAAAGAAAAAAAATTTTCAGATTGTGTACCTAACAAAAATATTAAAGCAATGATTCACTAATGCTCCTATGAAGAATTGCCTTCAGTGTTGTGGATCACTAAATTTGAGATAGTTTTGACTTTGCCAACACTAGGGCCCTGTAGTGGAATAAGACTTTCCAAAGTGCCTGATGCTTCTCTCAGAAACACATTTATTGTTGGGAGAATTCTATGATTATTTTCTTAAGCTAATCAATGTCTTTAAAGCCATTCTATAGTTATATATGATTTAGGGGTTTGTAAAAGTTAAAATAATTTGAGTGATTAATATACATGAGGCCAAACAGAAGTGATTTGAATTAAATCTACACTTTGGCCCTGAAAATAATCAAAATGAACTAACTACCTTCAGTGAATGAGCTGGCTTCGGAGTCTTTACCCTTTGATTGCTCACACTTGGACTGCTTTTTTTTTTCTTTTCACACTGGTTTGTATGTAGAGGCACACTTAAGTGTCCTTGTATACTCAGCCCCTTCAAGTGCAATTAGTGCTCTGTACCAGAGGCATCTTGGCTCGGGAGAAAGAACTAAGTCCCATCTGCCCTCACTCCCCTACATTATCCTAACCTAGTTACTTAGATTCCGTTTCTTGGTGTGTTGATGTAAAAACTGTATCACAGGAGTTAGATGAGGTATCCTCAGAAGTCTCTTCCAGTCCTCAAACTTTTTGAAAGAAATTCCAACTCTTAGACACTAGTCTCATTATGCTCTCAAGGGATTTTTAATTAATCTTCTTCATTGAGAAGCAAACAAAGTAATTAAAAACTAAGTTTCATGTGTGAAGAGACTTTATAAAAATATGCTGTACTGGAAAAAGCACATGGTGGGGAAACAACCCCTGCTACTGTGGCGGTGAGGATAGGACTGATATCTTTTATGAGAGGATAGGTTCCTGAAGACCTCACACCCTTGGAGACCAATGCTGATGAGAATGGCTGAATGGCGGAGTCTCTGTTTACCAGCTAAGGTGGTGCCGCCATGTGGCAATAATAAAACAGCAGTTTGAAATTTAAGATTGTGATCATTTGATGTAATTTTATTTGAACTACCTTCAGTGAATGAGCTGGCTTCGGAGTCTTTACTCTTTGGTTGCTCACACTTGCACTGCTTTTTTTCTTTGAGGAACTCATATTATTGCAGACTTTACTTATGTTTGTATATTGCATAATTTCAAAATATCATACCATTTGACCACAGCATCTGTCAACATTGTTGATGAGCTTTAGATGAGAAATACCCTTCTAGATAGGATATTCTAGATAGAACATTCCTCATGACCATAACGATGGAAAGAGGACAACTGTGTAAAATTAGCCATCATTAAGACAGTGCAACTTTGTGATGTCTGTGGTTTGCCAACTACAATTAACACCTTGATGTAACTATTGTCTGACTTTTGTGTATTTAAAAAGATTAATCTGAATGGAATTATATCTAAATTTGATTATATTTTTTCTCACATAAAAATAGATGAACATTAAAAGGAAAACACTTTCTAACCTATTAAAAACTACATACTACTAATCCTAGGAAAGTCTCCTCATTAATCTTACACCAAAACAGAACCAGTCTTACAGCATAAAAGGAGTATTTTATGGCACATATAAGGAGAAGGATAACCAAATATCCGCAATGTCATTCCCAATTCTATCATTAGTTATATCCAGAGAGGAGAGAATTAGGATCTCAGGAAAATTGTATTATTGTGTGGGGGTTTTAACACTAGATTAGAACTCTTCCATGTTCACTGTGCTTTGGTTTATGATCTCAGTACGAAAGCTCCATAAAAAGGCAAAAAATGTTTCATAGAAATGTTTGCAGTTTATGTATGAAACTTGCGAACATGATATACACTAAATTCTACAAGCAGAAAAGAAATTGGGTAACTTTCTGGAGGTGTTTCTGTTGAACTAGTCCAGTGGTCAGCAAACTTATTAGTCAACAGAGCCAAATATCAACAGTAAAACGATTGAAATTTCTTTTGAGAGCCAAATTTTTAAACCTAAACTTCTTCTAATGCCACTTCTTCAAAATAGACTCGCCCTGGCCGTGGTATTTTGTGGAAGAGCCACACTCAAGGGGCCAAAGAGCCGTATGTGGCTCGAGAGCTGCAGTTTGCCAACCACTGAACTAGTCCATTTGAACAGCACTCAAGAAATGGAAATACTACTAACTATACCAATATTGTTTTTACCACGAATTTATGGTAAATCTATGTTTCTAAATAAATATGGCAAAAAGAATAATAATAATAATAATAATAATAATAATAGCAAAGATTTTTCAAGGGGTTACCTTGCATCAGGTATTTGTCTAGGTACTGTAGGTTATATTGGTTTAATTAAGAAAATAACCTCATGGGGTCAATGCTGTTATTTATCTCATTTGATAAATGTGGAAACTGAGACTCAGAAAAATTAAATGATTTGCCCAGTCATTTAATTTGTAGATAGCAGAACTGGAATTCCAACCTAGAATTACTTCATCACCTGTACATTTAACCATTATGCCATACTACTTCCTGAAAGGTAAGCTAGATGTCAACTCTCCCATTGCATAATTGATATTTGCTGCATAATTTATGAAGTCAGTGCTAGGCGGAGTGCTAGAGCTATAGCATTGAACCCAACAGCTGTGGTCTCCATCCGCATTGTGCCTGGCACATGATGAGTGTGATGTGGGTATTTGTTAAATGAAATGAATAGAGAAAATGTAATATGATCCTAAGCAGAAAAAATAGTTATAATTTTATAAAGTACTGACAGAAATTAAAAAGGAAAGTGTTATACATCCTGGATTGAGAACTAAGTAGTTGAAAGAGTTTACGATAGCTTTTATTCATACTGTGGAACAAGCAGTTTATATGCCTTAGAAATCTTACCTCTTATTTGACAACTCAAATTTACATGAAATGAAAGTGGCGACACCTCTTTCAAACCATGAAAAGTATCCACTACAAAGATACACACCCACATGTATATAAATGTATAGTCATATAAAGATATAAAATTAGCCCTGACCGGTTTGGCTCAGTGGATAGAGCATCGGCCTGCGGACTGAAGGGTCCCAGGTTCGATTCCAGTCAAGGGCATGTACCTTGGTTGCGGGCACATCCCCAGTGGGGTTGCGCAGGAGGCAGCTGATCGATGTTTCTCTCTCATCGATGTTTCTCTCTATCCCTCTCTCTTCCTCTCTGTAAAAAATCAATAAAATATATTTTAAAAAAAGATATAAAATTATTCACTCTTCTTCCATTTAATAATAAAACACATGTTTACCTTATAAAACCTACAGAGAGACAGATATATATTGATCACTATAGCTCTTTAAATGAAGTAATTACAATACTTTCTCAAATTTGAGTAGCAAATGATCATTGTAATGGGTTGATGAAGATGTTAGGAGAGATATGGTAAAGTTTTTCTCTTTTAGATATTAAAATATCAATAATTTTGAGGTTATATACCTGAATGTGAGTATTTGAGAGCTGATTTTGATCTAGAGTGGTTTTTTTATTTTACATATTATACAGATTTTCTGAGTTAGTATTCTAGTCAAAGACACAGTCATTTCAGGAGAAACAACACATTTTGTTAGAAAATATTTTGCAAGCAAGCTATATATATATATATATATATATATATATATATATATATACACACACACACACAATAATAGTAAAACTAAAAAATGCATTGGTTTTCAACTCATTGAATTCCTACTTCTAAACTAAAAAAATAGATGAATTATAATATTTCCTTTAAAGTTATAGGACTGTTTATGCATAACACATATCTTAATTGTAAACTGAAGAATAGACTCTTAGTGGTCTATACCTTCTTGCTCATAATCAGAAATGTCTGCTAAAGAAGACCCAATTCCTTCTACCACTTGGAGCTATTACTAAGGATCATTTGTGATTCTTTACTTTCAGGATTTTATGCCAATGCTATGCGAAAATCATATCATTTTTTCTTTCTCTATACATGATTTTCTGAGAACATTTCCCCATTCACATCCAGGAACTACTCTCCAGGTTCCCTGAAAGGTAGGTGAAATAGGTATTTGGAAATATGTATAGAAATTATTCTTGGAATTCAAACAGTCTTTGGCTAAAATGCCTTCTTATTGGTGGTTTAAAAAGTTATTTATTTGTCATTATAAATATTAAAAGTTTATATGTATCATTATACTACAAATATGATGTTAAATAGGGTTTTTTTACACTTATATTAAAAGCATTCAGTTCTTGGCACTCTACAAAACATAAAAAAGAATTGGTCATAATGTATAACATAATGATTAGGAGTCTGTGTCTGGAAAGAAAAATTTTCCTACAAAAGAACTATTACACAGAAATATTCAAACTACTAACTTTTGACAATAACCAGCTGTTTGACTGAATGAAACTTTTTTAATCTAAAAAACTCTGTAGGAAAAAAGCAAGGAACCTGCATATAAACATCTTGAGTTTATTAGCACGTTAAAATTTGGATGGTCATGTCCTGAAATAGGGTTAATTCTCATAATAGAATTGATTTGGTATAAAAGTTGCCTGTGATCTTCGCTTTTGTCACTTTTCTCTTTAGTGCCACCTTGTGGGTTAGCCAGTAACAATAAATATAGGATAAGGTTTTGAGGTTTGGGTTTTATTTTTTGTTCTCTTTTCTTCTACTGCATTAGAACTAGTCTTAGAAAATAGTCTGGTAAAACTCATATGTGAAGCAATTTCTTTGTTTTCTCAGGGAAGCAACCACTTCACTAAAAGATATTTGCCATAACTCTGCAATTGGACATTCCGGACACCAGAACAGTTTCTCAGAGATTGGAAATATTGGAGTCTACACAAAAATCGATGTTCATTTACAGGGTAATCACCAAACTTGTCTTGGATAACGTAAGTGACAAGCTCTGACTTATTATTTTTCCATAAGAAAAATGTTTTCTTAAGTCGGTATCATTTCTACAACAGTGTCCCATGAGAATTGATTGTAGGTGATTTGAAACGCTGCTTAATCCCATTTTAGAAAACGCTTTTGTATCTGATTTAGTCTTATGTGCAGCTTCCTTCTCACATCAGATTGAATTTACATTGAGTTACCTTAGTTTATTTTAATTAGGCTGCAGTTATAAAGGAATGAGGAAAACTGAGTACAGTATGTTGAAACATCTCCTTTGAAGACACACGGGAAATGTGTTATACATTCCCTAATATTCTCCATGTATTAGAGATGCTATAGTAATCTTTTAAATAGCCAAACAACAACAAAAAAGAATAGTTTCTCCTCTTAGAAACACCTAAGTATGTTAGAATTTATTGCTAAGCGTTTTTGTGGTATAATGGAGAAGTAAATTTTGAAACGCCTTTATGGAGTTATTTCAGAGCAAGTGAAAATCACCTATAATCTGGTCTCTTTGAGAGTGTATGTAAATGTCCATACCTGAACTCCTTCTGCCCTTTTAGGAGTTGAAGGTTGTACCATGTGTTATGCAAAAAGTAATTTTCCCTGGATGTGCAATAAGGCCTCAGATTTAACCTATAACCCGAGTGTCATCAGCTATCAGTTATCTATGCTGGAAGCACACGAACAGCAACAAAAAGCATTCTAGGTGTTCTTGTGGGCTTGCAAAAATCTTATTAGAGAACCAAAGCAGCCAAATACTAACAGTAAGGCTGTAAAACCCTTAGAATTTAACTCTCTAATCATTTTTAACGCGAGCAAGTCTTACGGCTTTTCTCTGAAAGGAGTATATTGTGCTTTCCACTTCAAAAAAAGATGAGTTTTAGCTGTTAATTTTGTACCCTTGGAGATTTGAATCTCTCCATGACATTCGGACACATACATGTTTTCCTGTGGATTTGGTACAAGAGCAAATTAAAAGGTGCCTTAGGAAGTCCTCCACTTAACCTTTGCCTGGTTAACCTTTGCATCCTTGTTAGAATTTAACCACCACCCCCACCCCCATCACCACCCCACCCCCGCAAAAAAAAAAAAAATTTAGGGTAAGGACTTCCTTATCTGAGATTGTGAAACATTATGACTATTTTTCCGATCATGCTTCAACTTCAGCTTTACTAATAAAGGTGTGTCTGTCTTCGGTTTCAGCTGAATAAAGCTTAATAAATAAGCTGCTGTGTGTTGCCATCCAAAAGATTCCTGGGACATGCTGTGCTGCTGTTGGCAGGGTAGGGGTCCCACTGTAGTAGAGTAAGTGGTACCTTCCCCCACCACACAGCTTAACTCCAGGTATTTTGCCTCTCCTCGCTTTGATTATATTCATGTTAAATATATGGGGTTTCTAAATCAAGTTTGAAAGCAGCAAATACATTCTATATCTACTCTGTTACAAATTAAGCAAGATCCTTTTTAAGTGGGTCACATTATATACCAACTACCTTTCACTTTTATGTCAAAAGGCTTTTATGATCTCTATTCAGTTCCTATTAAAGCGAGACAGCAAAATATTTTCTTGACATTTCTGAGAATTTCAGTTTTAGTTTCAAAGGATCATTTATTCCTTTAATCTTCCAATATGGAAAAGTAATGAGTATTGACTCGTTCTTTAGAGGCGCTAACATTCAACTAGGTAAACTTAGTAAGTGATAGCAATTAATGTTCTCTTTTGTCTTCTAGACAGAAAATCAAAGCTATTTAAAGTAAGGATGTGTTTAAAATCAATGTATGTCCACAAGTTAACATTAATGTTTACAGATACTTTCTGTGACCATTATGTCTTATTTGGGTATGTGTGTGTCTTTATTTTCTATACTTATATATAAAGATGTAGAGATAGATATAAACAGATGAGAGAGGTATATACAGGGTGGGGCAAAAGTAAGGTTATATTTGTGAGTACCCAAAACACAGAGTTTATTCTCGCATTATAATTTATTAAGTATTGTATTATTTTCCATACACACACATACTGTATGTTTCTATATGGTCTGAATAAAAGTGTTTTATTTATCACTAGGCTAACCTGCCAGGTCATAAAGTACACACTTAGTTCTCTGTGCCACTCCTCCATATTCAGTGCTTGCCACAATAGTCTAATTAAACTGCCGATGTGATAGTCATTCAAATATAACATTCTAAAACCATGATCATAGGATGATTTCTTTGTTTCTATGAGACTTACCTCTAGTAGTTCTCTGTTTAATGTTCAGAGTTCTGTAGTGGTTTTCCTTTAAATGTTCAGAGCAGGAGCTATACCTTCTAGGATGTGCAAATAATCAAGTCTTAGCAACATTATATAATACTAGAGGCCCAGTGCACGAATTCGTGCACTGGTGGGGTCCCTCGGCTTGGCCTGCGGGGATTGGGCCGAAACCAGCAGTCCAACGCTGCCTGCCACTCCCAGTCATCCCGGCCCTGCTGCACCTTCCCAGTTGTGGCATTCAGAACTATTGCCAGATATTTCCAAATGTCTCCTGTCAGGACGCCCCGTCAGTCCTGATTGAGAGAGGCTTGCACTGCTGCAGCAGCTCTTGCCAGCCATGAGCCCTGTGTCTGGCACCCATCCCGAGTGGGTTGAGGTGGGGCTGAAAAGCAATCTGCCCTCTGGGCACGAAGGTGGGATGCCCTTACCGGCACAGGATCCAGATCCATCCCGCTGACGTTCATGCGGGTTGTCGGGAGCCACCTGGCGGCCGCTTTTATATCATTTCTTCCTTGTGGAGCGTCTAGGGACGGAAAGCAGCCGTGGTGCCCAAGGGATCATGCAAGCAGTGCTGGTCTTTTGGTGCCTGGCCCGTTCTCCAGAGAATGGACCTGCAGGACTACTGAGGGAATGAGTGGCTGCCGCCGGGCTGATGGGCTGCCTGGATGGGTCAGTCAGCTGAGCGGTGCTCCCACTGTGAGAGCACACTGACCACCAGGGGGCAGCTCCTGCATTGAGCGTCTGCCCCCTGGTGGTCAGTGCACGTCATAGCAACCAGTTGACCAGTTGTTCTGTTGTTTGGTTGCTTAGGCTTTTATATATATGGATAATCCACAATATGAATGAACAGAATGAGCCCTCAGATCTGATTGCCTAAGGCTCAAAATACTAATGCTCCTGACACACCTTGCACGTATTAGCTAGCTGAAATTGCATTAAATTAAGAGAATCCATTGTGATCTTGATCTCGGCCTCACTTGCACAGCCTTCCTGCTCCTGCCCGCCTGCACGGGGAGCTTCTGCCCTGCAGACTGAGGGCTGCCTCTGAGCTTCTCCTCCTGCTATTTCCGCAATGCCAAAAGGATGGGGCCCAAGGAAGTTTATCTTCTAGCGTTCCTTTGTGAACTGACTTAATTAAATTTTTCCCAAAGTGCAATAGTCTCCATTTCTTTCTCAGGAGGGCAAATTGACGAGACACAGAAACAGGTCTAAATGAAGTGAATTTTTTTTTTTAATGAATTCAAATAACATCATGAAAAAGCACTTTGAATTTTTCAATTCACAGGCAATTGGTTCTACAAAGAAAACCTTTCTAAATGATCCGCATGCTTTCATTTATTAGTCTAGAGTTCTTGCTCAAGGAATTATTTGCAAAGGTAATATATAGAACATCATGGTGATTTACTTGCTTTTCTAATATCTTTGCCCACAGACTCTTTAGAACTGAAAAGTTAAATGACTATCAGAGAAGGCTCAATAATAAAAAATAAAGTATCTAAAGGCAAAGGGGAAAGAGCTGAATCCCATTTTTAAGAATCAAATTCTGCAGAAAGGAAATGTCACAGACATCTTGCTTATCTGTTAATAACCACTTAAGAAAAATCTTTAATTTCTTCCCAATCATCAAACTAGGTTTCTGCCAATCTCATAATCTCCTGGAGGGAAGTGTCTTATGAAATTAGCAATCTCCTGGAGAGAAGTGTCTTTGAGAAGTCCAGACAACTTTAAACAAAACTGAATAGCCTTCATTTACCCCATAACCATTCAGAAAATGATATAGATGATGAAACAGTAAAGAAAATAGTGAGTTAACAGTGCTTTAACTAAAAGATAATTTTTCACATGCTTTAAAATTTAGTCCAGTACCATCAAGATTTAGACAAATACAGCCACTAGGCACTGTGGTTTTTGTCTCAGAAAATTATTATCTACTTCCTTGGTACTTGTGTAACAACTCAAGAATAGGAAAAATATCCTAGGCAGGTCTAAAATTCTTTTTAAATTGTGCCTTTCAAATATATAAAATATTGTGTGGTGATGATGATGATGATAAAAAACAAAGCAACCAAGCAGCACTATTTGTGGCATCATGAAAACCATTGCCAATATCTTCATTCCCCTTGAGATCTCTAAAGTCAAGAGTATTGCAACCTGAACTGCATACTATATTTATCAGTCATTTCCCATCATGCAGTGTTCACGCATAGCTGGTACGAGTGCCATTGTTTGATTTCATACAGTAATCCTCTCAATAAGCCCTATCTCTGTGCCGATAAGGATCCTAAATCTGTTTTCTCCTGGCCCAGGATCTGCCCTACCAAAGGACTACAGCTGTCCTTAGATATTCTGGTACCACAAGGAGGAGCCTGCGATGTGCTCCCCAACTTACATCGATCTCTTTTTGTCATGGCCACTAATGTAAGGATTATATCTCAAGGTTTCTTTTTTGAAACGTGTCCCAAGATTATTCATCCTTGTTATTTATGTATTCTTTCACTTATTGAGCAAATATTTATTAAGAAGCAACTGTGTGCAAAATACTATTCTTGATATAGTGAACAAAATGGGTTAAATTCCCACCCTCATGGAGCTTACATTCTAGTGGGGAGACAGGCAATAAAAAATTTTTAAGTAAAATAAATGGGGCTAAAAGAAGCGATATAGAGTGTAACTGACAAATTACAATCTGTTGTGAGTCCTAAAGTAATACTTCTGGTGAATTTGATGAGAATTTACTGAAAGATTTTAAAAAGAGAGAGAACGGTTCTGAGGTTATTAAAATAATCTATGTCAGAGATGGTTGTGCCTTGAACCAGGTAGGTAGCAGCTGAGCCAATGAGATGTGATTTGGTTTTGCTAAAGAATTGTATACCTGGTGTATGTGTGAGAGAGCTCGTGGTTGACACCAGGATTTTCATCTGAGCAACTACAAGAGTGGAGTTGACATTTGAGAAGGGAGAGACAGGTGTGAAGACAAGATGAAGGTTTGTGTCTATACTGCTGATAGTTGAGGACACGTGGTCGAAGAATGAATGTTATTTGGCAATGTGGAGGCCATCAGTGACCTTCACATGAACAGGCTGCAGTAGACAGTTGGAGACAAAGCATAATTGGAGAGGTTTCAAGAGTGAATAGGTGGTAAGTGGAGAATACAGGCAAATATTCTCCACTTCATGGCTACGTTGATGGTTAAGTAGGTACATGTGGTAGTGGGTGCTTGTGAACAGTCTCTCCCAATTGTGTCTATTTTCTCAGCTGGGTAGGTAAGGAGGTGTTAACAGTTCGAGGAAAAGGTAAAATATATTCTATAGTAGTCTAAGAAGATGAGTAAATAGAAAATGAAAATGTTAGGCTTTAGGATTATTGGCCCTAGGTGTTTATATTATATTAGTGGACACAAACTTAAGGTTTTCTGGAACCACTCTATGCCAGTGGTCGGCAAACTGCGGCTCTGTTGACTAATGAGTTTGCCGACCACTGCTCTATGCCATGTGGGTGCAGGCCTGGAGTAGTTGGATTTTGATTTAATAGAATTAAGAGCCAGCCAACTGCATCAAAGAGAAAGCTGGGCAAGGGAGATAAATGTTACTGGCAAGGGAGCAATTGTAAAAATGAAACATGAATCAAAACTGAGTAAGGAGGGGAAAAAACTGAGTAAGGAGGAAAATGAGGATATGAGAGTTAAAGGCAGTGAAAATGGGGTGCAATGATTAGATTATAGGTCCCTGTAAAGTTGATAAAATATTACTACTATTAGTTTTTTTAAATGAAGATACTAAATTTAAGGCACAGAAACTTCAACTAATAGTGGCTCTTGAATCTCTTTGCTCCAGAAGTCAAACATACACGTATTCTTTTCTATACTGTCGTTGGTTATACTTAATGCCACTGACACCCACTAAACTTTTATGTGTAGTAAGGAATTTCTGTTCTATTATGAATCCATGTTTTAAACTTTATTTTCTTCCAATACTCTTGTTAATTTTTCCTAGTCATGACTACACCTGCTTTCCACTAAGACTCCATTTTCAAATAAAATTTTATCATTATAAGCCCTCAAGTTAGAAGATGAGGAGGAAAAATAGGCAGGCAAATATAATTATTGCATGAATTGATGCAGAAAAAAACATTCGACAAAATCCAATGCTCATTTATAATTTTAAAACTCTCAGCAAGTTAGTAATAACCAAAAGCAACCTCAACTTAACAAAGAGCATCTAAAAAAACACCCATAACTATTATTCTTTTTTAAATAATTTTAAAAATCACACATTTGTGATTCTTTAATTGTCCAAGAAGAAAATGATAAAATATTCAAATAGTTTAATGTTTAAATATTCAAATAAGGGACCATTGTTACCAACCTCACAGAAATAAAAAGAATTAACAAGGAAGAATGTAACAACTTTATACGTATAGAATAAATAAATTGGATTAAATGGGCAAATTCCTAAAAAGACAAAAATTACTGACTCAAGAAAATATAACTAGGTTTTTAACAAATAAAGAGAATTCAAGATTTTAAAACTTTTATTAAGGAAAGCCTAAGAACAGATGGTCTCCCAATAATTCTACAAAAATAAAACTCTTTGCACCTAAAAATGGTTTCAACAAAGTCACAGGCTAAAAGATCAACACAAAAATCAATGTTATTTCTATATAGTAACAGTGAACATGTGAAAACCAAAATTAAAACACATTTATAATCACTCCAGAGAAAATGAAACGTTTGGGTATAAGCTTTACAATACATGCACATTATCTGTAGGCTGAAAATTTCAAATACTGATAAAAGAGGTCAAAACAATCAAAATAATCAGAGAGAATTATCATGTTAATAGATTGGAAGGTTTAACATAGTAAAGATCAGTTCTCCCCAAATTGATCTATAGGCTTAATTTTATTAAGGAAATGTGAATTAAACCACAATTAGCTATCACTACATACCTATCAGAATGGCTAAAATAAAATAAAACAATAGTGACAACACCAAATGCTGTTAAGGGTGTAGCGAAATTGGATCACATATACATTGCTGGTAGGAATTTAAAATTGTGCTACACTGGAAACCAGTTTAGCAATTTAAAAATTTAACATGCATTTACTATACAACACAAAGACCACTTCAGCATTTATCCAGAGAAATGAAAATTTGTTTATATAAAAACCTGTACATGAGTGTTCATAACTGTGTTACTTATAGTTACCAAAAATTGGGAGCAATCCAAATGTCCTACAATGGGTGAATGAATAAACTGTGGTACATCCATACCATGAAATATAACTCAACAGTAAAATGAACAAACTATTGATATACACAACAACTTGGATGAATCTCAGGGAATTATGCTGAGTGAAAAAAAATAATCTCAAGATGTTGTATACTATATAATTCCATTTCTGCAACAGCCATAAAATGATAAAATTACATAAATGAATAATTTATTAATGGTTTCCAGGAGTTATACACTGCAGTAAGGATGAGTGGGAGGAAAATGGATATGGTTATATAAGGGATCTTTATGGTGATGGGGCTGTTTTGTATTCTGACTAGTGGTAGTGACATAAATCTACACATGTGACAAAATTGCACAGAATTAAATACATATACATGCACTGTCTCAAATGAGTGTGTTAAACTTGTGAAGTTTGAATAAGGTTGATGGATTATATTCAATGTCAATTTTCCAGTCTGATATTACAGTATACTACTAGAGGTCCAGTACACAAAATTCTGCACTCGGCGGGGGTGTTGGGGAGAGATCCCTCAGCCCGGCCTGCACCCTCTCGCAGTCCAGGAGCCCTCGGGGTATGTCCGACTGCTGGCTTAGGCCCGCTCCGCTGGCAGTTGGACATGCTTAGTGCTGCCATGGAGGCAGGAGAGGCTCCTGCCACCGCCGCTGTGCTCACCAGCCGTGAGCCCAGCTTCTGCATGAGTGGCACTCCCGCTGTGGGAGCGCACTGACCACCAGGGGGCAGCTTCTGCATTGAGCATCTGCCCCCTGGTGGTCAGTGGGCATCATAGTGACCGGTCGTTCCGCGGTTTGGTCATTTTGCATATTAGCCTTTTATTATGTAGGACTAGGGGCCCAGTGCACAAATTCATGCACCTTGAAAGGAACTGTAGGCTGCGAGGCTGCAGTGGGTACATGGGCGGTCTCGGCCAATCCTCTGCACCCGGCCCCTCCCGCCATGGTCCCCGATCCCTTGTCTGCCAGCAGCCCCACTCCCGCCACCGCCACTCCCACACACTGACAATGCCGGCCCCACTCGCATCTGCTGACGGTGCAAAGTGATTGGGGCCAGCGCCAGCAGCAGGTGTGAGTGGGACTGGTGCTGGCAGCAGGTGTGAGTGCTCGGCAGGACGGTGGCACACAGGAGCAAAGAATTTTCAGTAACCACCAGAGGCTCGCCCCGATGACAGTGACCGGCGCCCCACCTTGATCTGGTGCCCCCACTCACCTCCTTCAACATCCCACCATGGCCAATGCCTGCCATGTTCCACGTTCTACCGCCTGCGGCGAATGCCCGCCAAGTTCCGCACGCACTCCCTGGTGGTCAGCGCACATCATAGCGACCAGTTGTTTGGTTGTTCCACCATTCGGTCTATTTGCATATTAGGGTTTTATATATAGAGACTAGAGGCCCGGTGCACAAAATTCGTGTATGGAGAGGCGGGTGTCCCTCAGCCGAGCCTGCACCCTCTGCAATCTGGGATCCCTCTCACAATCCAGGACGCTGGCTCCCAACCGCTCGCCTGCCTGCCTTCCTCATTGCCCCTAACCGCTTCTGCCTGCCAGCCTGATCACCCCCTAACCACTCCCCTGCCAGCCTGATTGATGCCTAACTGCTCCCCTGCCAGCCTGTTTGCCCCCAACTTCCCTCCTCTGCCGTCCTGGTCACCCCTAACTGCCATCCCCTGCAGGGTTGATTGCCTCCAACTGCCCTCCCTTGCAAGCCTGGTCCCTCTCAACTGCCCTCCCTTGCAGGCCTGGTGCCTCCCAACTGCCCTCCCCTGCTGGCCATCTTGTGGTGGCCATCTTTTGTCCACATGGGGGCAGGATCTTTGACCACATGGGGGCAGCCATATTGTGTGTTGGAGTGATGGTCAATCTGCATATTACTCTTTTATTAGATAGGATAGAGGCCTGGTGCACGGGTGGGGGCCAGCTTGTTTGCCCTGAAGGATGTCCCAGATCAGGTTGGGGGTTTCCTTGGGGCATGGGGCAGCCTGAGCGAGGGGCCTGTGGTGGTTTGCAGGCCAGCCACGCCCCCTGGCGACCCAAGAGGAGGCCCTGGTATCTGGAATTTGTTTACCTTCTAAAATTGAAACTTTGTAGCCTGGAGCGGAGCCAAGCCTCCTCCTCACTCCATGACTGGCAGCCATTTCTTTTGGGATGTGTGTACCTTCTATAATTGAAACTTTGTAGCCTTAAGTGGAGGCCTGGGCTGGCCAGGGTGTGCGGAAAGCTTTGCTTCCTCCGTTGCTGGGGGAAACCCTTGCCTTCTGCTCTTTCCAGCTCCATAGCTGCCGCCATTTCTGTTTGGATTTGTTTACCTTCTATAATTGAAACTTTGTAGCCTTGAGTGGAGGCTTAGGCCAGCAACATCAAGCGGAAAGCTTGGCTTCCCTGTTGCTGTGGAAACCCAAGCCTCCCTCCCGCTCTCTGTGGCTGTAGCCATCTTGGTTGGGTTTATTTGCATATTTGCTCCTGATTGGCTGGTGGGTGTAACTGGTGGGCGTGGCTTGTGAGTGTAGCGGAGTTAGGGTCAATTTGCATATTACTCTTTTATTAGGTAGGATAGTTATCCAAGATGTTAACACTGGGGGAAACTGTGTGATGGATATAGAGAATCTTTTTTTTAAAATAATTCTTTATTTTTGAAAGTATTACACATGTCCCCTTTTTTCCCCCATTCACCACCTCCAGCCTGCCCACTCCCCCACCCCAGGCCCTCACTGCCCCATTGTCTGTGGCCATGGGCCATGCATATATGTATACAAGGTTCTTGGTTGATTACTTCCCACCCACCCACCCTCCCCCACTTTCTTTCTTTATTGTTTCTGTATAATTGCATGTGAATCTCAATATTAAAACTTACATAAATAAATTGTAATAACAGAGGAGGGGGAGAGAAGGCTTTCCTGTAGAGAGCAAATAATTTGATCAAAGTTGTTTATGCTTTAGAAAGGAAACATACACAGTAAGAATCAAACAATTCTAAATCTGTAACTTTTGTTAAAAGTGACACACAATTTTGGGCAAGTGAAAGAAATAAAACAGCAGCATACATTTGCAGATTTAACATTAATCTTTTAGACCATCCCTGCCTTTTCCCTTTTCTCTGGCCAAAATGAAAGAAATTTTCAAATCCACTGTGAAGCCTTTCTTAGGCTGAGAAAAGTCTCTGATACCTTTTCAAAGCAGCTTAGTGCCAAGCATCTTTGAGTATCCTCTAAGAGTCTGTTTGCAATTTATTAGGAAATGTTCTTTAAATTTCCTTCTGACCATACCCAATGACTTCCCATTTTATCCAGTTCCTCACTGCCCACTGACCTTTAGCATAACAGAGAAAGGTCTTTCAGCACCTGACCATCTGTAAAACCAAATTTAGATGAGACAAAGCATCCTCAAAGCTGGATTATCTGACTCCCAGACTAGTTTAATTTTCTAACATCTTCAGCTGCCTTCCAAAGAATTTAGCCAGGCCTGACGTTTCTACATTCCAAACTGCCAACCTCTAATGCTCTCTCCCATCTCTAAACGGCTTTAACACATTACCTATACTAATGTGTTTATTTTAAACTGAGGCATATTTATATGCCAATGAAAAACATTGATTTCAAGTATAAGCTTGATGCATGTTGAAAATGAGTTTACCACTGTGGAACCATCATAATCAAATTATGGGACATTTTCATCACCCCAAGAAGTGCTTTGGCCTCTTTTAACATCTCTCGGCCCCCATTATTTGCTTTCCATCACTATAGATTAGTTTTGTCTGTTCTAGGATTTTACCTAAATAGAAGCATAAAGTGTGCCTGGCTTCTTTAACTCGGCATAATATAGGGTGTCCCCAAAAAATGTACGCACATACTTTGAATAATTATAAAGGCAGCGTTCATTGAAATACATTTTATTTTCAAAACTGAGCTATCAGCTGTATACATTTTGGGGGACACCCTGTATTTGTTTTAATGTACATATCTTTATTTTAACATTTAAAAGAATCACATACT
The DNA here is from genome assembly GCF_951640355.1 of Cnephaeus nilssonii. Lineage (NCBI taxonomy): Eukaryota > Metazoa > Chordata > Mammalia > Chiroptera > Vespertilionidae > Cnephaeus > Cnephaeus nilssonii. Next base: position 67,014,549 of record NC_137077.1, on the reverse strand, counting down.
CATTCTGACAGCTTTACCAGGCACAGCCACCCAGTAAGTGACACGCACACTCAGTACTGAGGCGGTTATTGAGCCGCTCCTGAACTGATGGGCCACTCTGCCCACCATGGGACTCTTAGTTCACCTTCCACAAGGACACCGTACTCCAAACAAGCTGCAGGGCAGCACAGCATACTATTATTTGTATTTATTTATGTAGTGTGTGCACTAGTAGTTGTTTATTTTTATTGTATTACATACAAAGTGAGCCAAAAGTAGGTTTATAGTTGTTTGTATGGAAAATTATATAATAATTAATAAATAATAATACAAGAATAAACTGTGTTTTATATACTCACAACTATAAATCTACTTTTGCCCTACCCTGTATATATAATTTATCTATTCACCTGTTAATGGACATTTGGATTACTTTTAGTCTATTACAAATAAACTTGCTGTGAATATACATGCAGCAGCCTTTGTATGTGATCATATGGTTTTATTATTCTTCGGCAAGTACCTAGGTTCTTATAATCAAACTAGGGGCCCAGTGCACGAATTCATGCACTTGAAAGGAACTGTGGGCTGCGAGGCTGTGGTGGGCACAGGGGCGGCTCTCGGCCCATCCTCTGTGCCCCCGCCTGGCCCCTCCCACCATGACCCCCGATCCCCTGTCTGCCAGGAGCCCCGCTCCCACCGCCGTCACTCCCATGCACTGACGGTGTCAGCCCTGCTCCTACCCGCTGATGGTATGGAGCAATTGGGGCCAGCACCAGCAGCAAGTGAGAGCGGGGCTAGTGCCATCAGTGGGTGTCAGTGGCAGCTGCTTCCCCGATCGTCCCTCAGGAGCAGGGGAAAGTAGAGAAGTTCTCAGGGGCGGTCAGGGCTGGCAGCTGCCGCTCACACCCGCTGATGGCACCAAGCAATCGGGAATGGTGCAGGGCACCAACAATGGATGTGAGCGGTGCCTCCAGTGCTGGCAGCGGGTGCGAGTGGGACCAGTGCCAGCAGCAGGTGTGAGTACCGGGTGGGACCACAGCGTGCGGGAGGAAAGAATTTTCAGTAACCACCAGAGGTTCGCCCCAATGACAGCAACCAGCTCCCCACCTTGGTCTGGTGCCCCCACTCACCTGCTCCACCATCCCACCATGGCTGATGCCTGCCATGTTCCATGCGTGCCCCCTGGTGGTCAGTGCACATCATAGCGACTGGTTGTTCAGTTATTCGGTTGTTCTGCCATTCAGTCTTTTGCATATTAGCCTTTTATTATATAGGATGATAGGTATCCAAATATATAAAAACTCAGGGTCCGTAACAACCAACCAAAGGCTCGACTGAACATTGGAAGTCAGTCCTGCAGTCAGTGCTGGGTTGCCATGGCGACCCAGCACTGACTGCTGCGGGGTCTGCGGATCAGGCCCAGAGAGAGAGGCAAGGTCTGATCCACAGCCTCTGTGGCAGCTGTTGATCAGCCATTGCCTCTCTCTTTCTCTCTGGGCTATGCCAGCATCTGTGCCTCTGTTTCTCTCTGGGCCTCCACGGGGGCTGATAATCAGCCCCACCTCTCTGATCAGGCCCGGAGATAGGCTCGGAGATGCTGACTAGCATAGAAACCAACCAATCAGAACCAAATCTGGGTGAAGTGTGAGGAGCCAATGGCTGCCTAGGAGGTGGAGCTTTTGACGCTGACTGGCATAGAAGCTGACCAATCAGAACCAAATTGGCTGGCAGGGGAGGGCAGTTGAGGGCAACCAGGCCAGCAGGGGAGGGTAGCTGGGGATGAGATCAGGACGTCAGGGGAGGGACGTTGGGGGCAAGATCAGGCTGGCAGGGGAGGGCAGTTATGGGTGATCAGGCAGGCAGGTAGAGAGGTTAGGGACGAGATAATGCAGGCAGGCAGAGGTGTTAGGGGCAATCAGGCAAGCAGGCAGAGGCAGTTAGGGGCAATCAAGCAGGCAGGCAGGTGAGCGTTAGGAGCCAGCAGCCCCAGATTGCGAGAGAGATGTATGACTGCCGGTTTAGGCCATGTGGGATCGGGCCTAAACTGGCAGTTGGACATCCCTCAAGGGGTCCCCGATTGGAGAGGGTGTAGGCTGGGCTGAGGGAAACACCCCCACCCGCTGTGCACGAATTTTGTGCACCGAGCCACTAGTCTATATATATATATAAGAGCCTAACCAACTGTTCGACCATTTGACCGTTAGAATGGTAGCTATGATGCGCACTGACCACCAGGGGGCAGACGCTCAATGCACAGGCATAGAAACATGGAACAGACTGATGACTCTCAGAGGGAAGGTGGGAGCGGGGAGGGCGGGAAGAGATTAACCAAAGATCTTATATGCATACTACAGGCCCAGTGCACAGATCCGTGCACCGGTGGGATCCCTCTGCCTGGCCTGCAGGGATTGGGCCAAAACCGTCAGTCCGACATCCCCCAAGGGGTCCCAGATTGTGAGAGGCCACAGGCCAGGCCCAGGGACCTCACTGGTGCACGAATCCATGCACCAGGCCTCTAGTACTTGATAAGGCACTGCTAGATTATTTTACATTGCCACCAATGACATTGAGAGTTCCAGTTTTCCTACATTCTTGATAACATTACTTAGTCTTTTTAAATGTTAGCCATTATAGTGGGTGTGTAGTGGAATATCATGTGGTTGTAAGTTGCATTTCCCTAATGACAAAAAATGTTGAAAATAGTTTGTCCTTATTAACCTTCATATATCTTCTTTTCTGAAGTGTCTGCTCAAACCAAAAAACAAAGAATTATCATCAAGTAATAAATCAAGAACATTAATATCTATAAATGAGGGTTCTAAATATGTAAATTGCCTGGTTTCTTAGCTAAGTATATTTCACATGTACCAAGGTAAAAGCCTTAACTATAAGAATTTCTATCTTAATCATGCTCTTACCAAAAACTTCATCCCTAGTTCTCTTTTTACTCTTGAAACACCCACAGCTCAATAGATCTTACAAGGAGACATGACCAAAGGAGATCCCAATAATAATTTCACCCCCACTTATACTTAAGGGTTGGGAAAACTACATGAGTAGTAAGTTCTAAATCTGCTTTTGCTCTCCGTCTTCTTTCCTCACACTCTAATGTATCTTTAGTGATTTATCCTCTGAAATGGAATGGCTTCAAGAGACGTTAGAGGGGGTTTCGTAATGACTTAGGAAAAGCACCTTATAATGTTGTTACATATTTTATGTAATAATGAGAAAACACATATGAAAAGGCACTTTACTCTGACTTAAAAATTTAATTCATGTATATGTATGTGGGGACACACAAATGAACATGGATGAATGGATGGATAGATGATAGGTAGGTAGATAGATAGATAGATAGATAGATAGATAGATAGATAGATAGATATGGATAATAGGTAGATGGATACCAATGGTCTATCCAGTGGTCGGCAACCTTATTAGTCAACAGAGCCAAATATCAACAGTACAACAATTGAAATTTCTTTTGAGAGCCAAATTTTTTAAACTTAAACTTCTTCTAACGCCACTTCTTCAAAATAGACTCGCCCAGGCCATGGTATATTGTGGAAGAGCCACACTCAAGGGGCCAAAGAGCCGCATGTGGCTTGCGAAAATGAGGTTCCAATACACCATTCTGACATCTATAATTCTGAGAAAGAGGTTGTTCAAATTGTTCTGGCCCATTCTTTATACAAAATATGACCTAATATTGTCTTATGTAATTTAAATATATTTTGAATGTTTTTGTGCTTGTAGGTTTTTAAATACAATCCCAAAATAGCTTCTGAGTATGTACAATGTGAATGACCCCATGCTATGTTCTACTGAGTGATCTTGAAATCTGGCTGCATATTCAAATAACCTCTAGGAAGCTTTAATAAAATACCAATGGTCAGGCCTACTCCAAACTAAATCAAATCAAAATCTCTGGGTCTGAAACTCAGAGCACCCAGATGATTTTCACATTCAGTCAGATGGAGAGCCATTGTTCTAGAGCCTGTTCTAGAGCAGGGTTCTCAAAGTGTGATCCATGGACCTCTGGGGGTCCCTGAGACTCTTTCAGGGGGTCTACCTGGTCAAAAGTCAAAACTTTCCCCAAATTCCTATATAACTACCGAATAGAAGTTTAACATGCACTATATACATTTTTGTAAAATTGCATTGAATTGAATGAATCATGATTTTGATTTTCATTCAGCTTAACACCATGTTTCTACACCAGGATATTCTTTGTTAGAAAAATAAAAGAGCTGACAATAAAGTGACAGATGTTCCTATACTTTCAATTTTACTCAAAGGTTTGTAATAAGAAAACACGTCATTATTTTCAAGTTCACTCTTCTCTGCTTCTTGAAGCAATTTTGTGAAAAAGTTTCAAAAGCACCACCTTAACATAAAGAAGAAAATAACTTTTCTAACACTTAATAACAAAGTTGGAAACTAACGAAAAGCAGGAGGAACAGAAGTGGAAGGTGAGGTGATGACGCCGTTGGCCCTTCCGGGAGTGTCCTTGGTTCCTGTTCTTGCCAGAAGCAATAACCAGCTATTTATGTTAAGCAACTCAGCAGCTGGAGGTGAAAGCAAGCAGGCTTGAGGAAGACCTCTCTATACACTATATTTAAAAAGATGGAGACAAAAATGGAAAAAGGAAATGATCCAAAAAAGAAAACTGGAAAATATGTTTTTTGGAGTCAGAGGGGACTCAAAAGCCGTATCCAAATCGTACTGAGCTGATAAACATGGCCTGGAGGGGAAGAACAGTAACTTGGAGTTACTGGTATTCGTTACTGGAATTCAAATTAAGTGCGTGCCACTTCTCCCAGTGTAATAACGCACCAGAAGTCAGAGAAATGCAAATTAAAACATTCACGAGAAATCATTCTCGTCCTATTTGACTGGCAAAACATTATGAAATTTGATTATGTGCATTTTTCCAAAGGTATAAGGAAACACATATTTCTTCAAATGTTATTTGAATATAAAACGGCACAGCTTTTGGAGGATAATACCCATTAAAAGTTAACATGTAGAGTCTTGACCAAGTAATTTCACTTGTCAGAATCTAGCCTTGGGAAATAATCAAACATGAGCACAGACATATTCACAAAAAAATGTTCTTTGCAACATTGTTTGTGGCTAAGAGACTAAACCTTGAAAACCTCCTGTATGCCGTCAATATGGACATAGTTAAATACAGCATGGTCCTTTGAACTTGAGAATAGTGTGGTGGCCTGGCCACGGTGGTGGCTCAGTGATTGAGCGGCAACCTATGAACCAGGAGGTCAGGGTTTGATTCCCGATCAGGGCACATGCCCAGGTTGCAGGCTCAATCCCGAGTGTGGGGCGTGCAGGAGGCAGCCAATCAATGATTCTCTCATCATTGATGTTTCTCTCTCTCTCCCTCCCCCTTTCTGAAATAAATAAAAATATATTTAAAAAAAAAAAAGAATAGTGAGGTGGATCAACATAATATATACTCCCCAGTTGAATAGAAATACCTCAAAAATATATGTGCATGTATATATATATATATATATATATATATATATATATATATATATGAATTTAAATACATTTTTAAATAATTTCCTATACTGGGGCATGTAATGTGGGAAAAAGATATTGACTATAGATATAGATATATGGATATTTAGATGTATTTGTAGATATGTTAATACAACCATATGGATAAAGGTGGACATTTTGAAGACAAAGCAATATTCTGTTGCTGCTTATAGGAGTCAGAGAAGGGAAAATTCCCACAGAAGAGATTTGGAAATTTTCAGAGACTATAAAATCTTGGATAGAAAAACTTAAGAATTTGTATCCTTGTAGGACTGTTGGTAGTGGCATGCTTTCATCTTTTTTTTCTCTGAAGGTTGCAATTTGGGAAGATAAAGTAGTGTGTGGGAGTGAGTAGCTTGAGAGATATAGCTATCGATAGTTATAGATATAGTTATAAATACAGATAGATATAAAATCAAAAATGAGATTTGGATTTGAAACTATGGGCATGGTGAGTTAGGAATGTATTTATGTCACACAATTGGTGAGATATTGACTCATAAACTATCTTGACTTCTTTAAGAGGAAATTATAGATTAGGATCAGTTGGGGGTAGGGGAGGAATGTCCAGATAAAATTTTTAAATTTACTCTAAAGCATTAATTTTTCCCACACTCTATAAAATATTTTAAGTTATTGATATCCCTTTCATATTTTGGGGTTAACATCTGAAATTTTTATTATGTGTATAAATGGTTGCAACGGATATAATTTCTTTTTTAAAATATCTTTTTATTGATTTCAGAGAGGAAGGGAGAGGGAGAGAGAGCTTGAAACATCAATGAGAGAGAATCATTGAATGGCTGCCTTCTGCACACCCCCAACTGGGGATCGAGCCCACAACCTGGGCATGTGCCCTGACCAGGAATCGAACCATGGCCTTCTGGTTTATAGATCGATGCTCAATCACTGAGCCACACTGGCCAGGCAGGATATAATTTCTTGTGTGTTTTAAAGAATGATATTTTTAAAATAAAACTGTTCCATCGTGTTTAAAGTGAGTCAAATTAATCTAAATAACATATTAATTTGAAGAATACATGCACAAGCTCTCCTTTGTCAGTCAGAAATCTTACATCATTACTTTTTCTCTCTGAACTTACATTTGCATTCCCCAGTCTCCAAAAGAATTTGATCTTAATGCAATATATTGAAAGTGTTTTATTGATCAACCTGTCATAATCTCGTCAATAAAGTATGTATATAAATTAAATTTTTAATTTTCAAAATTTTATAGCACCATTAAGTTTGACAGCCTTTCTTCTGGATTGAATTATCATTAAAATAGCTTTTAGTTAATAATCAATGAAAACATAAGTATTTTAAATATTGTTAGAATTAATAAACATAAAAGTAAAATTTTATTGAGAATTCATCTCATTGAAATTAGGGTACTCTTTATTTTTCAATTGTTTATGTATCCATGGATGATTCTTTTATTTATAATGACCGAGTCAGTGGAAATTAATCGCTAAAAGAAGAGATATCTTAGACCACTATTAGGAACTGGACTTACAAATGGTGTTGTTAAATGAATCATTTACAATAGAATCCACAATGTATTTCTATTAAATTACCTAACTCTAATACCTCCAGGGTTATATGTGCCCCAGTTTGAAAATCACTGTTGTAGAGTACATCAGAATAACATAAAATAATGGTGAAGTAAGTTCCATGAAAAAGCTACTAAGAAAGGGATCAGTAACATCATAGTCTCCAATATCTATACAGGACCTATATCTGTAACGTGCACACAATGGATAATAAATAAATCTAATAACATAGGGTGATAGAGCCTCATACTGAACACCGCAACTTAGAAAATGGTGTGAAATAACTATAATGTATTCCACAAGAACAGCTATTTGAAGGCAGGCAGGGTAGGACTGTGTGTCATTCCTACCCTATCCACCTGACTATGGTAGCATATTAGGAAGCAGTTAGAAAAGTATCCTAGAAATCATGAATTGAAATAATATTATTATTAAAATAACCACAGATGACAAGGCCAGTTAGAGGAATTTGATTATGCTTCTTGGCACAGATTGTAAATCTTGAAGAAGCCCCAATAAATCTCTTTCCCACTATTGCTTCTAATAATAACCCTTAAATTAGGAAGATGAGGCCAGTTTTGCACAGGCAATGATGGCTTTAAGGAGGCGTGCATTACTTACAGCAAGGTTGACCAAAGGAATACTTAAGCTCTCTGTGGGCAGACTCATTCCTAAGTGAATTTGTCTTACCAAGTCCTAACCTCCAAGGACAAATTGAGTAAATGGGGAAGAAAGAAGCTGATAGTTTAATAGTTTAACTTCTTCAGCTCCCTATACAGGAAAGAAAGTCAGTGGGAAATAAGTATTCCCCATTAATATAGAATATAAAACTAGAAAAGAGTCAGCAGAAGATATTAATTATGAAATTAACTACCTAGACATTTTGCTAGGAGTCTATTTTCCTCTTAAGAAAATTGTCAGTGAGGTTCTTAATTGCACCTGCAAATAATTTCAACCCTTCGAAAGAAAATGAAATAGTAGGAGAAACCACTCTAAAGCTATATTTTCTTTTTTTAATTAAAAATTTGAGTATAGAATAAAAACATATCAAAGTTCAGAAGATCATAAGGGTAAACTGTGAAAAGCAAATCTGGATGATCTTTAATGAGAAAAAAAATGATTAATTCATAGATATTGAGCATTTTCCACATGCCAGCCACTGTTCTAGATGCTGAAGATATAGCAGTGAATGCAATAGATAAAATCCCTGCCCTGATGAAGCTTCTGTTTGGAAGAAGGGTAGAAAATTAACAGTGTATGAAAGTAATAAGTCCCATGGAGAAAAATAACAACTGATAAAGGCTACACAATGTGCTGGAGGTGTATGATAAATTGTTAGAGACTTCTGGGTAGAGACCCAAAGGAAGTAAGACAGCAAGGCCTATGTATATCTGGCAGAAAGGCATCCAGGTAGATGGGACATTAAGTGCAAAGACCCTGCAGGAGCTCACTGAACAAGTGTGACATCAGCATGAAGGCCATGTGACCAGAGTGTAGTGAATGAGGGAGAGGATAGCAGGTGATAAGGTGAAAGAGATACAGGGTCCAAATTTTAAGTTTCACCTTCAGTGAAAAGATACACTATTGAAGGATTGTGAATAGAGGAGTGACATAAACTTACTTCTAAAGAGAGTCATTCTGGTTTCTGTTTAAACTAGTGATAATTGCAATAATACAAGACAATATGAATTTAAGTGCAATGTATTTGGATTCTGGATAGTATCTGCATGCAAAACCAATAGATATGGGAGGTTGGAGAAAGAAGGAACCAAGGATAAATCCAAAATTTTGACCTATGCAACTTGAAGGACTGCGTTGTCATTTACTGAGATGAGAAAGATTACAGAAAAAGCATATTGAAAGATTTTGAACATATTAAATACGAGATTAAATTTCTAGGTGAAACTGTTGAATCAGTAGTTAGAGATATGAGTTTGGGAGTCAGTGCTGTTTGGTAGAAATATAATGTGAGTCAAATACGAAATTTTAAATTTTCCAGTAGCCACATTTTAAAAAGTTAAAACAAACAAATGACATTGCACCCCCTGCTGGCCTGATTGCCCCCACCAGCCCCCCTCTGCCAGCCTGGTTGCCCCCAACTGCCCCCGCTGCTGGCCTGGTCGCCCCCAACTGTCCCCTCTGCTAACCTGATCGCCCCACACAGCCTGCTGTTCAGTCGTTTGGTCGTCCCTCACTAACCCGCCAGCTGACCTGGTCACCCCACACAGCCTGGTACTCAGTCTTTTGGTCATCCCTCACTGACCCCCCTGCCGGCCTGGTCACCCCTGGCTCTTTATATATAGAGAGATTTTATGTCATTTTAAACTAAGTTTTCAAAATCTTGTGTACATTTTGTACTTTATAGCATATTTCTGTCCAGTAGCCACATATGACTGATGGCTAGGCTACCTTGTTGGACAGCATATGTGTAATAAACATAGATTACCACAGAGGGAACCTTCTGAAGAATTCACATCAAAAACAAAACAAGTAAATAAACAAAAAACCTTGTACAAAATATAGAAAGAAGAGCACTGCCTTTAAGATACTTTGGGCAGCAAGTGACAGCCTCAAACTTCAAACCCAAACAAGCTTAAAGAAAGGTATGTATCCGCCATCAGAGGAAGTCCTGAAGTAGGGAAGATTCAATCATGTCATCAAAGACCCAGGTTCTTTTCATGTGTTTACACTGTCATCTCTGTGTTACCTTTATCCCAAGGCTGGTGGCAAAATGGCAGCAGTAGTCACAGATATGACATCTTTACATAACAGTATTTGGAAGTGTCTCTCTTAATTAGTGAGAAAACTCTGCTAAGACACCACCACCCCCAATAGGAGTCATTTTATATCTCAGTCAGAATTGAGTTAAATGATATTCCTTAATCAATCACTGTCAACAAGTGGATACGGGTAGCTCCAGTTCTGTGTAAGATGAAGAAGGCACTCTCCAGCTGGACTTACACACTGAATACAATAATAAAACCAGGACAATACAGATGAAACAGATATTTGAGATTTAAATTTTGAGACAGATTTAGGAAGAAGATAGAGATTCAAATCATCCCTGAACCAACAGTGAGTTTAATCTTTTTTCCTCCAGTATCCCACAGGCTGGTATCAAGGCAGGCCAAGAACCAGATGTACACATTGGTATGCATAGAAAGATCTCAAAAAAAAAATGCTGTAATTCAGGATTAAGGAGTAGAAAGTCTACTGTTAGCAATAGCCATGGTAGCAGGAGCCCACAGGCACCTAAAACACAAAGAGGAACTTTCTTCTTGGACCGAGGTATTGTGATTCCAAGAAGGTGGCAAAACACTCTATATTTCTTTCTCTCCCTCCCTCCTTCCCTCCCTCCCTCCCTCCCTCCCTCCCTCCCTCCCTCCCTCCCTCCCTCCTTCTTCTTACCCTCCCTCTCTTATCTCTCTCCATCTGTTAAAAATAGATAACCACAGAGAGAACTTTCTGCAAAGTTGGTACAAGCTTTAGTTTGATCCTGCATCTCAGTACAGTTGTGGGCTGGAGCGGCACATATGTGGATCTGATCCTAAACAGCATATCAAAGATTTTGATAACTGAACTGAGAAATAGAACCTTGGCCAGGTCCCAGGCTAGCCACTAGATGTGGGGCAAATTTGCATAGCTCAGCTAAGGTTTTGAAAGAAAACTAGCATTGAAACCACGATTCATAGAAGGCTGAATAAAATTAGTGGCTTGAACCCAATAAGGTAAATTGCCTGCTAAACAAAAATATCAATAATGTTTATAACTTTAAACAAGACCCAGTGTCTCATAACAATATTCAAAATGCTTATGTTACAATCCAAAATTACTCAACATATGAAGAACCAGGAAAATTTCCACCCACATGGGAAAAGAAAATAAACAGAATCCAATGCTGAAATGACACAAATTTTGAAATTATCTAACAAAGATTTTAAAGGGAGTTACTACAAAAATGTTCAACAAGAAAGTGTGAACAATGTCCAAATAAATGAAAAAAATAGAATGTGTCAACAAATAAATATGATGTAAGGAAGACCAAATGGAAACTTTAGAACTAAAAAAATAGTGGTCAATATTTAAAATTCACTGGATGTTCTCAGTAGCTAAATGCAGATGACAGAGGCAAGATTCAGTGAATATAAAGATAGATTAATACAAGTCATCCAGCCCAGATGGCATGGCTCAGTGGTTGACCCAGAAGCCAGGAGATCACAGTTCAATTCCTGGTCAGGGCACATGCCTGGGTTGCAGGCTTGATCGCCAGTAGGGGAAATGCAGGAGGCAGCCGATCAATGATTCTCTCTCATCATTGATGTTTGTATCTCTCTCTTCCTCTCCGTTCCTCTCTGAAATCAATAAAAACATATTTAAAAAATTAAAAATATAGACATTATCCAATCTGAGTAGCAGAGAGCAAAAAAGATTGAAAATGTAAACAGAGCCTTAAAGATCTGTGAGACAAGAGCAAAAGGTCCAACATTTATTTCATCAGAATCCCAGAATAAGAAGAGAAAGAGTGTAGTGCACAATATAACATTTGAAAAAAGAGTGGCTGAAAACTTCCAAAATTTGGTAAAAGGTATACATTTACAGATTCAAGAAGATTGAAAAATCTCAAACGGTAAAATAATTTGATACCTTTTTTAAAAAATATATTTTATTGATTTTTTTTTTTTTTACAGAGAGGAAGGGAGAGGGATAGAGAGTTAGAAACATTGATGAGAGAGAAACATCGATCAGCTGCCTCCTGCACACCCCCTACTGGAGATGTGCCCGCAACCAAGGCACATGCCCTTGACTGGAATCGAACCTGGGACCTTTCAGTCCACAGACCAACGCTCTGTCCACTGAGCCAAACCGGTTTTGGCATAATTTGATACCTTAACAGCCATGCTAATACACATCATATTCATACTGCTAAATATAATTGAAGAAAATAAATCATGAAAGTATCGAGAGAAAAAGTAGGGGAAAAATAATTTGAATGACTGGATTTCTCACCAAAACTAGAGTCCAGAAGGAAATGTAACATTTTCACAGTGCTGAAAGAAAATATCTGTCAACAAGAATTCTATATCCAATAAATGTCCTTCAGGAATAAAAGTGAAATAAGGACATTCTCTGGTGAAGAAAAATTAAAATAATTATAGAACTACAATAAAAGAATTGCTAATGAAGTTTGTTCAGATAGACAGGAAGTAAAACCAGAATGAAACTTAGAACATCTATACTAATAAAAGGGTAATATGCTAATTAGACCGGTTGACTGGACATCTTCCAGTTGTCCGGTCCTCCTTTTGGACAGAGCCACAGTGGCGGGGGCCAAGGTAGAGGCAGTTAGAGGTGATCAGGCCAGGGAAGGGCTATTAGGGGCCATCAGGCCAGCAAGAGAGGGTGGTTAGAGGCCATCAGGTGTCAGGGGAGGGCAGTTAGGGCCATCAGGCCAGCAGGGGAGGGCGGTTAGGGGCCATCAGGCCAGCAGGCAGAGGCAGTTAGGGGCGATCAGGCAGGCAGGCAGAGGCAGTTAGGGGCAATCAGGCAGGCAGGCAGGTGAGTGGTTAGGAGCCAGTAGTTCTGGATTGTGAGAGGGTGCAGGCCAGGCTGAGGGACACACTGCCACCCCCATGCACAAATTTTGTGCACCAGGCCTCTAGTCATTAATAAAGAAAGAGCATCAGAAAAAATTAGATATACTAGTAAATATATATTATTTGCCTCAAGAGTTCTTTACATTATGATTGTTAGTAAAAGGTAAATGTTATGAATTGTTTACAGGTTTTCAATAATGAGGTATATATATGACAAGTACATCACAAATGGGTAGGATAAGGCCACCTGTATTGTGGGAAGATTTATATATTCTGTTTGAAGTAGCAAAGTATTGATTTTTAAACTATAAAAGGTAAAGTATGTGTATTATAATGCCTACATCATCCATTAAAAAAGTAAATCTAAACAAAGACATATGGAAAAACATATAGAAAAATTAAAATGCTATACTAAAACCATGTTTAAATAAGCCAAACTTAGGCAGGAAAGGGGAAACAGAGGAATGACAAGCAGAGAAAACTAGCAGGAAAAAAAATGGTAGACATCTAACCAAATATATCAATAATTACATTTAATGTTAATAGTCTAAAAATGTCAACTAAAAGACAGAGATTGTTAGAATATATTTAAAACTGTGATCCAACTATGTGCTGTTCATAAGAAACTCACTTCAAATATTATATTGTAATTACATTGAAAGTAAAAGGATGGAAACAAAAGAATACTGTATAAACACTAGTAAAAATAAAAAAGCTGGGGTAGCTATGTTAATTTCAGACAAATTAGACCTCAGAGCAGAGAAAATTAACAGTAAAAAAATGACATTAAATATTGATAAAAAGGATCAACTCGTCAGGAGATAACAAACCAAATAAAGTGTGCATCTACAAGAGATTCAAAATACATGAAGAGTGAAAAACTGACTGAAAGAAAAATAGACAAATCCATGATTATTTATGGAAAGTTCACCCCTCTCTCAGAAACTGATGGAATTAGTAGACTGAAATAAGAAGTATATGGAAGAACTATCAATGAACAGTATTAACTGGCACTTAATGCAGTCTATATTCAACAAAATACACACTATTTTCAATTAAACATGGAATATTGCCAAGATAGGCTATATCCAGGATAGATTAAAAAAACACTGAATAAATTTTATTTAATAAATCTTTATTGTTCAGATTATTACAACTGTTCCTCTTTTTTTCCCCCAAAGCTCCCCTCCACCTGGTTCCCACTCCACCCTCTGCCCTTACCCTCCTCCCACTGTCCTCATCCATAGGTGTATGATTTTTGTCCAGTCTCTTCCCGCACCCCCCACATCCTTTCCCCCCCTGAGAATTGTCAGTCCACTCCCTTTCTATGCCCCTGATTCTACTATATTCACCAGTTTATTCTGTTCATCATATTTTTTATTCACTTGATTTTTAGATTCACTTGATTTTTAGATTCACTTGTTGATAGATATGTGTTTGTTGTTCATAATTTTTATCTTTACCTTTTTCTTCTTCTTCCTCTTCTTAAAGAATACCTTTCAGCATTTCATATAATACTGGTTTGGTGGTGATGAACTCCTTTAGCTTTTTCTTATCTGTGAAGCTCTTTATCTGCCCTTCAATTCTGAATGATAGCTTTGCTGGGTAGAGTAATCTTGGTTGTAGGTTCTTGCTATTCATCACTTTGAATATTTCTTGCCACTCCCTTCTGGCCTGCATAGTTTCTGTTGAGAAATCAGCTGACAGTCGTATGGGTGCTCCCTTGTAGGTAACTAACTGTTTTTCTCTTGCTGCTTTTAATATTCTCTCTTTGTCCTTTGCTCTTGGCATTTTAATTATGATGTATCTTGGTGTGGTCCTCTTTGGATTCCTTTTGTTTGGGGTTCTCTGCGCTTCCTAGACTTGTAAGTCTATTTCTTTCACCAGGTGGGGGAAGTTTTCTGTCACTATTTCTTCAAATAGGTTTTCAGTATCTTGCTCTCTCTCTTCTTCTGGCACCCCAAAAATTGGGATGTTGGTACACTTGACGTTGTCCCAGTGGCTCCTTACACTATCTTCATATTTTTGGATTCTTTTTTTCTTTTTGCTTTTCTGGTTGGGTATTTTTTGCTTCTTTGTATTTCAAATCTTTGACTTGATTCTTACGGTCCTCTAGTCTGCTGTTGGATCTCTGTATATTATTTTTTATTTCAGTCAGTGTATGCTTGATTTCTAGTTGGTCCTTTTTCATATCCTTAAGAGTCTTACTAAATTTATCGGCCTTTTCTAGGAAATTCTTGAAAAACCTTATAACCGTGGTTTTGAACTCTATATCCCGTAGTTTGCTGTCCTCCATTTCTTTCATTTGTGACCTGTTTCTTTGTCTCCACATTTTGGCGCTTCCCTGAGTTAATAGAGTGGCTTTGTGTGCTAGGTGTCCTATAGGGCCCAGTGGCTCAGCCTCCCCAGTTATCTGAGGTGGACACTCTTGGTGCACCCCTTTGTGGGCTATGTGCACAGTCTTGTTGTAGTTAAGCCTTGATTGTTGTTGGTATCACTGGGGGGAATTGACCTCCAGGCCAATTGGCTGTGAGGATCAGCTGTGTCTACGATGGGAGAACTTCTGTGCTGGAGACACCCTTATGAGACAAAACTTGCTTCAGTGGGGCTTCGGTGCTCACTGAAGTGTGTCCCCATAAGACTCCATAAGAGTCTGCCCCCTGAGTGTGTCCCTTATGGATCTGAGGAGTTGTAATCTGGATGGTCCTACTCTGACCCCTGGGTACACTGGCTCTTGGATCTCCAAGGAGGTGCTAATTTAGCCTCTGGCTGAGGCCACCCAGCAGGAGCTACGGAGGGATCTGCAGATTCCTCTTCTTTGTTTGGGTTTTGGAGGTGCCCAGATGAGGCACAGCTGTGAAGCAATGCAAGATGCTATGGGGCCTTGGGCCTTCTTTTGGATGTTCTGGGTCTGACTCAGCTGCAGTTTGTTAGGTAAGTTTAGAATTCAAAGGACAAGGCCATTCATATGCAAAAGCCTCTGCACTCAGCTTGGATGGGGCGGAGTCTCAGGGCAGAGCAAACAGCGATGGCTTTCCGTCAGCCCTGCCCTAAGAGGCCCCTGGGTCTCAATGTCCCATGGTAATTGCTGCAAGCACCTCTGAGAGAAAGCCCCCTCGAGTTTCACCCACTGCCATACAGTCCAGTTTCTCCCCGTTTGAGTCTGGGTCCCCAGAGTCTCACCCGGAACTGGAGTTCCGAGCAGTCAGGAGCTTTTGTCTCCCTCCCGCTTGAAAAAGCCAGCCGCGTACTCAGTTTCCAGCCCTCTCCACATGCATGCGCACCTCTGTACCTCTGGACTTTACTTTTGCAGCTCCTGTGAGTCTCAGCGTGCTTTTCGCTTCCCTTCTAGTTGTAGAATTTCCTCTCAGCCAGCCTTCCTGTGGTTCTGGGTGATGTCCGTTTTGTCTTTTAGTTGTAGTTTTGAAATTGTTGTGCGAGGCAGCAGTTCAGGTGTTTACCTATGCTGCCATCTTGGTTTCTCCAGCACTGAATAAAGTTTAAAGAATTGAAATTATACATATTATTTTTCTGATCATAATAGAATTAAACTAGAAATCAATAGAAGATAATGGGAAAATCCCTCCCCAGCCAACACTTGGAAATTAAAGAAGACACTTCTAGAAATCCATGGCTCAAAGAGAAAATCTCACTTGAAATAATAAAATGTTTTGATCTTTTTGAAAATGAAAATCAACATACTAGTATCAAAAAATTTGTGATGCAGCTAATGCAGGTTTAGAGGGAAATTTATAGCAGTAAAATGCTTATATTAAAAAGGCAGAAAGGCTTTAAATCAATAATCTAATGTTCTCACTTAATAACTTAAAAATTTTAAAGTAAACCCAATGCAAGCAGAAGGAAGGAAATAATGAAGAGCAGTTATGAATGACAATGAGAACAGAAAAACAATAGAGACATTTCACCCCCAAAGTAGTTGATTTTAAAAGATCAGTAAAATTGATAAACCTCTCACAAAACTGACCAAAAGAGAGAGAAGACACAAATTATCAATCAATAATAATAAAATACGAAATACTATTTCAGAAATATCAGGAATAAAAAAGCAGATAGCACTCCAAACATTGAAAAGTTAAGGAAATACTGTAAACATTATTATGCATATGACAAGACAACTTAAGTAGTTTTGTGACTATTTAAGAAATTGAATTCATAGTTAAACACCTTGTGAGAGTCTACAGGCCCACATGTTTTTATCAGTGAATTATACCAAACACTTAAGGAAGAAGTAAAATCACTAATTCTATACAAACTCGTCCAAAAAATAAGAGAGGAGGGAACACTTATCAACTCAATTTATGAGGACAAAATTACCCTGATACCAAAACTAGAAAAGATAATGCAAGAAAACTATAGGCCAATATCCCTCATGAATATAGATACAAAGATCCTCAACAATATATCAGCAAATCAATTGCAGCAATCTGTAAAAACAAGAAAAAAAAATGCAGCCAAGTGCAATTTATTCCAGGAATGCAATACTTAAAAATCAACCCATGTAATCCATTATGTAAACAGTGTAGAAAGAAAAGTTGTATGTTTATATCACTTTGTGCGGAAAAAGCTTTTGAAAAATATTCCATTGTAAAGACATAGCAAAATATGAATAGACAGGAATTCTTTCAACATGCTAGAGTATCTGCAAAAACTCTATCACTAACCTCATGCTTAAATGATGAAAAACTGAATGCTTTGTCCCTAAGTTTGGGAATCAGCCAAGGATATCCATTTCATCACTCCTAACCAGATAAAGAAAGTCAAAAAAAAATAATAATAATTATTATTATTATTATTATTATTATTAAAAGGAATGTAGATGTGAAAGATAGGCATGAGACTGGCCCTATTCATAGATAACATAATTGGTTATGTAGAAAATTTTGACTCAATCTACCAAAAACTCTTAGAACTAATAAATATTAATTAAGGTTACAGGATATAAGGTCAACACACAAAAAAAGTATTTCTATACATTAACAATACAGTTGGAGCCAAAATTTTAAAAAGAATACTACTTAAAATATCTCAAAAGATTAAGTAATTAGGTATAAATTTAACTTTTGTACTGGATCTGTATTCTGAAAACTACAGAACACTAATTAAAGAAACTACTTAAATGAATAAAGAGACATTCAGTGTTTTTGGATTGGAAGACTCAACATAGTAAAGATGTCAATTCTCCCCATATCAATCTACACTTATATTTTTATTAATGAGGATTACAAAGTTTATTTTAAAATACATAATTATTATGGGACATTTTAATATATCTTCTCAGGAAATGAAAAACATTTGTTGGCATACAAGAGTTTAGAAAACAGTTAATAAAATACTTTTATGAAACACCTACCGAAGTGTTCATTTGACAAGAAAATACACATACTTTTAATCACACACAACTAAACATGATTAAAAACATATTGAGGGATTACATGCAGCTACAAGTAACAGGAAACACCTAGTCTTTCTGACAGGTGTCATTCTTTTTGACAGCACCATTGTAGATACCATTGTGAATAAGAAAAACATACTCAATGGCACTGTTAACTGCATGAGGTGTTTCCCATACAAATGAGACCTTATACAGATGTAGTCTAGAAAAGAGGGGAATCAGCTATAAGCATGAAGTCTGAATCAGTTTTCTGGTGGACACAAAAGGGCTTAAAGAAAAATTCAAACTCTGATGGATCTTTGATGTAGATTTTGTGAAGACATCAGTGGAAACCTATACTTCTCAGAAAATGTATATCAGACAGTTGTTGATGGTTTTGAGAATAATCTTGATTGCAAGATCAAAGAATCCAAATAACAGGCTGGAAGACTTGGTCCTTGAAACTCCTATGTCTGTTTGTCTGTCTGAATGTGTTGCAGGTGGAAGTGAGATCCTTGCACGGAGTCCGAAGGAAAGCATTCCAGGGACCCATGTATGGGAGGATAAAGTTTAGTGGTAAAGTTTACTGTAGAAGCAAAACCAAAGGATTGCCCCAGGTTCCGCTCCATCCCGCTGTGAAAGAAGTCCAGCCTTGTCTTTATCAAGCCCAAAACAGAGGCCAGTGTCCAAACATTCTGTGCCATTGGTTCAGTCCATATCAAAACTTAGTCCTGTTCAGCCTTTATTCCTGTCTGACTAGCATAGTCTCTATTCCTGACTGCACTCCAGCGGGCACTGTGTTATTGTATCCAGGCTCGAACTTGGAGCCTGCATTTGGAGTCTGCAGGCCTGCCTGCCCAGGAGCTGCTAGGATGAATGGCTGCTATGGAGAGAGAGGAACCAACGCATCAGCCAGCACCTGCTAGAGAGAGAGGGGAGAGCTCTTTGGTAAGCTGATTATATCATATCAGGCTTGGGAAGGACCGGGTGCATTTTCAAACTAACCAATCAATTTCCCAAACTTTTGTGGGCTGGTATTGGGTCCTCCCCCTAACCAATCCATTTCCTCTATATTCCAGTGTTCTGTGTCTCTTATCCAATCTGATCCTTTCCCAGGCTAGACAGTCAGGCCTCTAAAATCTCCACTAGTTCCTACTGTGCACCCCTCATAGTGAATGAACCGCCCCCTGTGCCATCTTGGCTTCTACTGGGCATGCGCCCAGCAGAGGAATTTCTCCTGCTGTTTTTATTCCTCCCCCCAGTAATGGCCCATAGTGATCTTTTCTTGCCTGCTTTACTTCAGGGATTAGGTCCCAAGGGCAGAAGATGCAGAGGTCCCGAGGGGAGGTGGGGGGAGAGAGGCTATAAATGCTGCAACTTCCAAGCAAAGCAGACTTATTATCCGATTCAGCTCCCTAGTTTATGTGCTTCTTAATGTCTGATTCCCTTTGCTCCCTTCTTTTATTAATATCTAGCTATTTTGGCCCTAAAATCTGACTAATGCCTTCTTTGTTTTTGCCTTCCAAAACTCATGCAAGTGAGAATACTAAGTTATTCTAACATGGACCATAAAGGAGATTGATTCTGGAAAATCAAGGTTCTCACATTACCCAATGGGAGGAAATATCTTTAGATCTTGATTTTGTTTCCCTATCACAGGTCCTTCTTCTTAATTCAAAGTCTATTTGTCAAACATCAGTCCAAAGGAAGAAAAACAAGCAAAGGTCCAAGCATGAAAAGGATTCACATATAACTATATTCTTTCCTAAACTTGCCATACATAAAATGTATTCCAACTATTTATTAGAATGAAAAACAGAAAAAGACTCCTATACTTATCATCCCAAAAAAATGAGCTTTGTCAGAGGGAAAGGTGGAATATATATAATGGACCACAGATATAAAGGACTACCACAGGAAAACCCAAATACCAAACTGTCATTTTTCAATGGCCCCATAAAACAGAACAAATAAAACATTACAAAAAGATATTTAACCTAACTGCATGTAAAACACTTTAATTCACCCATGTATCTAACAAGCTTCAAAATAGAGAGAAAATATTATTAAACATTTTAAGAAAAAAGCACTACTTATTAATTTATGTACTATTGTTGAAAGACTCTCATTGTTATCTCACGTGAGTATTCATTCCTGAAAGTGATTAGAATCCCATAGTCCAATGATAAAAGGGATTTAATAATCACAATATATTTACAACATTAATGAGAACTCTTTCATGTTGAAAACCTTCTGGCACATTACACATGGATTAATTTCTACCAAGCTTTCTCACATTACTTACATTTTAATTCTTTTTTGGAGGGAATATTCACAGTCAGTCCTTTTATGCTTTTGAAAGGAACTGGGATAACTGAAGTCTTTCCCAAATTCTGCACACTAATATGGTTTTCTCAGTGTGCGTTTTCACATTTTGAAAGGCTATGTGATAAATGAACATTTTCCAAATTGCTTCCACTTGTACGGTTTTCTCCAATATGCGTTCTTTTGTGTTTTCAAGGATAAGGCAGACAAGTAAATGTTTTACTACATTTTTTTTACATACATATGGTTTCTCTCCAGTGTGGTTTCTTTCGTGTGTTTGAAAATTTTGATAATATCTGAAGGCTTTCCCGCATTCCTTACATTCATAGGGTTTTGTCTTCAGTATAAGGTTTTTCATATATTTGTAGGGAACTGTAATCTCTGTAGGCTTTACCACATTCCTGACATTCAAAGGGTTTTTCTCCAGTGTGATTTCTTTCATGTTTCTGAAGATCACTGGATACTAAATGCTTTATTACATCATTTATACTTATAGGGTTTCTTTTGAGTGTGGTGTATTTCATGTTTTCAGATAATGGAGACAACTGAATGCTTTACTACATTTTTACATACATATGTTTGGAAATTTTGATAATATTTGTAGGATTTTTCATATTTCTTACATTTGTAAGGGAACCTTCCAGTATGAATTCTTTCATGTATTCATACGTGCTGGGGTTCTTGTTCCAGCATTAAGAAGGGTTCAGCAATCTGGAGAAAGGCTGTGCGTAGATTAAATAAGCATCCAGAGACGAAAGATAATTTTGAAAGGCATTGGGGGTCAGAGGAGCTTTAGCTAAAGGAGCTAAGTTCTAAGTTCTCCTTGTCTCAGGACCCCTGCTTTTTATTAACACAATTTGTCCTAAGGCAAGGTGGATATAATGCACTTCAAAGGGTAGGGTACAGAAACATTGTCAGATTGGGGAATAGCCTACAGCTGGTCAGGTGTTTGGCCAGTAGGAGGCAATAACATGTAGATTAAGATGCCCTGAGCTGTCTGGCAGCAAACAATCAATTTAATGCATCCATTTCAGGTTTGGGGGAAATGCCTTTTAGCCATTCCAGCAGGAGATAACATATGTGACTCAGCCCTTGTTGAGTCCCCAAGTTCCATCAACCTTTTGGTAAAACTCTTGCAATTATGGCATGCTGGAACTGGCTTCCGGCACATAAGGAACTGAGATATCTATATGCTTTCCCACATTCCTTACATTCATAGGATTCCTATCTAATATGTGTTCTTTTGTGAAATTGAAGAGAATGGAGATAATCAAGTGTTTTGCTACATATTTTACATTCATAGGGTTTCTCTCCAGTATGATTTCTTCCATGCATTTGGATACCTTAATGAGAACTGAAAGCTTTGCCACATTCCTTACATTCATTGGGTTTCTCTCCAATATGAGTTCTTTGATGTGTTTATAAGGAACTGGGATCTCTGTAAGCTTTACTACATTCCATACATTCAAAGGGTTTCTCTCCAGTGTGGTTTCTTTCATATTTTTAAAGATAACGGAGACAACTAAATGTTTGACCACATTGATTACATACATATGGTTTTACTTCTCTGTGATTTCTTTCATGTGTTTGAAAACTATGGTAACATATGAAGGCTTTTCCACATTCCTTACATTCATAGGGTTTCTTTCCAGTATGAATTAATCAATACATTAAAGAGAACTAAGGCAAGTGAATGTTTTACTACATTGTTGACATTTATAAGGTTTTTTTTCTCCAGTGCGGAATCTTTCATGTATTTGAAGTAAAGTTGAAGAACTAAAGGTTTTCCCACATTCCTTATACTTACAGGCTTTTTCTCCATTGTGATTTCTTTCATGTTTGTTAAAACACTGAAGACAACTAAAGACTCTCCACATACATCAGAATTATATAACTTGTCTCCATAATTTTGATACTCAGATGGCTTGTTTCCTGTGTGACATCTCACGTGCATATTAATGGATGAATGATGCACGAAGACTTTCTCACACACACTGTGTTCCCATGATTTTACTTCAGGAAGAGTTTTTTCTTCAAAATAAGATTTGGAATAAGACTGAAATTTTCCCCACACTGACTAATCTGTTCCTCTTCACAGGGTCTCTTTAACATTGGGTTTCTTTGTTTTCTCCTTTGGTTTTTGTACTGATCTTCAATGTCATAATCTTCCCATTTCTTTCCTATTGAAACCAGGTTCCTGAAAGTTTCCTGTATCACATCTCTGTAGAGTTTCTTCTATGGAGAATCCAATAAAGCTCACTCCTCCAGACTAAGGTTCACAGCCACATCCTCAGAGTCCACAGAGTCCTAAATCTATGATAGCAGAATATCTAACAGTTGCTGAGTGGATGGAGTAATTTTAACAATATTGAGGACTGGAACTAGGGCTTTATTTGTCATGACCAAAACCTCAAGTTTGTGGTAATCCACTGTGAGGTGTCATTCATTCTTTCCAGGTTAAAGATCAGACCAAATTCAGCATTTATAGGCTTTCTGGATCTCCCTGAGTTCTTCCTAAGACTCCCAGGACCAGTCAAGATTACAGTATGACAGACGCTGCAGGAGACCCACTTGGGACTGAGAAGGGCAGGCGATGCTGTATCCTAAGCACTGGTGCAGCCAGAATAGATGTACATGCCACTGCGGCAACTCAAGCTACAGATTTAAAGCAGGCATGCCAATAAAACTCACAGAAGAATGTTTTTGGTTATGGATAAACTGGTTCTAAAATTCAAATGGAAAAGCAAAGGAACTAAAATATCCTAAAGAATTTTTAAAAAGAAGAATAAAGTACAAGGAATTACACTATTTGATTTTAAAACTCTAATAATCAAGGTAGTATGATATCAGCGAAGGTAAAGACACATGACCAATGGAACAGAACAGAGAGTACAGAAATAGAACCACACAAATATGGTCAATTGATTTTTTTATAAATTTGGATACCCATTACAATAAAGAAGAGATAGACTTCCAAAAATGGTGTTTGGACAACACCATTTAAGAAAAGAACTTTGGCCTAAATCTCACATTTAGTACAAAAGTTAATTCAAAATGGATCATAGATGTCAATATAAACCATGGAACTATGTAACTTTTAGAAGAAAACATAAAAGAAATAAATTCTTCATGACTCAATATTAGACAGAGTTCTCAGCTATAACACTATAGGTATAAATCCATTTTAAAAAATGATAGCCGGCCAGTGTGGCTCAGTGGTTAAGTGTCACCCATGCACCATGAGGTCACCAGTTTGATTCCTGGTCAGGGCACATACCTGGGCAGCCGATCAATGTTTCTATCTTTCCCTCCATCTTCCTTTCTCTCTTTAAAAAATAAATCAACAAAAACATTTTTTAAAAAATTGATAAATTAGACTTTATTAAAATTATTTTAATTGCGTAAAAAAAGATGGCGACTGGCAGGAAGGTAGGGAGAGAGAGAGTGTGAGTGAGGAACCCATAGAGGAGAGTGTAGATGTGTGTGGTGTGTGTGTGTGTATGAGATAGGGTCAGTTAGATTCTGCAGGTCTTCCAAGGGGCTCCGAACAGGGCAGCCCTAGACGGCGGAGCCCCGCGCACAAAGCGGACACTTCTCGGCGGCTGGTGCGGACGCAGAGACCACGCCATCTTGGGAATCAGAGCTGCCCGAGACTCGGATCCTGGCTTCTGACACAAACCAGGACCCTGCAGCCACTGGGGACAGAGAACTGCTATCACAGCTTCAGACAAACAAACAAGAATCCAGACTTCCCGGCAGATTTCCGTGAGTCAAAGAGCCTATCCCCCTCCTCGCAGGCGCTGATAGCGCCATAGTAACTGATAGACGCGCCCCTCGCCCAAGCTGCTCACAGGCGCGCGCACAGACAGCGTCATAGTAACTGATAGACCCGCCCCTGGCCCAAGCTGCCGAGCTTTGCGCAGGGACGCGCTCCCTCTTA
The DNA here is from genome assembly GCF_951640355.1 of Cnephaeus nilssonii. Classification (NCBI taxonomy): domain Eukaryota; kingdom Metazoa; phylum Chordata; class Mammalia; order Chiroptera; family Vespertilionidae; genus Cnephaeus; species Cnephaeus nilssonii. Next base: position 66,990,198 of record NC_137077.1, on the reverse strand, counting down.
GGGAATTTGGCGCGCGCTCGCGCACCGGACAAAAGCAGCTCCCTGTCGGGGAAATCTGTCAGTGCGCACAGAGGGCTCCCCTTCGGGGAATTTGGGGGAATTTGGCTCGCGGGGCACAGCTCCCCCTTCGGAGATTCTTAAAAGCGTGCACAGAGGGGCTTCCCTTTGGGGAATTTGGCGCGCAGGACGGACTCCGCCCCCCTTCTGGGACTTTGGGAGAGTGCACTGAGCCGGCTCACCTTCAGGTTTTTAAGAATGTGCGCTCTAGCCGGTTTGGCTCAGTAGAGAGAGCACAGACAGGACGCAGCCCCACTTCAGGGAATTTGGCACGCCGGACACAGCTGCCTGGGATCCCTGACTCACAGCGCATTCACACTAAGAGCCAGCGACCCCAATTGTTGGTGCGTGCACACACAGGGACCCTGATTCTCAACGAGAAACCTCACAAGGCAACAGAGACTTTGACACTCGAGTCTTGGTGCAGACACAGGGAAACTCTGACTCCTGGCACATGCTAAGGATCTCATTCTCGGCACATACCAACAGTGTGGTGCAGACAGGGCCCCTGATTCTAAATGTGCACACGAGACCACACGGAACACTGGGGACACTGATCCTGGGCAAGTTTGGTTCCCACCAACCAAAGACAGTCACACGTCCTAGTGTCAGAGCACTTCAGTGAAACTAGGGTGGAGCGAAGTCCCCACAGCACACGACCCAGGTCCACGCAAACAGAAGCTTGAGCTTTCTGGTAATAGCCAGAATGGGGAAACGAAATAACTCACAGAGGAAAGAAAATGTGGAGTCGCCAAGAAAGGAAATTAGTGAAAATGAAGCTTGCAACATGACCGAAAAGGAGTTCAGAGTAATGGTCATGGAATTTATACATCGGATGGATGAGAAAATCAACAACTTATGCAAGAATCAGGAAGAAATGAAAAGTGATATAGCTACAATCAAAAACACCATGGAAAGTTTCAACAGTAGACTACAAGAAGCAGAGGACCGAATTAGTGAGTTAGAAGATCAGGTACAGAAACAAGCTCAAGCTGAACAGCAATTGGAGAAAAAAATTAAAAAGCAGGAGGAAAGCCTAAGGGAGCTTCGGGACAACATGAAACGAAGTAACATGCGTATAATAGGGCTACCAGAAGGACAAGAAGAGCAGCAGGGATTAGAAAATCTATTTGAAGAAATAATGACAGAAAACTTCCCGGATATGGGAAAGATAAAAGTTACGCAAGTAAAGAGAGTCCCAAGCAGGATCAACCCCAAAAGACCCACACCAAGACATGTCATAATTTCAATGGCAAATATAAATGATAAAGAGAGAATCCTAAAGGCGGCAAGGGAGAGACAGAGAGTTACCTACAAAGGAACACCCATCAGATTGTCAAATGATTACTCATCAGAAACACAACAAGCTAGAAGTGAATGGAAGGAGGTATACAAAGTGTTGCAAAGCAAAGGACTGAATCCAAGAATACTATATCCAGCAAGACTATCAATCAAAATTGAAGGGGAAATCAGGAGCTTTGCAGACAAAAAAAGCCTCAGGGAGTTTATCACCACCAAACCAGCAATGCAAGAATTGCTAAAGGGAATACTGTAAAAAGAAGAAATAAACAGGTAAGAAGGAATACAGACACAAAAATAGATATGACTGCAAACAAATACCTTTCAGTAATAACTTTAAATGTAAACGGACTAAATGCTCCAATCAAAAGACATCGAGTAGCTGAATGGATAAAAAAACACGACCCATATATATGCTGTCTACAAGAGACCCACCTCAGAACAAGAGACTCACACAGATTGAAAGTGAAGGGATGGAAAAATATCTTTCAGGCAAATGGAAATGAAAAAAAAGCTGGGGTAGCAATACTTATATCTGACAAAATAGACCTCAAAGTAAATGCCATAACAAGAGATAAGGAAGGCCACTTCATAATACTAAAGGGAGAAATCCAACAAGAAGAAATAATTCTGGTAAACATATACGCTCCCAATATAGGAGCACCCAAATACATAAAAAAACTCCTGGAGGATATCAAGGGAGAGATTAATAGCAACACAATCATAGTAGGAGACTTTAATACCCCACTATCACCACTGGACAAATCCTCTAAACAAAAAATCAGCAAAGAAACAGCAATCCTAAATGACTCACTAGACCAGATGGAATTAATTGACATCTTCAGAACATTTCACCCCAAAGCCACAGAATATACATTCTTCGCAAGTGCACATGGGTCATTTTCAAAGATAGACCATATGCTGGGTCACAGGCAAAGTCTCTTCAAATTCAAGAAGATAGAAATTATATCAAGCATCTTCTCAGATCACAGTGGCATAAAACTGGAAATCAACTACAATAAAAACAATCCAAAGAAATCAAACACATGGAGACTAAACAGCATGCTATTAAACAAGGACTGGGTCACCAGAGAGATCAAGGAAGAAATAAAAAACATCATGGCAACAAATGACAATGAAAACACAACAATCCAAAATCTATGGGACACAGCGAAAGCAGTCTTGAGAGGGAAGTTCATAGCTCTACAGGCCTATTGCAAAAAACAAGAAACAATGGTAATAAATTACTTAACCCTACAACTCAAAGAGCTAGAAAAAGAGCAGCAAGAAAAGCCCAGTGTAACCAGAAGGAAGGAAATAACAAAGATCAGAGCGGAGATAAATGACATAGAGACCAAAGAAACAATACATAAGATCAACAAAACCAAGAGCTGGTTCTTTGAAAGGATAAACAAGATTGATGGACCTCTAGCCAGGCTCACCAAGAAGCAAAGAGAGAGGACCCAAATAAACAAAATCAGAAATGAAAGAGGTGAAATAACAACAGACCCCGCTGAGATACAAAGGATTGTTACAAAATACTACGAACAACTCTATTCCAACAAACTGGACAATCTGGAGGAAATGGACATATTCCTAGAAAAATATAACCTTCCAAAAATCAATCAAAAAGAATCTAAACAGCTCAATAGGCCAATAACTATGGACGAAATTGAAGCAGTCATCAAAAAGCTTCCAGCAAACAAAAGCCCGGGGCCAGATGGCTTCACAGGAGAGTTTTACCAAACATTCAAGGAAGAACTAAAACCTATCCTCCTCAGACTATTCCAAAAAATTCAAGTGGAAGGAACACTTCCAAGCTCCTTCTATGAAGCCAGCATCACCCTAATACCAAAACCAGATAAAGACAACACAATGAAAGAGAATTACAGACCAATATCCCTCATGAACATAGATGCCAAAATCCTCAACAAAATTCTAGCAAATCGGCTCCAGCAGTACATCAGAAAGATCATACACCATGACCAAGTAGGATTTATCCCAGGAATGCAAGGATGGTACAATATCCGCAAATCAATAAACGTGATACATCACATAAACAAATTGAAAGATAAAAATCACATAGTCATATCAATTGATGCAGAAAAAGCATTTGACAAAATCCAACACCCTTTCTTGATAAAAGCTCTCAACAAGGTGGGAATAGATGGCTCATACCTCAACATAATAAAAGCTATATATGATAAACCCACAGCAAACATCATACTCAATGGACAAAAACTAAAGACATTTCCCCTAAGAACAGGAACAAGACAGGGATGCCCACTCTCACCACTCCTGTTTGACATAGTACTGGAAGTATTAGCCATTGCAATTAGACAAGAAGAAGAAATAAAAGGCATCCAGATTGGAAAAGAACAAGTAAAGCTGTCTTTATTTGCAGACGACATGATATTGTACATAAAAAATCCGAAAGACTCCGTCAAAAAACTCATAGACTTAATAAATGAATTCGGCAATGTAGCAGGATACAAAATTAACGCCAAGAAATCTATGGCCTTTCTATACACCAATAGTGAACTTACAGACAGAGAGACTAAAAAGGCAATCCCATTTACCATCGCACCAAAAAAATTAAGATACCTAGGAATAAACTTAACTAAGGAGGTAAAAGACCTATACACGGAAAACTACAGGACACTGAAAAAAGAGATAGAGGAAGACGTAAACAGATGGAAGAACATACCATGTTCATGGATTGGTAGAATCAACATCATTAAAATGTCCATACTACCCAAAGCAATCTATAGATTCAATGCACTCCCCATTAAAATACCAACGGCATATTTCACAGACCTTGAAAGAACTCTCCAAAAATTCATCTGGAATAAAAAAAGACCCCGAATAGCCACAGCAATCCTGAGAAAGAAGAATAAAGTAGGAGGGATCTCAATACCAGATTTCAAGCTGTATTACAAAGCCACTGTTCTCAAAACAGCCTGGTACTGGCACAAGAACAGACATATAGATCAATGGAACAGAATAGAGAATCCAGATATTGACCCAAACCACTATGCTCAATTAATATTTGACAAAGGAGGCATGAACATACAATGGAATAAAGACAGTCTCTTCAATAAATGGTGTTGGGAAAATTGGACAGATACATGCAAAAAAATGAAGCTTGATCACCAACTTACGCCATACACAAAAATAAACTCAAAATGGATACAGGACTTAAACATAAGACGGGAAACCATAAAAATACTAGAGCAATCCACAGGCAGCAAAATGTCAGACATATGCCAAAAGAAATTCTTCACTGACACTGCCCCTAGGGCAATGGAAGCTAAAGAGAAAATTAACAAATGGGACTACATCAAAATAAAAAGCTTTTTCACAGCAAAAGAAACCATCAACAAAACAACAAGAAGGCCCACTGCATGGGAGAACATATTTGCAAATGGCATCACTGATAAAGGTTTAATCTCCAACATCTACAGGCAGCTTATACAACTTAATAAAAGGAAGATAAATGATCCAATAAAAAAATGGGCAACAGACCTAAATAGAATCTTTTCAAAAGAAGACAGAAGGAAGGCCAAGAGACACATGAAAACATGCTCAACGTCACTAATTATCCGAGAGATGCAAATCAAAACAACAATGCGGTACCATCTCACACCTGTCAGAATGGCTATCATCAACAAATCAACAAACGACAAGTGTTGGCGAGGATGCGGAGAAAAAGGAACCCTCGTGCACTGCTGGTGGGATTGCAGACTGGTGCAGCCACTGTGGAGAACAGTATGGAGTTTCCTCAAAAAACTGAAAACGGAACTCCCATTTGACCCAGTAATCCCACTCCTGGGAATATATCCGAAGAAACTAGAAACACCAATTAGAAAGGATATATGCACCCCTATGTTCATAGCAGCGCAATTCACCATAGCTAAGATTTGGAAACAGCCTAGGTGCCCGTCAGCAGATGACTGGATCAGAAAACTGTGGTACATCTACACAATGGAATACTATGCTGCCATAAAAAAGAAGGAATTCTCATCATTTGCAGCAACCTGGGAGGAATTGGAGAACATTATGTTAAGTGAAATAAGTCAGTCAATGAAAGAAAAATACCACATGATCTCACTCATTTATGGATAATAAAGAACATTATAAACTTGAACAAAAAGATAGATACAGAGACAGTAAAGCATCAAACAGACTGTCAAATTACAAGGGGAAGGTTAGGGAGAGGTGGGGGAGATAAGAGATCAATCAAAGGACTTGTATGCATGCATATAAGCATAACCAATGGATGCAAAACTCTGGGGGGTGGGGGCATATATGGGAGTGGGGTGTGGGGAGGGCAATGGTAAGATATGTACACATATAATACCTTAATAAAAAAATTGGAAAAAAAAATTATTTTAATTGCTCTATGAAAGACAATGTTAAAATAATGAAAAGATAACAACATACTTGGAGAAAATATTTTTTTAAATCATATATCTGGAAAAGGACTTAAATATAGTCATATATTCTTGGAAAGAATATATAAAGATCTGTCATAACTCAACAATAAAATAACCCAATTAAGAAACGGGCAAAGGACTTGCACACTTTACCAAAATGTATATATGTAAGTCAAATAAGCACATGAAATATGTTAAACATCATCAGTCATTGGGAAATGCAATTAAAACCACAATGAGATACCAGTATCTGTCTGTAAGAAGGGCTAAAATTTAAAAAGCACTGACCACACCATGAGCAGTAGAAGATGTGAAACAATGGGTACTGTCATAAATTGCTGATGGTAATGCAATATGATTCAGCCACTTTAGAAGACAGTCAATTTTTTACAATGTTAAATGTACATATTATATGGCCATCAATCCTACTCCCAAGTATATACCCTAGAGGACTATAAACTATGTTCACACAAAAATGCTGTATCAAATATTTATTCATGACCACCAGAAATTGGAAACAATGAAGATATCCTTCAACAGTTGAATGAATAAACAAATTTGGGTATATACTTAAAATAAAATACTACTCAGCAATAAAAAGAAACTAAGTATTGATACACATAATTTCAAAAAGCATTGTTTCAAAAGCATTGTGCTAAGCGAAAACTAGCCAGACTCAAAGGTTATACCCTGTGTGATTACATTCATGACACTATCAAAAAGATAAAATGCTAGTAACAGACACTAAATCAGTGATGCCAGGGGCTAGGAGTAAGGAGGAGGATAAGACTGTCAAGGGATAGCACAATGGAGTGTTCTGGGGTGATGGAACTGTTGCAGATCCTGACTGTAGGGTGGTGTCATGAATCTACACGTGTGTTAAAATCTGTAGTACTGCACACCAAAAATAAATAAATAAATAAATAAATAAATAAATAAATAAATAAATAAATAAATAATAAATAAATGCCAATTGTATATTCATTCAAATAATAAAATTTAAAAACAAGTGGAATGTATTAGGCACATTGCTCTCCTATATAGAGGAGTGCAGGGTGAGGATGAGTATAATTCAACCAAGTAGAAAGGAGTCCTTTTAGGAAGTGGGTAGAATGGGTGTTCAATACACAACCAGCAGTGACCATGATAAGCATGCACTAAAGGACAAACGAATGTAAGAGAGTGGCTTAGCTCTGTTAGAAACTCAGTGATGGATAATTCTAGATTAAACTGAGATGTGTGAAAAATAATGCAAAAATAAATTTGCTTATTTTTTTTTGTTGTTATTTGGAGCAAATATAAGGAAGCAGCAAGCACTCTGATAAGGACAGATGGTGTAAGATTAGATGACAGACAGAGCATTGTCTACCTAATTGCTTTTATGCCTCCATTTTATATGTCAAGGAGATGCCCTGATATAAATTAAAATGGTGAGTTCTGAAAACAGAATGTACAATATAACTCCACTTGAGTTAAATATATGTGGATATAGATGATAGAGATAGAGATAAAGATAGATATAGAGATAGAGATAGATATGTGGATATATAGACACACATATGTGCATAGAAATAATATGAGGACATACACTGAAATGTTAACAATTGTTATTTCTAGATGTAGGAGTCTCATTTTCTTTTTGCTGTGCATTGTATTTCCTGCATATTATGCAATGCACACTTACCATTTCTAAAACAAAACAGAACAAATAAGTGATTTTAAAATGAAAAATAGGGTAAAAGAAACTAAGAAAACAGAAGCTCCAGGTGAGTAGTTTCTCAAAGGACGTATAGATTTTATAAGAGTTACAATTTAATACATCCCAGAGCACTGAAAGAACTTTTGGAGAAAAGAAGATATGCAAAAGTTCCAATCTTAAAAAAAAAAAAGTCAGCTTCTGAAAACAACAGCAATATTGTACACCTAATTATTGAAAGAACAGACTTAGAGAATTTAGAGAAGAAATGCCACTAGAATGACAGCTTAGGCTCACTAGAAATGTCATAACAAACAAGAAGTGATGGCTGCTATGTCCTCAGACTTAATCTGTTCAACACTCTTTTTTCTCTTCCTAGTGATAGACTCTTGATATTATTTTGGGAAACTATTTTGGATATTTAATAGACTCCTAAAGCTTAAACCTGGCCAACAGTTAATACATCTTTTCTCCTAAAACCTGGTCCTCTCAGGAAATAGCAAATGCAACCTTCCAGGGGTCATTCCTGACATTGTCCTCTTTCTCATATTCCACCTTCAAGTCCATCAGCAAAAGCTGTTCTTTTTTACCTTTAAAATGCATCAAAGATCTGACCACTTTATGCTACTTCCACCCACACCCACTACCACTCACCATCTTTTCTCACCTGGGTTATTACAACGGCCTGCAAGTGAAATTCCTACTTGTATTTTTGGCCACCTGCACTCTACTATTTTTTTAAGACACTAGTCAGGTCATGTCACTCCTACGACTCTACTTCACTCAGAATAAAAACCAAGGTTCTTACCATGGCCTTCAAAGCCCCTAATGAAATGCTTTGCAATCTTCTCTTCTCTCCTTCCTGCGTTCTCTCTCTCTCTCTCTCTCTCTCTCTCTCTGTCTCTCTCTCTCTCTCTCTGTCTCTCTCTCTCTCTCTCTGTCACTTGGCTGTAGCCACAGTGGCCTCCTTACTGAACCTTGAACCAGATATATCCAGTCCTGCCTTAGGGCCTTTGCACTTACTCTTTCCTCTCCCTGGAATTTTCTGCTTCCAGATAAATGCCCACATAGCTAGGATGGCCATATATCCTGGTTTGCCCAAGAGGGTCCCCATTTGTGCCTGCTATCCCAAAACAGGAACAATCATAAAAGTCTCCCCATTTGGATGATAAATCATATGGTTGCCCTACCTGTGGGTCACTGTATCATCTCTCAGGTTGCTCAGTCTCAACTTCTCACGGAGGACTCTGACATCTGATTTAAAATTATAGCCCCACTTACCTTCTTTCTTTGTTTTGTGTTTTGTTTCTTTTTTTTCTCTATGGCTCTTTTCACCTGATACACTCTATTACTTTCTTACTTGCTATGTTTATTGTCTGTATTCTGCCACTACGTATGTAAGCTCCATGAAAACAGCCATCTTGCATGTTTTATTTTCAATATCATAGCCCCAGCACCTAGAACAGTGTCTAGTCCAAAGCAGTTCTCAATAAATATTTATGGGTAAGTGAATGTACAAATGAATGCCTGGAAACGTATTTTCTCACTAGATATCAAAATAAAATTTAAAAGAACGTATCTTTGGGGGCCTTGAGGAAAAATAAATATTCTATGAAATATTCCTTGAAGCCACATAATCCAATATGCCTTTTTATCTAATTAAAATTTATTATCCTAGTCTTAAAAGCTGTTAGAGTTTTAATTTAAATATTTTGTTCAAATAAACATACATAATTATGTAATATGACAGGATTCCTTTACTCCTTTGGTTGAAAATGATAAAAATTTAACCTGAACTTTCAGGAAATAAGGAAAAATAGGAGGGAATGTTTATAGAAAAGATGCTGTGGAGTCTCACAGAAATGCAGGACCAAACCTTAGCAGAGCAGCTTCTGGAATCGTGGAGCCTTGACACAGGATTTCAATCACAAACAAGATTCTTCTCTGCTCCCGCTGTATTTTGACCTTATTCTCTCATATTGCAAACTGACTGTAGAAGTACTTTTTCTTCTAGCTCCCATCTGTAATTAAAAAAAAAAAAAAAGGTTCTTGGACCCCAGCTTGAATCCCATCCACTATGGAAATAGAGTAGGAAGTACTGCGATGGCTCCCCCACCACCCAGAATCATCACTGTGGTCAGAAATGCAGGTTCCTGCCACTAAAGACAACTCTTACCATATCGAAGTTCACTTTGATACCTTTTTGTGTTTTTGAAACGCTGAACAATGCTATAGCCTGTTCCAAAAATTAATAAACACCAATATGTTGTTTACTTCTAAATGTGCAAGATTTTTTTCTATACATTAAGACTCTGATTCAGCACTTTCATAAGCTCTTTGCAATTTTACTACCCACTAGTCGATTTACTTTGCTTTAATAAGACACATTACTGAAATACTATACATCCCATAGTCATAAATACTCTCTTTTTTTCACTATGTTAAATAGTGATATATATTTTCAATTTACCTATAGTGAGTGTTAGAATATGGCAGCTGTATTTGTTTTTCACGATGTAAAGTGAATGATAATATCGCACATGCTGATTTATTTCCTTCTTTTCTATCCACAATGATCTCACTGTGCTATTTCAACTTAAAAATATGAATATTGAGGTACCGGCTGTTTTAATGCTAGAAATACTTTTTTCCCATGAACCAACAGTGTTTCTTATAAGAGGAGAGAGACAGAAAATAAAGAAAAGATTTCTCAGGGCCACCTAAACCAAACCAACAACAACCCCCAATACTAGTTAGGTTTTGACAACATTGCAAAATTTCTTTTTTAAAGTACAAGATACAGAAATTCCCAGGAAAATAACAAAATCAATTAAAGCATGAATCTTTATTACTAGTGTTGTCATTATGATTATCATGTTTTAGACAAAAAAATCCCTCATCCACATTCCCCATTAAATTTGCTGTATAACTGTGCAAAGCAAATACTATAAATTGAACTACAATGTTGTGGGTGATATGTAGCCGACAAATTTTTTTCATCCTGTTTTTTTAATGGGTTTTTCACTTCAAAGGAATCTAACAGATTTTATCTCCTTTTAGAAAAGCATGCATGCCGGGACTGAAGCAGTGACTTATGCTATGACATAATATGTTTTTGACACAAAAAGTACTTGTCAAAAATCAAGATTCAAAAACAACCATTCTAAGTGTTTTATGGGGAGCGAGGAAAACCTGGCTTTCATCAGTCAATAATGCATCTGACATAAATAATGATGGAAAACTGACAGCTACCAGATGTGATTTACCAGTAGATGCTTCAAATCCCTAAAAATGAAAAGGTAAGAAACATCTATTTTGTATTTTATAGTAATTTTGCTGTAATATAATTGAACTTCTCATTGTAACAAGTGTCATTATAATTGTATTAGTAATTGGTGAGTCATATCATGAATAACCTATTTAGCTGAATTCTTGTTTTCATAGTATAGCTACTGCTCTGCCTCAAAATTGAGTTTGAGTTGGCACTTTGGAAGACTAGATTTAATCTTTCATCTTCCACCTGTCTCTTATGAGTAATTTTATTTTAAAAATACACAAAAGGAAAAATTACAAGGTTAGGTAATGACATTCTGTTTTAACTGGTCCTGGTCCACAAAAACAGTGACGATGAACTGGGAAGATGTGGCTTTTCTGAAGCCTAGCAGAAAGACAGTGCACTTTCATAAAACTGCAGAGAAATGTTTGTTCTAAAAAACGACTCCAGGGAAATCATTTCATTGCAACATATTTTCCTCAAAAGACTCATCCTCTGCTCCGGGACTTCAAAACTTCCCATCTATACATATTGACTGCTTCATTCCGGTGTAATCTATGTGCTTTCTCACTCCGGTTCATTTTTACAGGACAAGCTGTAGGTAGGAATCAGTAGAGAGAGCTTTCTCTCTTTCTCTTGACCACCTGCCCACCCAGTCACACAAAATGCCAACATTTTATCGGATCCACTATCATAAAGCTATGATTGTATGCTAAGACTTTTACCTTTATTTTAGAAATAGACTAACTATATGCAAGCCTTCCTGGTTTGGGCCAGCTATAATGCACTAACATGAAGCACAGCTCAAATGCCCCGGCTTTGTTGTACACTCACTTGAATGCCTTTGCCTTTTCAAAGAACTTTGCCATCCATAACATAGGCTGGCTAGGTGCTCTCACCAAATCCAATTATCCTCCTTTCCGAGTTTACAGCTCTGTCTCATTTCCTAGCCTTTCTTGAAGCTAGCAGCGACCATGTGACTGAGTTCTGGCCAATAGAATGAATGTGACTTCCAGACTGCGTGCATAACAAGCGTGCATGCCCAATTGACCATTTTTCTTCTGCATCTGTCAGCTGACTGGAGAGGTCCCTGAGAACACAGAGGAAGGTAGAGCCAGGATACTAGATTGGGACCGAGTTGAGTCCATAAATGAGCCTGTGGAATACTGCTCAAATGCCATGCGTGTGAGAAACTATCATTGTGTTGAACAATTGAGACTTGGGGGAAATTTGGGAACTTACCTAATTTCATAGCTAGAATAACCTTAACTCATACACAGCCCACTCCTAAATCTGAGAGGTAGCCAGGGTAGAGAGTGATCTTTTGGCTTGCTGTTCAGGAAGCATTCACTACCCTCTTCATCCCACTATGGGAAGATTCTACTTCCTGCATTACCTGTTTTGACCAATGACATGTTAGCAGATGTGAGGTGAGTAGAGGCCTTAAATATGCTTGTGTAATTGGCCTTGTGTGTGGTGCTCTGCTGAACTGCCTGAGAAGAGCATGCCCTGGGGAGCTCCTGCTCTTCAGACTGAGCCCCTCAAACAGCACATACATAGTGGACCTGAACCCAACCCATCAGCTTGGAGCGAAGGCCATCTGACCCACAGGTGGGAGGAGAGCCATCCAGCTGCACCCTTCCTAGGTCAGCCAAACTATGGTCAACTGGAAGACCAGTAAACAAGAGAAGTATATGCTTGTTGTAAGCCACTGGTTTGGGGGTGGTTTACTAAAGCAATTTCTGATGAGACAGACAGACAGCCTTGGTGCAGTGTGGTTAACAGTAGAGATTATAAAGCCAAATTCTTTATGTCAAAACTGGATCATGCATTAGCTATATTTCCTTGTACAAGTGGTTTAAGCCATGACTCAAGTTTTCTCATGTATAAAATGAGATAATAGTACCTATCTCATATAGTTAATATTTATAAAGTGTTTGGAACAGTGACTGGCACATAGTAGCCACTGTGGTTGTGTATATGAGATAAATAAAATAAACCTTGTAAACCCATAATGTGTCAGCAAATTACCTTTACCAAGAATGTGACAATTTCAGTCTTGTTTGCTGCTTCCGAGGGATGCTTGAATTCTCCAGAGACATTCTTCCCTGTGATCAGGAGTCCAGGTTACATAATGTTGAAAGTTCCATCTGTTAAGGCTTCTTTCTGATGAGCCAGACGACCTGGATTCGAATTCTTGTTCCATCATCTAAGGCCTTGGGCACTCTGCCATACACTGGGTCTCCATTCCTTCATCAGTAAAATGGGGATATAACAGTACTTAGCTCTGCAGAATTATCAGCATTGTAGTAGTTGCTCTATAAAAAAAAATTTCAATAAATACTGCATTATAAATATTTAATACATGTTAGTTATTCTTAATTTGGGCAAACAGTTTGAGGAATTACCAGGTCACTCTTATCTCTAACAAAATACTCCAAAAAAGGTCCTTTGCCATTTATTTCATTTGTACAATTTTCATATTGAAAAAAATCTCCATGTATTTGATTTTAATGTATATAATTTATACTTCCAAAGCTGTCACTATATCTCTGGTTTAAATTCTGGTGATAAAGAACTCTTAATGACTTTTTGTGTTTTATAAAATCAAGCTTTACATGACAATGATAAATAAGTTAAATGTGTATGTTTAAAAAAAGAGTGGATTTTAACTTAAAAGAATTATTTACCTAAATTCGCCAGAAGGTAACCTTCTTTGACCCAATTAAGGCAAAGTAGACTTTTTAAAAGAGCAGCTAAAAGCAACACAAATAAAGCTGGAGCATTTCTCTCCTCCACTACCACAAATCTCTTTAGCTTTTATTTTCATTTTGTTCTGCTTTATCCGCAAAATGCAAATCATGAACATCATAAAAATGATCCCTGTTATTATGTCTGTGTTAGCTTCTCTTTATTTTTATGTAAATAATGTCTCTACCTTCTATTTACTAATAGTATTTCTGGTATTAGTAAAAAAAAGAGCCCTCAGATCACATTCAATTCAATAGCAATTTAATTTAAAAGGTAAGAGATGTGGATTGTGTGCAATACTAAGCCACAATGTGTGTATCTTTTACATGAAAATAACCTTAATTTTCCTGCTTGACTGAGAAAAGAAATGAAAAAAAGTGTTTGCTATAAATCAGGAAAATTTCATAACTTTCTGAAGGTGTAACAGCTGTTGATTTAAGGTTTGCATCTTTGATAACATGATGCTGCTGGGAAGATAACATCTTTCTGACAAAGCTGTGAACATAAAAATTACAAGGCTTACTCAACATTTAAATATTTTCTCTGTATCACTTACTGAAAAAAGTTATTTTATTCGCTTATACTAAAATGTGTTTGAAATATATTGTATCTCATCAGAAAGCCTTACAATAAAATTTAGTGTGTTCTTGTTCCATAGGTATATAGTAGACTTGTCACATCACAAATAAACATCAATTGCCTTCAGTTCAGAGAAATGATCTACTATTAGAATGTACAAGTAGTTCCTACAATTGGCAATGCAAACACAAACCTGAGCATACATTTGGAATATTTTTCATTTCTTTTATTATCAGCTGGAAGTAGGTGATTGAAAAATTAGATAACAAAACAAAGCAAGTACTGCATTGACTGGGAAAAAAAATATCTGCAAAGTGGAATCTTAAAAATGTGTAAGAGAATAACTCCCAAACAGAAACAATAGTGGTGTTTTAATTTACCTAAGGGCTGCTGCATTATTGCACATGTTCTTGCAATGTTGACTCACAGACTATGAAATTTTAGGGAGAGGTTTTGTGTTTCCTGCATATCAGTGAAATGCACTGAAAACATCACCAAGGAACTGCTGAGAATGACAGTAGTAGTGGCCTTGTCTCCTTACTCTTCAATGAAACAATGTGCTTCCTTTCTCCTATGAATTGCACTTGCATTAGAAAGTCAGGTTGTTTCTTATTATTATTTTTCTTTAAATGTTTCTGTCTTTTACCTAAGACTCTCTTGCAGTGTTGTTGTAACTCATAGTTACCTTAACCCGCTAGTCATCTGAGGTCACTTTTTTCTAATATTCAGGTAAAATGATTGAATTGCCCATACCACATGCTTGGGGAAATCCAAATCCATCTTTGTCCCCTTGAGAAATGGGATGGAGTTGCCTACAGTTCTTCTAGATACATCTCATTCTTCAATTTTGCTATGAATTCTTGCTCTTGCCCCCACCAGTGATTTCTCCTCCTCACATACCACCTGCTCTCTACACCATTTCATCCCAAATAGACTCTTCTGGTTCGTTGTCCAAAGTACCATGACCCAAGGCTATGTGTACAACAGAGTGCTATTGGAGGTTTGAAGAGAACATAATAGAGCTCTCAGTTGAATGTTGAACATCATTGCTCATCCATTTACTCATTCATTCAACAAATATTTATCAAGTACCCAGCATGTGCTGGAACTGTTCAAAATTAGGGAGATGCAACAGTAAGTAAAACATTACTCATTGTACAACCACAACTACCCCCACTTGTATAGAGCTTGCATTCTAGTTATGGGAGAGAGATAATAAAACAAGCAAAATGTATGTTAGAGAGTGGTGTTATCAAGAAAAATAAAGCAGGTAAGGTAAAGGGACTGCTGGGAGGGGTGCAATTTTAAGGAAGGTGGTGGAAGAGTGACTTAATGTAACAGTGTTATTTAGATAAAGATATGAAGGAAACACGGGAGGAAGCCATGGAGATAAGTTTGTAAAGAGTGCTCAGGAAGAGGGAATAGCAAATGCAGAGGTTCTGAGGTGGGAGCTTCCCTAGAACCTTAGAGGTAGAGCAGAGGGTACTGGGACAAAGTTCTTAAATTTCTCACTACCTAGACTCTTCTCTGCATTCCAGAGTCTTGAATTAACTCTATTTCTTTATTTTCTGTATTCTTGAAGCTCTCGCATCTGGGGCCTCACTACTGTACCAGAAGTGCACTATTAATATGTGAATCACCAACCCAGAGCTCAAACTCAGACCAGGAGGCATTATTCCTCTGCCCTGAGTCCCCTGGGCCAGGTACTAAACTAAGGATGGCCCCTACAGCGCAGAGCCTGCCAAAACTGTTCCAACTATTCAATCCAAGGCCCGCTCGGCTGCTTATCCTGCCTCACCCACATATCCCATGGAAAATCACGAAGGCTCTACCCATGCTTTCCCCTTGCTTCTGCTGCCTGCTCACTGGCCCTACTGCTTGCTCGCGTGGCACTACATGGCATGGCAGCCCCTTCCTCTTGGGAGCTGTAACAAACTATCTTTTCAATGGCAATCATCTCCTGATCTGTTGGCCTCACCATATCTGAGTAAAACCAAAATTCCAGTTATATTTCCAAAAAAAAATCATGGACAACTCACAAATTCTTTTTATTCCTCAGTAGAGAAATAGCAGTAGTTTTGTTTCCTGTAATGGCTCCCATTCAGACTAGGTATTAAGGTCTACCTTGGCACAACTAACAGACACATTAATTAGCTTTTCTACACAAAATAAAAGTCCTTCCTATAGCACAAAAATTCTACTCCACTTCTGATTATGCAGTCATAACCCGTCCACCATCCCATAGCTTCATTCCAATTGCCCACCCCATTCAACACTTTAATATAAGTGGTACCTCCTGAGTCACATGTAACTCACTACCTTCATTGTGAACATTGTGTTCACTAAGGTAGTGATTGAGTGTTCAGAAGATCTTGTGCCCTAAAAAAACTACTAGTTGGTTTGTTTGGGGATTTTTAGGGGTAGCCAACTAAAGATCATAAAAAATTGGTTTACCTGGAAACCCTGTGTTCTGCATTGTCTGGACTCTAAGCAAACCACCTGTCTGGTTTGAAAAGACAAAGGCATCTAAGTCAAGAATGACCTTGTGGGACACTCTTATCTTTACTTGAAAACTGAATGAGTTGGGTTTCCCAAACTGTTGTACAACAGAACTGTCATCAAACTTGATATTTCTCCAAAAGGAGGGCTTCCTTGGGCAAGTAAATCTTGTGAATACTGCATACTGTATCCCACCTCTGTGAACCTGGAGATTGACTATGCACATTAGAAACTGATAACTGTGTGATTTGAATGATAGATAAATAGATAGATAGAGTGATAGATGATGATAGATAGATGATAGATAATAGATAGATAGATAGATAGATAGATAGATAGATAGAATGATAGATGATGATAGATAGATGATAGATAGATAATAGATAGATAGATGATAGATAGATAGATAGATAGATAGATAGATAGATAGATAGATAGATAGATAGAATGATAGGGCAGTAAAAACCTGATCTCAAATTAGTGACCATCTCAATGACTAGTCAAACATGAAATGTTTGTTAGTGTTTTGATATTTCCCTTGTTAATTTTCATGCTTGTTCTCAGTTGTCAAAAAGACATATTTATGTACATTTAATTTTTTCTCAAAAGACAGTTAAAACTCTCAATCAGCTAAAATGCTGCCTAGTATGTGAATTAATTCTATAGAAGCAACAGAGTTCTGATTTCCAAGTGTTGATAAATGCCCAAATCCCAAAAATGACAATATCATTTCTGTTACCCATTTTCTTTTCACAATTTATGTTAATTCTTGGTCCTAAAATAATCCCAGTGTGTTGTTTTTCAATTACATTTGTGTAGAGTGATGAAAACAGCATCGTGATTCATAGTAACAGTATGTTTGCCTTAAAAAGAGTTTTGTGCTCCTGGAGGGAAAAGACTGCATATCTGTTTAACACATTACCATATTTTCTGGTTTAGAAGCTTTAGCAGTTTATAAAGCAGAGGGAACTTTTATAAGCATATGTTGGGGATTGCAGGGAACTGTACAGCAAGAAGAGTAGAGGGAAAACTCATCTCCCTATCCTGACAAGTTCAATAAGTCTTTCTGCTAGGATGACCTGAAAGCTTTTACAATCAGCCGCTCTGAGGAAAGCGGAGGGCTCTGAGTGGGGCGCTCTGGAATCTGTTAGAATATCACTGTGCTACAGCACCAGAGGATTTCATAGTTAGTGGCAGCTACTGAAAATGGTGGCCAGTTATCCTGAATGAGATGCATTTTGGGTGTGTTGCTAATCAACTTACTTCTATATACAGCTTTCATTTGATAGTGTGAACTTTCATGTTCTGAATTGGATCTGATGTGATTGATAGATTGCAAAACATGTTTTGCAAAACAGATTATCAGTTATATCAGGATCATGTCTGGATGCCAAGACACTCATGTAAGAAAAAAATTGAAGCAACTGTTAGAACAGCTGCTTTCTTTATAATATAGTAGGGGTAATGAGGTTGATAAGAATGTATGGGAGCACTGTGCTAAAGGTAGGGTTAATGGTAATAAGAACATAAAGACCATTGTTAATGACCAAAAACTAGATGGAATCTAAGGCAACATTCATTGAACTTCCTAGAGGAAATACTATTTTACTATTGCCATTTTCAAACTCTTAGGACCTAACGCCTTTTTTCTCATAGACACAACAGATTCTGTAATGCAACCTTTCTTTCTTCTTTTTTTTTTTTTTTAATCCTCATCTGAGCATATTTTTTCATTGATTTTTAGAGAGAAAAAATCTCTGCACAAGCTCTGACCAGGGCCCAGGCAGGGGAGGAGCCTGCAACTGAGGTATGTGCCCTTGACTAGAATTGAACCCGGGATCCTTCGGTCCGCAGGCTGATGCTTTACCCACTGAGCCAAACCGGCTAGGGCTGTAACACAACTTTTGATAACTAAAGATTTTCTAGGAACAAAATTGTCAGGTGGCGGCAGTCCAGAGAATCCCTTGCTAGCGCATCTATACATTGACAGTACTGTGTCATTTCTCATATTGCAAAAATATTTTCCAGATCCCTCAAAGTGAATATTGAATTGTAATATTAAAGAAGTCCATTCCATTCTATAAACTGTATTAGCATCTCACCTCTCTACTCTTTTAATAGTTCTCATTGTTTTTAGGGATCAATTGCTCATTGAATGATCCAGTGCTCATTCAAGAGATTTTCACCTCCTTCCTCAACTCATATATTGCTACTAAATCTCTTTTCCCTTCTTTTTTTTATTTATGAGTTTATGTCAGGCTATTTATTTCAGTGTAAATAGCTAAGCTAATTTTAATTAAAATTTTAAGTAAGCTTTCATAAGGCATAAAGAAAATGTACAGCGAAGTCCAGATATATTACATCTACTGAATTCCTTTCATCCACTTTGTAATTTAATCAAAGGAATGCAATTGAATATGTCTGACATGATCTGTTCTGTATAAGCCCATGCTATTTATCACCCAAGTTTTCACTACTCTCTTGATGTATATATAATACTTTTTTTCTTAATGTCCATTCTTTTATTTTACTAAAATTTGTTAATCATGACCAGGAGTGTGCCTTTCCTCCTTCTTTCCTTCCTTCTTTCCTTCCTTCCTTCCTTCCTTTCTTCCTTTTTTCCTTCCTTCCTCCCTCCCTCCCTTCCTTCATTCCTTTCTTTCTGAAGTATTTTTAACTTGGTTATTGTTCCCATTATTTTTGAAATGCTTTAGTTGCCCCAATCCCAAGAAATATTTCCCAATGGAAACATAAACACAGTGGGTAATTTTCCTGACAAATAAAGGTGTTTTATTTAAGCCAAATGTGCTTAATTGCTATGTTCCATGTGTTCCTTTTTAGCCTATTGTGTTCAAATAGCTTATTGATGTTATCATTAATCTTAGGTACCATTCTCATATTTTTAGCTAATTATTCCTTGATAGAATCATAGGAAAATTCTGTAGTTTCTGAATCACACACCAATTCAATCAGAGGTTATGTCTGTCTGCCCCCATTAGAGCCCTTTGAATATTTTATACCAACTCCATGACGTAGTCAATTATGCCAGCCTCAGCATATTTATGTGACTCTATTTCTCACTTGGGTACTTTTTTTACAATGGTAAGTCAAACAATTACTAGTTGGCCTCTGGAAATTCACAAATCAGCAATGAGGTTTACAGTCCATTTTACATGATAAGTTACAGATTGTAACTTGAATTTATACTAATTAGAAGTAATTTTATTAATATAACATTATTAATATAACTGTCAGTTTAAATATACTATAGTTAAAGTCAATTGACCCTATTTTAGAGTTTCCACAAAATAAAAAGACTTTTTCACGCTTTTGTATGTACGTATAGGAGTTTAAAGGGAATAAGGATGTGAACAGCCAGGTATAACACTAATTCCTTTAGAAACTCTGAGGAGTGAACCAGGTCAGGTGTGCATGGCTAATATAATCGGTTGCCCCTCATACTCAAAGTGCCAGGAAATGTCACCTTTCCTTATTATAGCAAATCAAATCTAACTCTAGACCCCATTTGCCGTGGTCAGCAATGTCAGTCATTTTAAATGGCTCCCTTTCCTCTCTAAGGAGGAAGAGCCCAAGTCTACACAATCCTGAGGAATTAAAGGAGGAGAGATCTTGGTCACAGTTGAGATGCTCACCATGCCCATCCATATACAAAAAGGTGGATTGCTCTGCAGGTAGCATCATGCCATCAACGCCCATCTCAACTTTGGTCCCCATATGACAACTCTTAGTGCACCTCCCTGAAACCCATACAGATATCATTTGGGAGTTACGACACCTCTAGACTCTACTTTCTAGCAAGACCCTGGTCTCCACCCACCAAAGGAGCTGTCAGCCCTTGGTCCCTTCTCAGAGGCACTCTCCTGTCCCCTGAGAAATCAATCCCTAGCCCCAGAACAAACAAACAAACAAACAAAAGAAAAAAAACAGCCTTTCTTTCTCTGGCCCCGTGTGTATGTGTGTGTGTGTGTGTGTATGTGTGTGTGTGTGTGTGTGACATCATTAAGTACTGGACAATCAAACAACCAAGCACCACAAAAGAAACTATTCATTTTCCTGGACTTTTTAGGAATATAATAGCCGATCTCCCACCTCCCAAGAAGAAATGACATGTTTCTTATAAACCCAAGAAAAGAAACAATACAGTTGAGTCGTCATATATCACTACATTAAATGCTTAATAACTCACATTTACACAAGGAAACCAGCACGACTGTTTTTTCCAAACTGGGATAAAAAGCTTTTGAATGAATTTCAGTGCCTGTGTTTAAAGCTCATTTACATGTCATTCCATTACCCATTCCTTTATCCCGGATTTTTCCTATCTTTCTACGGCTTTTCCTTAACTCCCAAGACAATTGAAGATAATGCTGTGCAGAAAGCAGTGGCATCTGGCTTTTAATAAACAATAGATTATTATATGTAATAGTAATAAACATAATTTAAGCAATTCACTTGGTTAGGGGATATGATGCTTATGGGACTAAGGTTGCACATTTGTTCCTCACCTGAGCCAATTAACTTCACAGAGAGAAAATTTTTCCTATAACCTACAACCAGCAGAGTAATTCAGCATGATCGTTAGAAAATATGTCAGAGAGCATTTCCCGACAGTTGGTCAATTGCATCATTTTAGCATATGACAGGCATCATATTATTATATTATTATTCACTAGGAAGAGGTGTATTTCTCTACAGAAATTCTGCTAAATCAGGACTTACTGATGCTTCCAGTATAGGAAAGTTGACTTAAGTTCAGTTCAAATTATTAATGTTAAAGTAAACCTAAAATTACTTATATCTAGTATTAATGAATAAAATAGAATAAACATTAGAATCAAATGATGACATGCTGGGTGAACTAGCAAGGATTTTAAACGAGGAGGGAGGAAGATGATTAAAATGTGACCATTATATATAGTTGCATTAGTGGAGAGATAGGACTAATAATCACACCATTAAGATTGTTTATAACCCACTTTAATATTTTAAGGTGGTTTACAAGATACATACACAGCAAAATACTCATTAGTCTGAAGCTGTATCCTATCCATCAATTTTGTTGTTACTGAAGTATAGCTTATTGACTCTATCTCTGTCTGAGCAGCTCAGGATGGCAATCTAGGGGAGCCATCAGGGTGACGAAAATCTACAGAGAAACCCACTCTTCCCCGAGGACACAGAACTCACTACTACATCTAAAAAGGAATCTCTTCTCACAACCCTCCATTGGGCAACCATCTGGCCCTGCTGCTCTGACACCAAATTTCAAGCAAAGATAATATTTTCCATGCACCAAAGTCCAGTTGGTGACATGTAGCGAATTAGTATGGAATATAAGATGATATTGAAAGATCAATCTGACCAACTGGCCTCCCCATAGCCCCATGACCTTATCCCTGGGTTCCTCATTCTCTGGTGCTTCTCCTGGGTAGACATCACCTGCAAAAGTCCCCGCTTTTTAGTGGCTTTTCATCCTCACAGCTTCGGTTGCAACGAAGGGGCCTTTCTTAATTTACAGTCACAGCTATGAATATATATATATCTATATATATATATATAGTTCTAGGGATTTGGTGCAAGGAGTGGAGAATGTAGCATGTATTCAGACTGCAGTCTTAAAACTGGAAGTCGAGTTATTTTGTCCCAATAGGGAAAAAAATATGTATTTTAAAGGCCGTTACATGCATGAAGCTGTGATGAGTAAACAACTTTGGAAAAATACAAATTTGTCTGAGTTACTGCCTAGGCATTTATAGTGTGATAATCCTATTCACACCCAGAGTCTGGACAATTAGATAAGGACTTGAGTTTAGGATGCTGGTCATAAGTTCATGTTTTACTTTTCCCAGGGCACCTTTTAAAAAAATCACTTAAGCCCACAAAAAGTAAATGGCCTCTGCCCCAACCATGTCATATGTACTAGTAATAGGTGCTTGCTACCTCTCTGCCTATTTCCTGCTCCCTGGTGACATGGGAAGAAGACTTCCTTTCCTCCTTCCCCCCCTCAACTACACCCCCTTGTTTCTGGAATCTGTAATAATATCTTGTGACTCTACTTCCTTTTTGTGGTGTGTATTGAACTGAGCCTTCAATCTAAACAACCCGATGGGTATCAGTTCCCCAAAGTGGAAGCTCAATGCTGAGGGCGCTACCTGCCACTCCGATGGGTAGCTCATGCCTCCTCATTCAGCAGGTCATAATATGCATAGTCTTAATTCTGTACATACACCAACTCTGGCTCTTCAACACAGAAGTGGTAAAGCAAAAGAGGAAAGAAAATAAGATTAAAATCAAGAATGAAGTTAGTGCATACAAGGCATTCCATGCCATCCAGTCAACTTGATTAGATGCATGACTCAACGTGAGTAGTACTCAGGAGAAGCTGAAGTAGTGCAGCATTGAGTCAGAAATAAACGCATCCCATTGGTCTTCATGGAAGACCCTGTGGGATGTGAACAGCATCCTCAACACCACATTTGCAGATAATGCAGTGTTGAGTTTCTGGGTAAACCAATGACTGGATCATGCTAAAGCTTAATTCAGCAAAATTAGTTCTGACTGAGATGCACCAATGAGATGGTCTGGCTTAATTTTTTCTTTTTTTAATTTTAAGACATGTTTTCTACAAGGGAGGAACCACCCTCTAGGGAGCATTCTGGAAATTTGAGAGGTTTTCTTTTTCTTTGTTGTTATTGTTGTTCTTACCATGTTTGTGGGGCACTTCAGGCATTTGGTGGGCAGGAGCCCAGGGTGCCAAACATCGTCCTTGCATGGGAGAGTTCCACCCAGTGAAGGTTTGTTTCACACCTCCATATTTTTAGCGTGTCTTGCCAGAACACTCAACTACTAAGTACACACTTCTACATGTGGTGACATTTCAAGATGGGAAATATGTCTTCTGTTATTTTATTACTGACTCAACCCATGTCATAAGATAGAAATTATTTTTACATTATACTTATAAATAAGACCATCTCATTAGCTAATTCTTCATTTTTTCCATTTTGTCAGCTTGTAATTTGCTATGGCGTCGTCATTACCTTGGTTAAGATTCATTCCTTTCTTTCTTACCATTTACGTATGGCAGGTTATTATTACTTATCATTCCACTAGTTTCAATTAGGATCCACCCACTCCTCTGCCCTTTAATTTTCCTTCCTTTATAGAGAATGGCTTCTGGCTTCTTCTTTTTTTTATCTTAAATACAAGTATTCATCATAAGTAGCTGCAAGCATCTGACTACTTCATTATGTTTTCTAGTACTATTCTGCTGAGCACTTACATATCAAGATGTATTATATGCTATTTTATTATAAATCATATTCTTTTTTATTTTGTAGTTAGAACATTATATTGTTCTTTTTAAATTATGTTTTTTTAAATTAAAGTATGTTCTTTTATGATATTTTATTATCTCTGAATTTCATTTCATGATAAAAAAAAAAAGGAAGGAACACAAAGTACTTGTTATCAAAAGAAGGCTTTGTGTAGGATAGAGGTGAAGGCCACTGGTAGGGATGGGAAGTTCTTGCAAGGAAAATAGACTAGCATCTCACTTCCTGATTGGATATCCACTTATCCCATGCCTAGGTAAACAGAAGGGAGGGAATCAGAGTGAAATGGGAGAGAGGTATCAATGGGCTAAACTGCACCCCTATTTGAAGTGGCAAGGATTTAAAGATGCTTGAGTTTTGGGTGGGATGGAATACCACAGAAGACAACTAAAGGAGGTGTCTGATGGATAAGAGAGCCCCAGCAGGGGGAGGCTCTAGGGCAGTGATAGCAAACCTATGACACGCGTGTCAGCACTGACACGCATAGCCATTTCTGATGACACGCGGCTGCTGAGGCAGCCGCATGCCGAGGATGAAACATTTGCGAGATAATGTTTTTTCCTCAAAGTGACACACTACCCGAGTTATGCTCAGTTTTTTGGCGAAGTTTGACACACCAAGCTCAGAAGGTTGCCCATCGCTGCTCTAGGGTGTACCACTGGTGTCAAAGGCTGATGGGACTCAGAAGAGGTCTTGCAGGAGCCCATTTCCCCTGTCCGGAACGATGCAGTGGTGTAGACTCTCCCATGGGGCCCTGAAGAACAAACACATGCATCCGATAGGAAAGCCAGACTCTGGGTGCTTGTTATACAGAAACCATCAACTGAAAAGAGAGGACCAGAGGGGAGATCCAACATGGCGGCGTAGATAAACATCTGGGCTGCTGCCGTCCACAACAATTTCCAAAACTACAAGTAAAAGACAGAACGTCTATCACCCAGAACCATAGGAAAGCTGGCTGAGCAGAACCTCTACAAAAAGACTGAAAGACACGGGAGCAATCAGGGCACAAACGCTGAAAAACTGAGGTACAGGAGAGCACGCGCGCGAAACAGGCTGGTGGTGGAGCTCAGCTGGAGACGGGTGTGGCTTTCTTCAATCCAAAGAGAAACAAGCCCCCAATCTCTCTGAAATCCAGTTTTTGGGGAGAGACTGGGCTGTCTGCCATTTGGTAGGAGAGTGAGGGTGGCTTGCTAGCAGAGCTGCGTGGAGGTAGAATTGTTGGCGGCTCTGGGTGCGAAATGCGAGGACGCGGTTGGAGGCGGCTCACTGCCAGCCATCGCTGTTTGTCACGCCCTAGCCTAGTGACACCCTGAGACTCTGCCCCGCACAATCTACAAACACACCCAAGCTCCTAGCAGCGGCTTTTGCATATGAATGGCCTTCTCTAGTGCAGTTTAAACTAGTAAACTTGAAACCCGGTACAGACAGCTCCAAAGCCTCCAAGCTCTAAGCAGGGAGGAGAGGATGGCAGTTCTCGCTGTAGCTCCTGCAGGGTGGCCTCAGACAGCAGCTGAACTGCACCCCATTGGGGATCCAGAAGCCAGTATACCTAGTGGTCAGTGTGAGGCACCAGATTTCAACTCCTCACATCCATAAGTGACACATTCAGGAGGCGGACTCAGTGAGCACCAAAGCCCCACTGAAACAAGCCCTGTACCATAAGTGTATCTTGAGCACAGCAGTGCTTCCATTATAGATACAGCGGGTCCTCACAGTCAATTGGCCTGGAGGTCAATTCCTCCCAGTGTACCAACAGCAATCAAGGCTTAACTACAACAAGACTTTGCACTCAGCCCACAAAGGGGTGTACCAAGAGCGACCACCTAGGGCGATTGGGGAAGCTGAGCTACTGGCCCCTATAGGTCACTGACCACACAAAGCCACTCCATCAACACAGGGAGGCAGCCAAAATGTGGAGACACCGAAGCATGTCACGAATAGGAGAGATGGAGGAAAGTAAACTACTGGATGACACAGTGTTCAGAACCACATTTATAAGGTTACTCAAGAAT
The DNA here is from genome assembly GCF_951640355.1 of Cnephaeus nilssonii. Classification (NCBI taxonomy): domain Eukaryota; kingdom Metazoa; phylum Chordata; class Mammalia; order Chiroptera; family Vespertilionidae; genus Cnephaeus; species Cnephaeus nilssonii. Next base: position 66,964,237 of record NC_137077.1, on the reverse strand, counting down.
CTTCTAAAAACTGCTGAGAAACTTGAAGAGACCTTCAAGGACCTTAATGAGAATACCAAAAAAATGGAAAAGGACCAGTCAGAAATTAAGCATACACTGTCTGAAATAAAGAATATACAGAAACCAAACTGTAGATCACCATACCCCAAGAGTCAAACCAAAGATCTGGAATATGAGGAAGCAAAAAACACCCAACCAGAGAGGCAGAAAGAAAGAAGAATCCAAAAGTGTGTGGATAGTGTAAGGAGCCTCTGGGACGGCTTTAAGCGTACCAACATCCGAATTTTTGGGGTGCCAGAAGAAGAGAGAGAGCAAGATACTGAAAACCTATTTGAAGAAATAATGACAGAAAACTTCCCCCACCTGGTGAAAGAAATAGACTTACAAGTCCAGGAAGTGCACAGAACCCCAAACAAGAGGAATCCAAAGAGGACCACACCAAGACACATCATAATTAAAATGCCAAGGGCAAAAGACAAAGAGAGAATCTTGAAAGCAGCAAGAGAAAAACAGTTAGTTACCTACAAGGGAGTATCCATACGACCGTCAGCTGATTTCTCAACAGAAACTATGCAGGCCAGATGGGAGTGGCAAGAAATATTCAAAGTGATGAATAGCAAGAACCTACAACCAAGATTACTCTACCCAGCAAAGCTATCATTCAGAATTGAAGATCAGACGAAGAGCTTCACAGACAAGAAAAAGCTAAAGGAGTTCATCAACACCAAACCAGGATTACATGAAATGCTGAAGGGTATTCTTTAAGAAGAGGAAGAAGAAAAAAAAAGGTAAAGGTAAAAATTATGAACAACAAAAAGACATCAAATACTTACCTACCAACAAGTGAATCTAAAAATCAAGTGAATAAAAAATCTGAAGAACAGAATGGACTGGTGAATATAATAGAATCAGGGACATAGAAAGGGAGGGGACGGACAATTCTCAGGGGGAAGGGGTTTGAGGGGTGCAGGAAAAGATTGGACAAAAATCTTACACCTATGGATGAAGACAGTGGCAGGAGGGTAAGGGTATGGGGTGGGGTGGGGAATCAGGTGGAGGGGAGCTATGGGGGAAAAAAAAAGAGGAACACCTGTAATAATCTGAACAATAAAGATTTATTATAAAAAAAAAAAAGAAAAGAAAAAGATAAAAAAGAATAGGTATATAGGAGTCATGGGCAAGCAATCCACCCAGTTCAGTTATCTTAATGCATTTTGTGAACATTTATTTGAACAATGAGATAATAAGTTCAAGAGACAAAAGGCAGGAAAATACAGACAAGAGGGCCAGAGATAGAACACAGTGAGGAGTTCTAATATATATTTAACCAAAGTTCTAGAAGTTGAAGAGCACAATAGAAGATAAGGACAGGGGCAGTATTTGAAGAGAGAATAGCTGAAAAGTTTCTGAACTTTTCAGAGAATAGCTAAAATTATTGAAAGATGCCAATTTACAGATTATAGAAGCTCAATTCTAAACAGTCTACATAAAACGAAGTCTGTATCTAGATACATCACTACAGAGAAAAATCTTAAGAACAGCCAGGAGAGGAAAAAAAGACAGATTACACTTAATTAGATGGCAACAGAAGGGAGAAGAAAGTGGAATGATATTTTCAATGTGTAGGGGAAAAAACTACTAGAATTCTATACCCAGCTAAATCATCTTTCCATTAAAAACAAAGTAAATATCTTCATGTGTTTTTCCATTGCATTCATTTTCCAGTCCCAAACCACACTCGCTTGTTATGGTTCTGCCATTGGCCCAGTGCTCAGGAGTTTCTAGAGTAGAAATAAAACCACAGCTACCAAATCCTTTAGGGTATTAAGAAAAAAATAATTTCAAGACCAGAGTATTTGCTGTCATCAGAAAGATGATAACTCTCTCTCTCTCTCTCTCTCTCTCTCTCTCTCTCTCTCTCTCTTTTTAATGTGTGATGGAAACCACAGAGAGAGAAAACAGAGAGCATTTTGACAGTTACCAGATGGGAGGGGGGTTGGGGAGATGGATGAAAAAGGTGAAGAGATTAAGCACAAACTGGTTGTTACAGAATAGTCATGGGATGTAAAGTAAACATAGGGAATATAGTCAATAATATTTAAATAACTATGTAAAGTGTTGGATGGGTAGGAGATTTAGTGGGATGATAATTTAGGAAATTATATAATGTCTAATCACTGGGCTGTACACCTGAAACTAAAATAATATTGTATGTCAATAACCAATGGATGCAAAACATTGGGAGGTGAGGGAATGTACGGGAGTGGGATGGGAGGGGGCAATGGTAAGATATGTACACATATAATACCTTAATAAAAAAATTAAGTAAAAAAATGTTGCTGCAAGAGATTAAAAAAAAAAGAAAAAGAAAGAAAGAAAAGAGAGGACCACAACAGTGCTATTAATTTCCCCTTCCTCCATCTTTCTTGCCAGACTGCAACATTCCAAAGGACACGCTGTAGGAAAAAAAAAAAAGAAAAAAGAGGGAAAGACAAAGGATAGGTTACTCTCTCTTTCCTAGCAATGCTATCTTCCTAGTTAAGGGCAAGTTAGAGGATATGTAGGGCTTTGAGCTGGATATTACACAAAACCCTTAAACTGAACTTGTATACTAAAAAACAATGGTATCTACCCAATTGTGGGTAAGAATGAAAAGGGCCAATTCCACTGCATATGTTTGAAGCCATTTATTGGAGAAAAAGTAAGATATTTTAGATCTATATTCTACTGAGTTCATATTACTGAATAGATAGCTTAAGAAAGATGATAGATGGCCTGGTCAGTGGCTGAGTGTCGACCTATGATTCAGGAGACCTCAGTTCAATTCCAGGTCAGGACACATGCCCAGGTTACGGGCTCGATCCTCAGTAGGGGGTGTGCAGGAGGCAGCCAATCAATGATTCTCTCTCATCATTGATGTTTCTATCTCTCTCTCTCCCTCTGCCTTCCTCTCTGAAATCAATAAAAATATATTTTAAAAAAAGAAAGGTAATAGATGGACAGAGAGATAAATAGGTAGGTAGGTAGATATTAGATAGACAAGTAGGTAGGTAAATTTCTATTAAGCTAATAGGTCTATAATTTGAGTTTAGAAGTCATTCATCTTTTTCTTAAATTGAATAACTTTTTATCTAGTCTAACTAGACAGGACTATAATTCTAGATTAATATAGACAAGGATCAGAGCTCAATATTCAAAGTTGTCCTTGAACAGTAATGGGAAAAGATGCTCTGCTCTGCCAGCTTTATCTGGTTGAACGTTTAAGTCAACTGTGAGTAAGCTTTGCCAGCCAGAGTATCCAGGTTACAGAATTCAAATTTGTTTACCTTGGGTTTCAAATCCAGGAAAAATAAACCTGCATATGTCTTCTGGATGCTGAGCCTCCATGACATCATCACCAACTTCAGGAGACTATGTTATATGACCTGGCCTCATGCATTGATTTTGAAGCTAAACTTAGGTTATTTCACATGTATTAATTATATTTGAAATTTGTGAGCCAAAAAAAGGAGATTATAAAGAATATTTCAATTTGATGAGGTAACAAGACTGATTCTAAGTTGCTTCTCAAGTCACTACTCTGACTTGGTGAGGAGTTTGGAGCAATATAAAAGCCTTGTCAAACAGGGCCCTGGGACGGGAGTTGCCTATCACTGTACAGATAGACTTTGTCTTAGGTTATCAGGAGCTCTTTGATGGAAGGCGAAAGGAGAAGCTTCACCCCGGCTCCTTGGCAGAATATTTCTTTGAAGTGATCAAAAGCAAAAAAAAAAAAAAAAAAGTATCTTCTGTGGCATTCTCTCCCCCAAAACCTCTAGTATCCTTGCAGGCTAGCCAACTGAGACTCACAAAGACTTAAAAATCCTTCCTATTTTTGTTAACCCTCTAATTTCCTCAGGCCAACCATGAACGTAGATGAGAACAACTCTGAAAAGTGATTCAATACATGGGAAAGAACTGCTTTATACATGGCCCATAGTATCCACCTGAAAGATACTAGTAACCAAGAACAACAAATGTTATGACCTAGAATGGTGGTTCTCAAAATGTGGCCTTCAGACCAGTGGCCTCAGCACCATCTTAGAATTTATAAGAAATTCAAATGTTCACCTTCCTACCCCCAAACATAATGAATCAGAAATTCTGGGGTGGGACCCAGAAATGTGTGTTTGAAGAAGCCCTGCAGGTGATTCTGACACATGCTAAAATTTGAAAATCATGGAGCTATGATGATGGCTATCAGTGTAGAGAAACGGGGAGACTGTCCCCCAGATTATTCCATGAGGTCTCAATCATCAACCTGTGAAATATGTTGGTAGACTGTATTTCCCAAAGATGGCTGGAACATTGTCTTCCATCCCACATGCCTTTCTTACAATGACGTTGATGATCTTCCCATCAGGAAAGTGGGTCTACGTCCTCTACCCTTAAATCTGGATGGGCTTGTCTTTCAATGTTAACCGATAAAATATAACAGTAGGTATACCACATGACTTCCATAGCTCAGTCACAAAAGGCAATTCAACTTTTGTTTTGTTTGCTGGAATACTTGCTCTTGGAGGCTTCAGACAACATGTTAACAGTCTGAACACAGTCTAATAATTTTTATAGCTCTGGAAACTAAAAATAAATAAGGCTTCACACCTACAGCTTTCTAAACATTTTTTCTTTGCTCCACAATTAAAAGTTCATTTCTTTTAAAATACTTATTTGGAAAATATATTGGTTTTAGACTGATAAATTCTATACTTTTATACTCAAGAAGCATTCACGTTCCTCTTTTTAACCTAAGGCACAATCCTAAATATTTTTAAGGAATCCAATGTAACCAGTAATAATCATAATAATCAGAGACATGAAAAAGAAATCTTTAGTCACCAACTTATATGTCAGCATGGTTTGAACAGTGGTAGGCAGGAGTTATATTACATGTAGACCCTTAATATTAAAGTATGCTCCACAGAATACACAAAAATCTATATTACTTGTAATTACAGCCATATAAAATTCTATAATCACTTGAAATGCCATTTTAACATCAGTGATGTGCTCAAGTCCTTGTAATATGCTGATGTATAAAAGTTTATGTCAATAAATAATTCCTCATGTTAAAAAAAAAATGTAAGCTATCTTTGAGGCTTTTATGCTGTAAGGATGTTCAAAGGAGTCCATGAGAAGAATTCACATGAAGAGGCTCCATGACTGGAGACGCTCGACCAGAGCCCGGCTGCTTGGACACCCTGCAGTACCAGACCCAATCACTACTGTTTGACTGCCACTGCCTGAGAGAACCTGAGCCAAACCCAGTCATCTGGTCCTTCCTACAATTCTGACCTACATAAACTGTGAGGTAATAAAATGGTTGGCATTTTAAGCTACTAATATTTAGAAGTGCTGCTTGGATGTTACTTGGAGATCTAACCTCATTTTTTCCAAAGTTTGCCAGTCATTCTAATGCCATTTATGAAATAATCTACCTTTTCTTTGTTCACAGTTACTATATTAAATGTTTTTATATTCTTGGGTCTGTTTTTTTGGACTTTTCCCTCTCTGTGCCTTTTTCTGCATCTTTTCTATAGTATTTTAAATATAGCTCTGTGATATGTTTTAATTGTGAATAGGACTATTCCCAACCCAAATTGCCTTTTTCAAAACTCTCTAGTCTGTTGGCTAAATTTTAGAACAACTTTCAAGGTCTAACGATAAATAAATAACAAAAGACCACTGAAATTTTATTTTGACTTTATCTTAAATTCATAGATTAGCTTGTTTCACAATATTAAGAGGTCCCAATAAACTTGATATATTTTCCACTTATTTAAGTTTTCTTCCATGTTATTCAGGAATGCTTGGCTTTATTTCTCACATAGTCCTGGACATTTCTTGGTAAATTTATTCTCAAGCACTTTCTATTTCTGTGACTAGTGCTATTAGATTTCATTGTCACCACTTCAAATTATACACACATATTTTTAAATAGGCATATTGTAAGTGTATTATTTGTTCATGACTACCTTACTAAACTCTCTAAATAATCCCAATAACTTTTCAAGTTATCAGTATTCTCACAACTAGATTGACTTGGTTTCCAAGTAGATAATTATATCTTCTGCAAATATTTATAATTTTGCTGCCTCCTTTCTCATGTTCCTCGTTCCATTATCTTCTCTTGTTGCATTGGTTAAAGATTCCAAAAAAAAAAAAAAATCAATAGCTATACATCTCTTAAACTTAGAGAACGCAAGTTCTTACATTTTTTATGACTCTTACAGACAATCCTGTTGCAGGATAGTAAGAACCTAGGAAAGTTCCTGGGCAAGTGGAATGGGGAAACTAAGACAAGAAAATTAAACAAGGCCAAACAATTTGAACCACTTGCAGCCAGCTTGTGAATCCCAAGACCTCATCTTCCCTAACCAAGGGCATTTGAGAGCAAAGGCGTATACCTCTCCTCCACAACCAGAGAATACATAGTTTCAATCACACTGGTCGGGGAGAGAAAGAAGAGAAACCCAGTTAATGCCATTTGTGCCAGCCAAACCCAAAAACAGATGAAGTGAAGGAAACAAATAACAAAAACCCCATTAAAGCCAGACAGACTCAAGATAAAAGTAAAAACAGTAAAGCAGATCAAAGAATAATTCTAAACACCCCCCCCATATGCTTATTTTGATGCATCAGCATATTAAAAAGGCACCTGGAAAGCTGATGAATATTCTGCTAAAACCCTCCCCTAAGATTCTCACCCGTAGAAAAGAGATAAAACCCTCAAAACAAAGGATATCAGTGTGGGCTCGCTCGAGAGCCCCTTCTTGGGCATGAACTTTTTAAACTCTGAGGGTCTCCACAAGACTTGCAATCAGAGGAGCACCGGGTAGTGGCAGCTTGTCCCCAGCTGATCCTGTCTCCAATACACCCTTTTCCTCTGACTTCCCAGTGAGCTAAAAGCAGCCCTGCGTGGCTCACATTTTTCTAAAACATTTCTAGGGAGCCAAAGCAGAGCACTGCCTAGGCTCTCTCCTGTTGCTTCTTTTTCCCTAAGTCCTTCCTTTGTTTATTGTCTCCAGTTTAATAAACATAGTCTCAAAATTATGCAATCTTTCCTACATGAAATCAAGAACCTGCACACTACAGGTGGCCTGAGGCAGGCCTGCTCTAGGTGGTCCCTGTCCAGCAACAATCCTACACATATAGCCCACTTTCGCAATAAAGAAAGGCAACAAGAAGACCCACATCAAAAATATCCACTAGTACTCCTTGGTGGAAGAGAAAGCAGATCAAAACATGCACCAATTAGAGTCAAGCCAATTTAGAAAATTAGATAGAAAGCCATGTGCATAAATAACTATAGTGTAAGACTCCATGTTAAATGTCATCAAAGAAGTTCAAGCAAAATGCTATGAGAAGAAAGGAGAAATAATTTCTGACTAAGAGAAATGGGAGTGACCTTTGAGTGGGATTTTGAAGTATGGATAAGATTCAACCTCTGAAGGTAATACAGAAGGTTAACAAAGGTGGAAAGAAACAAAACATACTTGGGGAGCAGTGAGTAGCCTGGTTTGAACAGAGTGGAAAATGATGAGAGCAAAAATTGGAAGAAAACCCTAGAGAGCGCAAGGATGCCAGGCTAACAACAACAACAAAAGTAATTAACATAAAATGGGCACTTATCAAGAGCCAGGCACTGTCTCAAGTGCTTCATTTGTATTAATTCTAAAACACAGATACAAGCTTTTAGGTCATAGATGTCCATGTCCGTTTTTCAGCAGGAAAATGACATACCAAAGCAAACTTTTAATATGACTTGATAACAACTTTCAGAATTGAAAAAGGGAAAATCTGGAGGCCGCAGAGACATTTAAGAGGCTTGCTGAAAGATGCAATCCAAGTCGTATAGGCTTCCTTCCACCCTATAATCTCTAGCCTCGTTTTGCACTCCCCCACCACACATCCCTTCCCTAACCACCCACCCTAAACTGATCTGCAAACATGTTGTGCCCTTTCAAACGCCCATGCTTTTTTACATCCCATTTATTATCTTTGCCTGGAAGGCCCACTCCACACTTCGCCTGTCCTTTGGGAATCTTAACCTATTCCAAGCTTAGCTATTCCTTTATCTCTGCAAATGGCACTTTTTCCTGATAAGGTTATTTGCCATGTTGTGTTTTAATTTAATGCCTAAAGTCATTATTTCTATTTATCTAAATCCAGCATCAAGCACAGCACCTTAGCTGGTCTCCAGGGAATACACAAAATCAATACCAAAGTAGTCAAAGGACCATGGGTTATCGGTGAAGACCTGAGAATGCCATGAAATGTGTAGTGCCCAGAAACAAAGCAGGTTTGTGATGCTAGCAATGCTCAGTGTCCCAGGACAGAGGATCATTACTGTCTTTTTTGTTTTTGTCTACATCTTCTCTTCCCTCCTACTAGCAATAGGCCTATCACGGGACCTCAGTGCTGGGCATGGGACTCAGGCTGGACCAATCATAGTACCTTATTCATAGTCATAGTGATTGGTTCAAGGCAGGCAGGCCACCTAATCCAGCAATTAAAAACAATTGCTATCTATTACCATCACATTTTAACAAGCAGGAACTAGGAAAGAGTAATCTGAGAACAAAAGACTAATCTCTATATTTAAGTCATTTGACTTTATAAAGAATTTGCTTCGTTGTCATTGACGCTCTTATTTTTCTGCTATCTCTGGTGAAACTTAGGTTAGATTTGGACTAATTCATGGAACTAGGGCATTAAGGATTATAGTGAGTTAAGTAGTGGCTCTCAAAAAGACATCCTCCCCCGCAAGAAAAAAGAAGAAAGATATACCCAAGTCTTAGTACCTCACTCACAGACACAGTGATTGGTTCAAGGCAGGCAGGCCACCTAATCCAGGCTGAGATCCTTTCCTGAATATGACCCACATATAGCTGATAGTACCTGTGACTGTGACCTTATCTGGGAAAAGGATCTTTGCAGACATAATTACATGAAAAGTGTCAAGATGAGGTCATCCTCTATCCTAAATCCTCATAATAAAAAGCAGAGGGCTATCCAAGGAACAACAAGGATTGTCAGCAGCCACCGGAAACTAGGAGAGAGGCCTGGAATGGATTGTCCCTTAGACAGAAGGAACAAACCCTCCCCGCACCCTTATTTCAGGCTTCTGGCTTCCAGAACTATGAGAAAATAAACTGTTATCTTGAACCACCCAGTTAGTGGTAATTTGTCAAGGCAGCCCTAGGAAACTAATACAGGAAGTTATTCAAATTTGAGGTGGAGAAAAATGGCATTATGAAAATGCAGGAAAACGGAGGAATCTGTAGTCTGAGAAAGGCCATTGTATTTGGAATTTTATGCTAGAAGAAGAGTATCAAAGTAATAGCACTCCCAACTTTGCATTTCCTTTAGTTGAGAGCTGATAATGATATATATCCATCTAAGCTATAATTTTTATCAAGCTTGTTTGACCAAAATTATACCTGATCCAGAAGCCACAGTGATAGAAATGCTCCATTATTTGCTTTTAAAACCTCATTGACACAAAATCATGAACATGTGAAAAGTAGCTTCACTTTTTTTCTATACCTATATTGCCTATAGCTCACATTGGTACCATTATTTGAATATATGTGTACTGTTATTTTATTAGCGATTATGAATGAAAGTAAAATTCAGGCATACTGATGTAGAAAGGCTACCTTTTTATGTCATTGCTAAATCATGAACTGAGCTACATCATGGTCTATGAGAATATACACATTCTTTGTTGTAGACAAAAGAAATTAAAACTTAAAACTGATTTTTATGTTTAATAATATGCAAAAACAAATAAGGAATGAGTATATCTGAACCTGGGTTTTTGCAAGATCAGTCCAATATTTCGTTCTAACTTCTTTTCCATCAGACATAGTAAAAAAGTTGAGCTTTTCTGCAATCTGACATTTAAGCTTATGTTTTTAAAATTTTTATGTTTCTCATGTTTCTACTTCATTATATTGTGCGATGAAAGCATCTCTGTTTCACTTAGCATTCTGTTGAATCTGCAGAGATCTTGCTACTTTAAATGTATATGCTCTGTTCTTTGAGCATAAAAATCAGCCATTAAGTTGGAATGATGGAGCAGCGATTTCTGGCTTTTATAGAGATTAACAAGGCTTACTTCCTCCTACGGAGACCATCTAACTGACATGCTGTACATTGATGATCAAATACGAGATTGACAGATGCAAGGAACTCTCACATCTTGTCAGACATCCATTGGATTTTTCCAAATACAGTAAATGATCTTCGGCTTTTTAAGAGCTGCTGAGGAATGCTCCATTCCATTAATTACTAAAGGCACTAGGGAAAGTCCTTAACCAAAATGTGAATGGATAGTTATATAGGAAACCAAAGGCTAGAAAGAGAGCTATTTAGTATTAATGAGGTTATAGAGTAATTTGATTCATTATGGCTACTAGCTCATATTGAATGGAACGATCAAAGTTCATTACCAGGCCTGACTTCCTGAGTGGGAAATAGTAGAGATATGGTGCATATGACTGTCTAACCTACACCTTCATTTGAGCACTTTTGCAAAATGTTTCTTATCAGGAAACATTATCCTCTTCCTATTTTCTCTTCTTAAGGTAGCAATGCACACCGACAGACATTCCAAAAGAAATCATTTATGGTACCTATAATAAAATCAGAAAACTATAACTGTTCATCTGACCAATTCCCTTAATACAATCTCACTCAGAAAGGCTAACCTTAAAGACTTTTCAATGACAAAATGCAAAAAAACAAACAAACATCAAGTTAGATTGCTGTTTACTTCCCATGGCCAATACCATTAAAATGAAATGCCAAGAATTCAATGTATGTAAATTTTTCAGTTAAATTATTTATAATGGGAAATTCTCTCACCTTTCTGAAGTGAAATAAATGCAAATTTAATTCATTAGATGGCTACACTGATATTAAACCTTAGAGAAAATGTAAATGAAAATTGAAAATATAGAAACGATATTTGTTTTGGTGACACAACAAATCAATTGTCAAGCTTAAAATATATCACTAAAATGTATTCTGCATTGTCTATTACAAGGCATGCTTTTCTATTTAAAACACATCTTTCACGGGAGAATGAAAGTAGGAATTATAGGTTCAAGCTGATCTGAATGTCATGAACCTTGCAGCATGATATGCCCCTCCCCCCCCCTCTCAGAAGAGACCCCTAATGAAAACACTAATGAAGACAGAAGACCTAGCTTTTATCCTGGACTCTCCACCTGACAGTTCTATGACTTTGACTAAGTTACATGACCTCTCTGAGCATCGGGCCCCTCATCTGTATTAAATGGAGTTTAAACAGCAGACATATAAGTACTAGGCATGTCCCTACCATGAGAGTTTTATAAGAATCAAATGAAATAATGAGTTGGAATTGAAAATGCTTGGTAAATTATAAAACACTACAAAGCTGGCATGCCTTAGTAGCTACAGTCCCAGGCTGACAGCCTAGAAGTCTCACAGAATCAAGTACAAAATCTACCCAAGCAGGCTTTTCTTGGCTGTCCTTATCCACTGGATTTCTGGGAAGTGGGAAGCCTATTAATATTTGTTGATAGCCTACTATCTAGCCCTTTATATAGCCTAATTTAATCCCCATGACAATTCAGAGAGATAAGTTTTGCTATTCACATCCTACAAATGAGGAGAGAGACTCATATTAACTTGCCTGATTTCACTTGGTAATAACAGCAGAGATGAGATCCAAACCCAGCTATGCCTTGCTTCCATGCCCAAATTTTTCTCCACCTTAATTTACGAGCCCATCCAAATTTCTCCTTCGGCTAAAGTGCAATTGGAGTGAAAGATTCAGAAGTGAGAAATAAGCACAACCATAATCCTCTCCCATGTTCCAAGGTACCTGCTTAGATTCCAGATTGTCAGTGTCCATTTCTGAGGCCCCAGGGAGTTCAGGTGCCACTGCTGCCATCCAAAAGAATCTCAGGCCACTGCTGTGCCCCATGCACATTTTCAACCTCTTTTTAAACGCTTGCTGAAGATGCAAAAAAAGCCACCCCATTAGCCCAAATTTACCTAAATCTTCTTGGACCCTGAGAATCTAGCTGAGGGATCTCAGACTATAGTATCATGAAGATTTGGAAAGCGCAGTTGAAGATGGGCAGATCACTGGGGACTAGGGTGGCAAAACTGTGTATAGTGCACTTAGGAACCAGGCTGCACAAACCCTGTGCTTTCCATTACTAGCTCTATGACCTTTGTCAGTGTCCAGACCTCTGCGCACCTCATGCTTCTCATATAAATATTAAAATAGCACCCCAAAGTGTTGGGAGATAAGCAAAGTCATGTATGGGAAACACCTAACACAAAGAAAGCACTCAGCTAATGAGAGTTTGGTGGGATTAAAAAGTGAAAAGACACAGTCTCTTCAATAAATGGTGTTGGGAAAATTGGACAGATACATGCAAAAAACTGAAACTAGACCACCAACTTATACCATACACAAAAATGAACTCAAAATGGATAAAAGACTTAAATGTAAGGTGGGAAACCATAAAAATCTTAGAAGACTCCATAGGTAGCAAAACATCACATATATGTCATAGCAATATCTTTACCAATATAGCTCCTAGGGCAATGGAAGCTAAGGAGAAAATAAACAAATGGGACTACATCAAAATAAAAAGCTTCTGCACAGCAAAAAGAAACCATCAACAAAACAACAAGAAAGTCCACTGCATGGGAGAACATATTTGCCAATGTTAGATCCGATAAGGGCCTAATCTCCAAAATTTATAGGGAACTCATACAACTTAACAAAAGGAAGATAAACAATCCAATCAAAAAATGGGCAAAGGACTTAGACACTTTTTGAAAGTGGACATACAGAAGACCAAGAGACATATGAAAACATGCTCAAAGTCATTAATCATCCAAGACATGCAAATCAAAACGACAATGAAATACCATCTCACATCTGTCAGAATGGCTATCATCAACAAACAACAAGTGCTGGCCAAGATGTGGAGAGAATCCTTGTGCACTGCTGGTGGGAAAGCACACTGGTGCAGCCACTGTGGAAAACAGTATGGAGTTTCCTCAAAAAATTAAAAATGGAACTCCCATTTGACTCGGTAATCCCACTTCTAGGAATATATCGCAAGAAATCAGAAACGCCAATCAGAAAGGATATATGTAACCCCTATGTTCATAGCAGCACAATTTACAATAGCTAAGATTTGGAAACAGCCTAAGTGCCCATCAGCAGATGAGTGGATTAGAAAACTATGGTACATCTACACAATGGAATATTACACTGCTGTAGAAAAGAAAGAACGCTTACAATTCACAACAGCATGGATGGAACTGGAGAGCATTATGCTAAGCGAAATAAGCCAATCGGAGAAAGATAAATTTCACATGATCTCACTCATTTGTGGAATATAATGAACATAAACTAATGAACAAAAATAGATCCAGAGACAGAGAAGCATTGAACAGACCGCCAAACCTCAGAGGGAAGGCAGGGGAGGGGGGGCAGGGGTAAGAGATCAACCAAAGGACTTGTATGCATGCATATAAGCATAACCAATGGACACAGACACTAGAGGGATGAGGGCATGTGCTGCGGGGTGGGGGTGGTCAAGGAGTGTTCAATGGGGGGAAAAGGAGACATATGTAATACTTTGAACAATAAAGAATTTTTTTAAAAAAGTGAAAAGACCCAAGTCTTCCTCTCCACAATATCTACAAAAGCCTCCAGAGATTCAAGACTATCGCCCTACATTATAAAATTTCCAAAAGCCTCCTAATATTTAAATAAATAAAAAGGGGGGGGGATAGTAGAAGAATATCATGTAAGGAAAATATCCTGTAAGTAAATTACATCTAGAAAATTTTTACTTTAGAAAATTAACTTTCATTTGTAATGCTAACAGCAAGACACCCATGAAAAATACAAATGGTGTCAAAACAAGCCAAAGGAAAATCGTTTGGGCAAAAAATGAAAAAGGATCCCAAGTCAAATTTATAGAAAATATTCCTTTATTAACTTTTGGTCGAGAATATGTTTGTATATTTTCAGAAAACAACTCCAAGGCCATGTGGATTCCTGCAACAGAGAGGAATTGACAGGAGTGCTCCAGCCATGAAGACAGAAGAGAAACAGTCCAGAGATGGAAGACACTGACGACGCCTTGCCATACTAGCAGTCAGCAGCTGTGCGTCGCTGCAGGTTGCCCAGGACTAAACCAGAAAGGTTTGGACCTGCATTGACACCATTTGTCCACCATCCAGAACTGAAATATCATTGCTGACATGTACACATAAGAAACTGTTCTACATTGAAATTGGGACTCAAAAGAACAATTGGCCCAGAATGAAACTCACTACAGACTGATTCATTTGCCTCCCAGCATAACCATTATTGCTTGTCTCATTTTCGGTTCTTATAAGTGTATTTCTTGTATCACATGATCTCACTCATCTAGGGGAAATAATGAACAACATAAAACGATGAACAAAAACAGACCCGGAGACAGAGAAGCATCGATAAGACTGTCAAACCTCAGAGGGAAGGTAGGGGAGGGTGGGGGGAAGGGGGAGAGATCAACCAAAGGACTTGTATGCATGCATATAAGCCTAACCAATGGTCACGGACAACAGGGGTGGTGGGGGCATACGTGGGGAGGGATTTGGGATGGGAATGGGGGGATGAGGACAAATATGTGATACCTTAATCAATAAAGAAATTTTAAAAAAAAGACTATCGCCCTATGAATTGTCAGCACCAAAGAACACATATGAAGAAAGAAAAAAATTGTATGTTGGGCCAGCAGTAGGATGAACAGAAATTATCTGAGAGGAGAAAAAGCACAATTAAATACAACTTAAATACAATTTAAATTTATCTTACGGGGTCTATTTTTTTTTTCTTTCAGAAAATTCCAGTGCATTTAGCATTAGGTAAACATTGTGTGTCATTGATTTGTTTGTTTGTTCATTCATTTCATATTTCAGACACGGAATGATTTTGTTTAAAATATTTTTTAAAAACTGTTCAAATGTAGACCACTGAACATTTTATTACAAAGTCACTAAAACCGTATCATTAACTGTGCTTGTTACTCAGTGATTGAGTGAAGCAGCACTTTAAAACATCTAAAACATCCAGAAAACTAAATTCATGACCTCAAAAAAAGCAATAATTGTTTTGCAAATTAAAATCCTTTATCCCCACTCCAGCCAGTAACTTAATCTTCCGGCTGTAAATGTGGTGTGCAATGCCAATAACCTGAAGGAGGAATCACACTTCATTTTGCCTTGGTGCCAGCAAAATATCTCCAGTTGACAGTTATTAATTTCTAGTCAAATTATCCTGGAATAGGGTCAGAGAGAACTAATGGTTTTATTTTACATCCTGAGAAGTGTTGGGTTTCAGTATTCAGGATGCAGCGCTTTGTAAAGAGAGCTGCCTGGGAAACCAGGAGATCTACGTGCCCCCCCCCCCCCCAAAAAAAAAAGTATTACTCAGATTATTAAGTGTATTAACCCTCCCCCATTTCTCAGGCACTTTCCCACAAAGTATATTAAAATGATCAAAATTGGTCGTTTATTCTTGACCTGCACTGAGTGAAATGTACAAAGATTTAACTTATCTAAAAATATAAACATCTGGTTATATATGAGTGACCAAGGATTTAAAAAGCTGTTATTGTTTTCACTCACTTTTCAATTTGTCTTTGATTTTGGAATTTAGCCTAGTAAATATGCCATAAATTTGGACAAAGAAGTAAAGGAGATCTAGAGAGTATTAGTTATATAAAGGTTTTTTTACCCTTAGTTTCCAGTTAGGTGGTCCGTGTAATGTGAGTTATATCATGATAAAATTAATTGCTTTATTCAACTCACATGTAATCCTTTTAACTGGCTCAAAGAAATTTAAACAAATTGAATTTTATGGTGTTGCATACAAATAATGTCAAACAATCCTGTTTTGGACTTCACAAAGTTGTGGTGCCCTTCCAGGTACGTCGTTCAGACAAGTATAAGGAACATGTTGGGATTTAATAGCTGCAGGTGTGATATAGCCAGCAGCCTGGCGAATAAAAAGATCTAGGTTCACATCTAGTATCCATGTTCCACCCCTGTTATTGGGGCCTTGGGCAAGTCACTGCCTCTCTTTGAACCTCAGTTCTCTGTCTTCCAAAATTCATTGAAAATGATACTGATTAATTAGGAAACAGCAACAAATGTATTGTGAGTTTAAGAGAAATGTCTAGGAAAGTGCCTTTGCTAACTTTAGATAGCAAAGATAGCTAAAGATATTATGTTACTTTGAACAGCTTTACTGAGATATCATTCATATACCATATAATTCACCCATTTCCAGGATACAATTCAATGTTTTTATTATATTCATAGGATTGTGCAACAATCACCACAATCTAATTTGAAAATATCTTTGTCTCCCCTAAAAGTTACCCATAGATAGCCATTGACAGTCACCCTCAATGTCCCTGACTCCTTCCATCCCCATCTCTAGGCAACCAAAAATCTGGTTGCTCTTTCTATATATTTATCTATTCTGGACATTTCATAATAATGGAATCATATAATATTTAATGCTTTGTGACTGGCTTCTTTCATTTAGCATAATTTTTGTAAGATTTATTCATATTGTAGCATGTATCAGTACCTGATTTCTTTTTATTACCAAATAATTTCCTTTTATACAGATATACTACATTTTATTTACCCATTCATCAGGTACTAAACATTTGGGTTGTTTACATTTTTGGCTATTATGAATAATATAATGTTTCTATGAACATTCATATACAAGTGGATGTGTGTTTTCATTTCTCGTGGTAAATACCTACTAGTAAGAGTACAACTGCTAGATTCTATAAATCCATCTTTAACATTTTGAGGAACTGCCAAACTGTTTTTCAAAACAAGATGTGACATATTACATTCACCAGCAATGTATAGGGATATCAATTTACATTTTCTCCAACACTTGTTATTGTTGATTTTTTTTTAATAATCCTAGTGGGTGTGAAGTAGTATGACATTGTGGTTTTGATTTGCATGTCCCTATTGATTAATAAATTGAATATCTTTCATGGGCTTATTGATTATTTGTATAGCTTCCCGGGAGAAATGGGCTTATTCAGTGTTTTTTTGAGTTGTAAGAGATCTTTATATAGAGCTACAGGTCCCTATCAAATATATGATTTACTACTATTTCCTTCCATTATGTGGGCTTTTTGCTTTCTTACTGTTATCTCTTGACCTACAATGTTTTAATTTTGATGAAGTTCACTTCATCTATTTTTTTCTTTTATTGCTTTTGGTATTGTACTAAAAAGGTTTTGCTGAGACCAGCTCATAAAGATGTACTCCTAAGTCTTCTAAGAGTTATGTAGTTGTTGCTCTTATATTTAGACTAGAAGCCTGGTGCATGAAATTCATGCACGGGGGGGGGGGGTAGGTAGGGGGGAGGAGTCCCTCAGCCCAGCCTGCACCCTCTCGATTCCGGGACCCCTTGGACATCCCTCTCACAATCTGGGACCGCTGGCTCCTAACTGCTCACCTGCCTGCCTGCCTGATTGCCCCTAACTTCCCCCCTGCCAGCCTGATCACCCCTAAACGCCTCTGCCTGCCAATCTGATTGCCCCTAACTGCCCCCCCCCCCCCCCCCGCCAGCCTGGTTGCCCCTTACTGCCCCCCATGCCAGCCTGGTCGTCCACAACTGCCCCCCTCTGCTGGCCTGGTCGCCCCTAACTGTCCCCCTCTGCTGGCCTGGTTGCCCCCAACTGCCCCCCCCCCCCCCCGCTGGCATGGTCACCCCCAACTGCTCCCCCCCCCCGCCTGCCTGGTCACCCAACACAGCCTCCTGTTCAGTCATTTGGTCATCCCTCACTAACCCCCTGCCAGCCTGGTCGCCCCACGCAGCCTGCTGGTGAGTCGTTTGGTCATCCCTCGCTAACCCCCCTGCCGGCCTGGTCTCCCCAAGCAGCCTGCTGTTCAGTTGTCTGTCTGGTTGTTTTGGTCGTGATGGCCCCTGGCTTTTTATATATTAGGATCTATGATCCATTTTGAGTTAATTTTTGTTTATAGTATGAGGTAGGGATCTCACTTCATTGTTTTGTCAACTTAATATATCCAATGCAATACATGTTCATTAGAAAAAAATCCAAAAATATATACAAGAAAAAGGAATAAAGCAAACAAACAAAAAAAGCCTACAATCCTATTTATTCCAGAATAACTACTTTTATCATCTGGTTTTATATGCTTCCAAAAACCTCATTCATTTTTAATGGGATCACATAATTCACATAGTTTTTAGGCAACTTTTTTCCTTTGATAATTGTAAACATATTTACATATCAGTTTTTTAAAATTGACTTTTCTTAACTTCAAGTTTTCCAGCTGAATAATAACAAATAGCTGTGATGATAAGATAAAATAATGGTATAAAGACATTTTTAAGACTTTATTAATAGAGTAAATTAGTTTTGTTTTTATTATTGTCCTTTTTATTGAAATGGATTTTTCAAATATTCTTTAAGAACCCTTATTGTGTTACATTATCAAATTAGCAATTTTTAAAATGCCTATGTCTCCTGAATTCTTCAAGAGTAGCTGTCTATATTTTGGAGTCCCCAAAGTCTGTTACGGTTCCTGGCCCATATCAGTGCTCAATAATTGTTGAAATTAATGTTTACTACTAATATCTGTAAATATTTTTAGAAGTGGCCTACTGTTGTTCTTTTATCAAGTTAATATTATTAAATATTTGATGATATAGGTTTAACCTTTTGCACTCGGATGTCAAGTGTGACTTGACACGGTTAGCATCGGTAGCAGCTCTTTTTATACTCTTTGAATGTATCAATAATTTGAAATATAAAAAAATCCAAATAAATAAGTTTGTATGAAAAGAAACTCCAGTTTTTTATTCTACTGCCACACTTTGTAAAATCTGGGGTATTTAAAAAATTAAATCCCGAGTAGAATAAAGGAATCTAGAAAAAAGCAAGCAATTGCAAAAGGTTAAAATTGTTATATCTCCCTGATAGACTGACCCTTTTTATCATTATAAAATTTCTCTATCTCTAGTAACATTTTTTGCTTTAAAGCCTACTTTGTCTAATATTAGCATAGCCATTTCACTCTCTCATGGTTACTCTTTGCATGGTATATATTTTTAAATCTATTACATAACTAAGTTCCCTCAACCAGAACTGTGGAGCTATTCACCCTTATAAAGGCAGAAAGGCCGCCTCTGGTCTTCTCTGCTTCCCTGATGGGAAACTTCTACCATATGAGAGAGTGTGGAGGGTATGGTTGAGGTACCAGTATTAGAAGCCTGCCACACCTGAGATAGAGTTTCCACCCTATAAATGGGGGCTGACTGTGTTCTGGGACTGCCCCCTGAGTTGGAGGGGAACTGCCCCCTTCTTGGCTCTTATCAGTCTCCCAAGGAAGATTTCAGATGAGTGACAGACAGCAGTGTTAAAGCAAAGTAAACAAATTTATTAAGAATACATTAGGCATAAAGCACAAGTGGGCAACTCAACTACTCTGAGTGCCCAGCCTGGTAGGGGTTCAAGTGTTTTATGTCTCTTTCCTCTATAGGTTTTAAAGCTTCTGTGTGGATATTTTGAGTAGCAGACTAGGTACCACAGTCTTCTCCGACATTGTTGTGGCTTATCTCAGAATGTTTGTATATATATCTTGTTTGGCAAGTCCTAAGGCAGCTGACTTCTTTGTTTAGTGGATGAGATAAAACTCCCCCTTCTGTCCCTTTTACCCCCTTTCCTGCCCTAACATTTCCCAAGTAATACCACCTAAATGCTTTGGGGGTTTTGTTGTTTGTCCCCCAGACTTTATCTGTCTTTGGGTTTAGCTGGCACAAATGGCATTAATTGGGCCTTTGTTCTCTGTTTTCCCAGGCCAACGTGATTTAAGCTATATATTCTCTGGTTAGGGAGGAAAGGTATAAACCGTTTGCTCTCAAGTGTCCTTGATTGGGAAAGATAAGGTCTTGTGTTTCACAAGCTGGCTGCAAGCTACCCAAACTGTTTGGCCTTGCTTAATTTTCTTGTTTCAGTTTCCCCGTTCCACTTGCCTAGAAATTTTCCTAACTTCTTACTATCCTGCCACAGATGGAGGAAAGGCAATCTGGTCCTCTTGAAATTGCCTGCCTAAAATAGAGCTGGGGCTAGTGAGTAGGGAGGGGTAACAAATGCTAGCAGCCTGCCCCTCCTGGGATGAAATTGTAGCTTCAGACTGGGAGCTGGGGAGAAAGGGAGCTCCCATCTCCTTGGCCATATCGGCCCAGATTGGAGAACACCAGGTAGAATTTTATAACATGAGAATGGTGACAGAGCAAGTAGTGACTGAAACACCAGCCTCCCCTGCTTTTACCAAGATTTAGTAGATTTTCTTGAATGTATGCTTCTCCATTTGTTTTATACCCGGAAAACAATTTCCAGAGACTTTAAATAATTTTTTTATAATTTCATCAGTTAAATTGTTGCTTCGGATCCACTTATCTCCTTACTCGCCATCCCCGATATTTTTGTGTTACTGAAATTTCTAACACTGGAAACTTTCGAGGCAAAAAGCGTTATAGACTCAGAAACATCCCCTTAGAAGATTTCAAAATTCTTGTTTGTAAGGCAGAAGTTGAAAATAAAGAAAAGGCCTAAGGGTGCTGATGCCTTCAGGCAGGTACCAAAAGAGAAGTGAAGTCTTTAAGAATAACAATAAGAGTTTCAGATTGTGCTGATAATGTTTTTTGGACAGTTATGATTGCAAGTTGACCAGGGGGTAGGGCTGCTCTCAGATCTGTTTCTGAGGTGGGCCTTCAAGTTCACTGGGTAGTAAAGAGCAGCCAAAAACAGTTTGCTTTTTTTTTTTTTTATGGAAACCCAATTAAAATAAAATTCAAGACCACTCAGTACTATGATATCACCAATAGATCTTGGTGCTTATCCTCTGCCTAGTCTCTGGGGAAAGGATAAGTTTTTAGAGGGAAGAGGTGGGAAAAATGGAGGAGAACAAGAAAGGAGGATGCTGGGTTGGTAGGCAAAGCTATCTCTGGAAGCAACAAGGAGTGGGAGAGTTCCTGTTTCTATGGTGTTTATCTGACATTTAGTGTCCTCTTAAACTGGAAGGGGACAAATGCCATGGGGGTGGGGACTGCTAGACAGGCAGCACCAATGGATAGGCATCAATTATCTGGTCAGCCAGCTGCTAAGTTTCAGTAATGTTATTAATTTTAGAGTAAAGCAATACTTCCATTGACCCTTTTTGCCCTACATAGATTATAGCTGGATTTAGGTATAGAATTGGTCTTCTAGGGCTTAAACAACAGAAATATATTCTCTCACAGTTCTGGAAGCTGGAAGTCCAAGATCAAGGTGTTGGCAGGTTCAATTTCTCCTGAGACCTTTCTCCTTGCTTGCAGATGGTCATTTCCTTACTATGTCTTCCAATAGCCTTTCCTCTGTGTGTAAGTAACCTGGTGTCTCATACACTCTCTTTAAGGACACTAGTCGTAGTGGATTAAGCTCGTACCCTTATGACCGCAATTAACTTTAATTACCTCTTTAAAGACCTCAAAATAGAGTCACATTGGGGGTTAGGATTTTCAGATATGAATCTGGAGACAATTCAGTTCACAACAGGTATTATGTATACAAATGTCAGGAAAATTTTTGAATAACTTTAGAATGACCAAAAAGGAGAGGAAAGAAATTGGGGTTCTGCCTAGCTCAACCTTTGGTTGTCTTTGACTAGTCTACTTAGAAAACTGGTGTAATGAAAAAGTTCCCTCTCCATAATTATGCAAATGATTCCTCTTTGTACAAAAGCAGGTAGCTTTTGTCCAAAAGAGAATATAAATATCTGTAAGTTGAATCCTCCTTTTAACTAATTGTAACATATACTGTTTCCCTCATAAATTAATGAGTTAAATAAAATGTTTGACACACTCATTTTATAATTGTATGAAAACCATGATTTTACGTTTTAACAAATATGATCCTTTAACACTAATATTGAGGGTTAGACAATATTATTACTGCTGTCCCAATTTTTCTGTCCTTCAGTGTTTTTTTCCTCCCTTTTCTAACTTTTCTTTTCTCTTCACTAAACTTAAACTCCAGGGTTAGAAATGGAAATTAACAGGTACACACATTTCAATAAGGATCCATGTTACTCAGAAAGAATGTTGCTGAAGCTTTTCATGTCATAGACCAATGATACACACCCAGACCCTGCTCTACCAGAAAAAAAGGTACATATATATTTAAATTTATTTTGTGGAATTTTAAATCTTTGTTGTTCTAGATATTTCAAAGTTTCTGTTTAAATATTAAAATTAAAAATTTATATTGTTAGCCTTGGCTGGCGTGGCTTACTGGTTAGAGTGTCGGCCCGTGCACCAAAGAGTCGTGGGCTCAATTCCCAGTCAAGGGCAAGTACCTGGCTTGCAGGTTTGATCCCCCATGTCAGTCGGGGTGTATGTGGGAGGCAACCAATTAATGTGTCTCTCTCATATCAATGTTTCTCTCTTCCTCACCCCCTCCCTTCCACTCTCTAAAAAAAAAAAAAAATTCAATGGAAAAAATATCCTTGGATGAGGATTAACAAAACACACACACACACACACACACACACACACACACACACACACAAAAGTAAATAGATAAGATATTTTAATTAACTGGAAAAAATTTAAAAAATATTTAATTTGCAGTTATTACAAATTTCTCAACCAGTCTTAAGTAATGGCATATTGGTGTGTTTTTTTTTTCTTTTTAAACCTTAAAAATGTCTATGCCTTGATCTTGAAACAATTGTTTCTTGATTTCCTTAGCCAACAATTCAGTGATCATAAGCATTCAATCAACATGAAGGATTTAATCAACACTTGCATAAATGCATCAAAAAACACTGCGTAAGCAGAGATAACTTTAAGCAAATATGTACTATTCTTATAAGCCATTTGTTTGAAAGTGGGTTAGTTCCAGGATATAGTGTAAAATAGTTTTAACCTTATGTGACAGCAACTTACCTCCATCTCTTACCAAGGTGAACCTGTAACGTAACAAATGTTTGCTACTATTTTTAATGTAGAGTGAATCTTTAGGAAGGGAAATCAGATAGAGTAAATAACCTACTACATTAGATTATCCAAAGTCATCTTTACTGTTTCCCAACTGTACAAACAAATTAATTTGCTTTCTTGCCCTGGCATTTATGAATGCAAATTTAATCACGTAAATTTAGACTTCCTGGGAGAGAATTTGAAACCACATTGTGAACATGACTTTCACATAAGGTTTGTTCCTTTTTCCTGAATTAGAAAGCAAAATTTAAAAAAAAAATAAAATCTATGCTGTATTAGACCCTAGGCAAAATCAACAGAGCTCTGCCATCTCCCGTTAAGTTGATTCGGGGCTCTGGGGAACCATGTCACCATCTGGGCTGGAGTGCATATGGTCAGAGGGAGGCCTGGGAGAGTGTCCTCAAAAAGACCCCAGCTGGCTGAGCAGCCACCTGTTACCAAGATGAGCAAGGGCACAATATATCGTATTCCTCATAATCCATCTGTTTCTAGTCTCTGAATATTCAATTCTGTCATGGCAGGGTACACCGACAACAGGAGAGGACTGGCTCAGAGAGGACAGAACGACAAATCCAGCTAAACAGAAGACATCTACAAGTTCCGCATGATGGGAGACAAACAAGGAGACTGGTTTGCAAAGGTCAAGGGAGGCAGAGGTAGCAAGCCTGGAGAAGCAGAAAGCCCAGGAGCTCCAAGAAGTCCTAGGAGCAGCATTGATGAGCTGTGTTGAAGACTCAAATGGTGGCTGAAAACAAGTGTCTCTAAACCCAGAGATGTTGATTGTGGTTTCAAAACAGATATTTGTAGATTAATTCAACTCCTGATTAAAGCAAACATATACTAGTAGAATCTAGGGTGAATTTACAGGCTCAATGGCAAATAATAATAATTAACAATAGCCAAGACTTACATAGCATCTAATAAGTACTTGGCATATATTAACCAACTCAGTCTTCACCATAACTCTGTGAGGCAGATACTATTATTATTCTCTATGTAGAGATGAGAGAAATTAGGTGCAGAGGACCTGAGTAACTTGCCCAAGTCACCTAAGAGGTAGAGCTGGAGGTGAAGCCCAGCAGTCTGTAGCCTTCACCACTGCATGCCACTCTCATTCCCTTTCAACTTCCCATCTTCTTTTCTTTTTTTAAAAAAACGGCTTTCTTCTTTATTTTTATTTTTTATTTTATTTTTTTATATATTTTATTGATTTTTTACAGAGAGGAAGAGAGAGGGATAGAGAGTTAGAAACATAGATGAGAGAGAAACATCGATCAGCTGCCTCTTGCACACCCCCTACTGGGGATGTGCCCGCAACCAAGGTACATGCCCTTGACTGGAATCGAACCTGGGACCCTTGAGTCCGAAGGCCGACGCTCTATCCACTGAGCCAAACCGGTTTCGGCTCATCTTCTTTTCTTATTCTATACCCCCCTTTTCCTATTCCACCACTTCACTCTGATTTTCCCTTCCTATACATCATGAATGTTGGCCATTCATGGTGGAACCTGAGCAAATGATAGCAAATATATGGAACTTACTCTGATCCTCCTCCACCCAATTCACTAGAGTTGAAAGAAGGAAGGATTTTCCTAGCCAGTTTGGCTGTGAGTAGAGTGTCAGCCCACAAGCTGAAGGGTCTTGGGTTCAAATCTGGTCAAGGGCATGTACCTCAGTTGCAGGCTCAATCCCTGGCCCTGGTTGGGGCGTGCAGCAGGCACCCAATCGATGTGTGTCTCTCTCTGTCTCTCCCCCTCCCTTCCACGTTCTCTAAAAAATTCAATGGGAAAATATCCTCATGTGAGGATTACAAAAAAAAAAGGAAGAAGGAAGGAAGGAAGGAAGGAAGGAAGGAAGGAAGGAAGGAAGGAAGGAAGGAAGGAAGGAAGGAAGGAAGGAAGGAAGGAAGGAAGGAAGGAAGGGAAGGAGGAAGAGAAGGAGGGAGGGAGGGAGGGAGGGAGGGAGGGAGGGAGGGAGGGAGGGAGGGATGGAGGGAGGGAGGGAGGGAAGAAGGAAAGGATGAATTCTTGCTTTTTGGCTATAGAAGTTTGGCTTTTGAGTGTCTGAACTGTGTGTGTGTGTGTGTGTGTGTGTGTGTGTGTGTGTGTGTGTGTGTAAAGGGCAGGGAGAAGGATCTAGAAGGTGGAAAACAGCTGAAGCTTGAAGGTGGAAGCTAGCGGAGTTGTGTTTAGGAGGAACTCCCTGAGACCTGTGGTTTATGCAGGCCGAGAGGAGCCCATGCGATAAAATGTGGAACAGTTGGGGAAAGGGCAGCAGAAGGGACTGAGGCTCTCAGCACAGCATCAGGAAGTGACAGTGGTGAGATGCTTCCTCCTGTGACTCGCAGGGCGCAGACATCAAAGAGACAAAAGCAGATTAATGGCTTTGTTCCTCAGGTCCCCTGAGAACTCCCCCAGAGATGCCTAGAAATAGACAGGGGAGATTTTGAATGGCCGCAGGAGAAAGTTGAAACCCAGCAGTTGTGCAGGTAAACAACGCCAAGCAGCAAAATGCAGGTGTTGGTGTCACCATGACCTCCTTGTTTGCAAAGGCCGGCGAGGCCTGGGGACATCTTAGCTTGCTGCATTCACAGGACTAGGAAAGAGCCAGAGCGATGCAATAGAAACCAGCCCTTCAATCATGTCAGCACAGCTACCGACACAACCTGCTAATAAAGGGCAACTCAGCGTTTTTCCAGAAGAGTTTATAATCTACAAGAGCCTTCCCTCTTGAGGTTTTATTTTTATAATCATTTTTTAGAAATTGAATTTTAGCCATATATTAAAGTGGTTTTCCCTTTGTTATTGACTCTGTCTCACAGCATGCAAATG
The DNA here is from genome assembly GCF_951640355.1 of Cnephaeus nilssonii. Lineage (NCBI taxonomy): Eukaryota > Metazoa > Chordata > Mammalia > Chiroptera > Vespertilionidae > Cnephaeus > Cnephaeus nilssonii. Next base: position 66,938,242 of record NC_137077.1, on the reverse strand, counting down.
TTTGTGCATATCTCCCACTAGCGCTGGCATTTGGTGCTCAAACTCGTCCCTCTAGATGTGGTTCAATTCGAGTCCTAAGAAAATTAACTGCTAGCTGGTAACTATCCCATTGAGCTTGTGCTTGCTCGGTTTGCCTAAAGTCGGATTCCAAGGGCCAGGGGACATGAGGGGTAAAAATCAGAATAAACACTTTTGATCTAAGCTAATGTGACTGGACCATATGTAATAGCCCTGCCGTACTTCTCCTATTTTCTATTTTGTACATATCTTTTTTGGTCATCGGATGTAGCAGAAAATTGTAGGGGGGGAAACAGTCTTTTAAAAATGCTCAAAAGGATGAAGTATGAGCAGATGTCCAAGAGAAAGATAAAATAACATTGCGAGTAAAATGTAGAGATTTATTGACACACTTTAGCAAGCTGTAATAGAAAATGCTGGGGACCTTAGAGTACAACACTAAAAGAGAAAAGGTAAAAAGTCATATTTTTATCCTATTGTATTCAATAAATCATGTCATTCCACTCGCTTCCAAGAAGTTTGTTCACTTACTATGAATTATACTTAGTTGTCAAGCCCTGTTCATTATACGCAAAATACTTTCTCCTATATTTTTTACTATATGTAGATAAGTATATTATATATAATAAGCATATAGGTATTAATATATAGCATATCATACTTTATCCTATCTAATAAAAGAGTAATATGCAGATTGATCATCACTGCAACACACAATATAGCTGCCCCCATGTGGTCAAAGATCATGCCCCCATGTGAACACAAGATGGCCACCACAAGATGGCCAGCAGGAGAGGGCAGTTGGGAGGCACCCGGCCTGCAAGGGAGGGCAGTTGAGAGGGACCAAGCCTGCAAGGGAGGGCAGTTGGAGGTGATCAACCCTGCAGGAGAGGGCAGTTAGGGATGACCAGGCCGGCAGAGGAGGGAAGTTGTGGGCAAACAGGCTGGCAGCAGAGTGGTTAGGGGGTGATCAGGCTGGCAGGCAGAAGCGGTTAGGAGCAATCAGGAAGGCAGGCAGGCAAGCAGTTGGGAGCCAGCAGTCCTGGATTGTGAGAGGGATGTCCGACTGCCCGTTTAGGCCCAATCCCGGTGGGATCGGTGGGATCGGGCCTAAACGGGCAGTCGCACATCCCTCAAGGGGTCCCATATTGGAGAGGGTACAGGCTGGGCTGAGGGACAACCCCCCTCCATGCACAAATTTTGTGCACCGGGCCTCTAGTTTTAAAATAAAGCTATTAACATAACATATTCACTTCTTTTTTTAAAATTATCATTTGGAACAGTAATAGAATAACTACATGAATAAATCAATTAATTCCATGAGAAAGGAATAATATTAAAACACTAGAGGCCCGGTGTATGAAAATTCATGCACTGGAGGTGGGGGTCCCTCAGCCCAGCCTGCCCCCTCTCACAGTCCAGGAGCCCTCAGGGGTGGGAGGTGACCCGGCGATCAGGGGAAGGCAACGCCCCATCACACCTCTGCTGCTGCCACTGCTGGCAGTGCAAGCCTCGGCCGGCCCTGGTTACCTGAGCCTCAGGCGGCCCTGGGTGACTGGGCAGCCGACATCCAAGACTTGCCTGCACCTCGGGCCGGCCCTGGGCGGCTGGGCAGCTGACATCTGAGGCTTGCCTGCACCTCGGGCGTCAGCTGGGCAGCCACCATCTGAGGCTTGCCTGTGCCTTGGGCCGGCCCTGGGCGGCTGGGGGGCTGAGGGGACTGGGGGACTCCGGAGGCAGGCACGCACCTGCCACCCCGGCAGGGCTGAGGGGACTGGGTGCCACCATCTTGTGGCTGTGGGCGCTGCCATCTTTGAGGGCGGGGCATTCAATTAGCATATTCCCTCCTTATTGGCTGTGGGCGCCGCCATCTTTGTGATGGTGTGAGGGTCAATTAGCATATCCCTCTTTATTAGATAGGATAGTTCATGTAGTTCTATTTTAAAATATAGATGAATTTTCGTGCACAAGGGGGGGTGTCCCTCAGCCCAGCATGCCCCCCTCTCCAATCTGGGACCCCTCGAGGGACGTCCGACTGCCCATTTAGGCCCGATCCAGGTAGGATCGGGCCTAAATGGGCAGTCGGACATCCCTCTCACAATCCAGGACTGCTGGCTCCCAACTGTTCGCCTGCCTGTCTTGCCTGCCTGCCCCTAAATGCTTCTGGCTGCCAGCTGATTGCCCCCTAACCACTCCCCTGCCAGCCTGATTGATGCCTAACTGCTCCCCTGCCAGTCTGTTTGCCCCCAACTGCCCTCCCCTGCTGGCCTGGTCACCCCCAACTGCCCTCCCCTGCTGGCCTGGTCACCCCAACTGCCCTCCCTTGCAGGCCTGGTCCCTCCCAACTGCCCTCCCCTGCTGGCCATCTTGTGGTGGCCATCTTGTGTCCACATGGGGGCAATCATCTTTGACCACATGGGGCAGCCATCTTGTGTGTTGGAGTGACAGTCAATTTGCATATTACTATTTTATTAGCTAGGATAGAGGCCTGGTGCACGGGTGGGGGCCAGCTGGTTTGCTCTGAAGGGTGTCCTGGATCAGGGTGGGGGTTCCCTTGAGGCATGGGACGGCCTGGGTGAGGGGCCTGTGGTGGTTTGCAGGTTGGCCATGCCCCTCAGTGACCCAAGAGGAGGCTCTGGTATCTGGGATTTATTTATCTTCTATAATTGAAACTTTGTAGCCTTAAGCGGAGGCCAAGGCAGGCCAGGGCAGGCGGAAAGCTTGGCTTCCTCCATTGCCAGGGAAACCCAAGCCTCCTGCTCTCTCTGTGGCTGCAGCCATCTTGGTTGGTTTAATTTGCATACTCGCTCCTGATTGGCTGGTGGGTGTGGCTTGTGGGTGTTGTAGAGGTATGGTCAATTTGCATATCACTCTTTTATTAGATAGGATGGTTGGTGTTAAAAAAAAAAGATCAACTCTTTCTATACATGTTGGTAGAATAAGATGTAGAATATCATTTACCTGGTAACAGGAATTAAATTAGTAAGTATGCACTGAGCACCTACCATGAATTTGGCACTTTGAGTATAGAAGTCTAGAACTCAAGGAGGGCTCAAGTCAGAGATAAATATGACAATTTTCTCAATATAGATACTATTTATTATTTTTTTTATTTTTTTATTGTTGACAGTATTACATATGCCTCCCATTTCCCCCCTCCACCCAGACTCCACCCAACCCAGGCCTTCGCCACATTATTGTCTGTGTCCATGGGCTGTGCTTATGTGCATACATGTTCTTTGGTTATACTATTTAAAGTCAAAACAATGGGTGAAATTACCCAGATGAAAGTCGATATAAAAAAGATAAGCAAGAAGAGAGCCTTGGAGTACTCCAATATTTAGAAGGAAAGAAGAAGCTGAGAAGCCATCAAAGGATACTGAGAAAACAAAAAAACAGGCAATGCAGAAGGAAAAAACCAGGAAAGTGTACTGCAAAAGAAGGCAAGGAAAAAGTGTTTCATTTAAAAGAAATTAATCAACCGACTCATGCTCCTGAGAGGTAAAGTGAGATGGATGGAGAGAGTTAACCACTGCATTTTGTAAGATGAAAGCCATTGTGTCAAATGACAGAGGAAGCTTAAATCAACCGCTGGGGGAAGGGGTGAGCTTTGCTTAGGAGTAGCACTCCAGCTCCACCGGTGACTGGAGAAGGACAAGGACAGGAGAAGAGACAGGTAATGTTGTCATTGAAAAAGAGTCAAACAGAAGATATACAGTAAATGGGCATTAACGTAAAGGCTGTAGATTCTGAGAGATATTTAGAAGGGAAGTGGTATATTCAGAAGTGCATGCTAGATTGGCTCAGCTGAAACAGAACTGGAGAGAGGGTGTTGTCCCGGCAACATATGGCAATGGCTTCAAGTATCGAAAAGTCAGAGTTTTACAGGAAGAAGATGGCACATTCACATTGCGATAACTCATTTTCACAGTCTGAATGGGGTTAAGGAACCACAATGGATAGTGCAGAAATCTGGAACTAAAAGCTGTAAAGCTAAAACCAACTTCCTGCCTTAGCCGGTTTGGCTCAGTGGATAGAGCATCAGCCTGTGGACTGAAGGGTCCCGGGTTCCATTTCCGTCAAGGGCATGTCCCTCCGTTGCAGGCTCAATCCCCAGTTCTGGTCAGGGTGCGTGCGGGAGGCAACCAATCGATGTATCTCTCTCACATCAATGTTTCTTTCTCTCTGCCTCTCCCTTCCACTCTGTCAAAAAGCCAATGGAAAAATATCCTCTGGTGAAGATTAATAAAAAATAAAATAAAATAAAACCAACCTCCTTCCCCCTTAGACTCAAGGGAAGATGGGAAAGATAGAGTACAAAATTCAGAAAGGGAGTTGGAGAAAAAAACTCCCATAGAAGAAACAGGGAAATATTTGACTTCTTAAACTATATTAATTATTCTTATAAAAAAATAAAAGAAGTTTTGTTGAGTGTTTACATGTTCCAGAGACTGTATTAAGTTTACATTATTAAACTTCTCATCGACTCTATGAAATGGAAACTCCCTAAGGAAACCAAGGAACTAAGTACCTTGACCCCACTCTCCTTCCTCCCTCAGAACGGTCAAGGCTCCCCATTGGCCACAACCACAGTTACTCAAGGACAAGGTATCCCACTCAGAGAAAGAGAAGAGTCTTAGCACCAAAGAAACAAGCAGAACCTGGGCACATATGAGACCTGAGCCTACCATAGAGATAAAGGTAAATTAAAATCCAAATCTGGTTTCAGCCCTCTCACCAAGCATCCGTCATGATGAATTACCTCCCCACGTAGGTCGCTTGCAAACGGAGGCAGCACTGTGAGGCCAATGCAAATATCTGCTCCTCTTAGCATTTTATATTCTCACTCAAAACTAATGAGAATGTCCCAGGGTTGTTACAAACGGAAACTTTATGAACTGTTGGTAATTTCTTATTGAAGATTCGAAATAGCTTGCAGTTTAGTGATTCTAACAACACAAGTGATCGGAGGTAGCTGTCATATAAGCAAGGGCAAAGACTAGAGGAAGTTTGAATTAGTTGTCAATATTTTTTAAAAAAAAAACAGAGACCTGGTAACACGAGGGCAAGATTGTTGTGTGCCAATAATCAGCTGGAGCTGAGTAGTGCTTCTCCCTTTAATGGTGCACGCTGATCCTGCTGACTGCCATCCCAGCACATCCTCTCTTTTAGACTACCTCACTCCTGCAAGTACTTGAGGGGCTCTCTCTTGTAATCATCTCAGTCGGCCTTTGTGTTTCCACACCCTCTGACAGTACACAGAATTAACTAGGAGCTGAACAGGGGTAGGCTAAAATGGGGGAGTCTAACTTCAAAAACTTAGCCAAAAATATTGATCTCTCCTTATTTCATTTCTTTCCCCCCCCCCCCTTTTTTTTTTTTTTCCATTTTCCTCTGCTCCCTTAAAATTATTTTTCTAAAAAGACCTATGGTAAGCCCAGCTGGCATGGTTCAGTGGGTGAGTGAGCATCTACCTATGAACCAGGAGGTCACGGTTCAATTCCCAGTCAGGGCACATGCCCAGGTTGCAGGCTCGATCCCCAGTGTGGAGCATGCAGGAGGCAGCCGATCAATGATTCTCTCTCACCATTGATATTTCTATCTCTCTCTCACTCTCTCTTCCTCTCTGATATAAATAAAAATATATTAAAAAATAAAATAAATAAATAAAAACACCTATGGTAAGCTTCTTGATTTGGATTGTTTTTAATTTTTTACTGAATTTATTGGGGTGACATTGGTTAATAAAATTACATAGGTTTCAGGTGTGCAATTCTATCATACATCATCTGTATATTGTATTGTGTGTTCACCACCCCTTCAAGTCTCCTCCTTTCAACACAATTGATTCCCACCCCCATTTATCTTCTTTTACCTCCCCCACCAACCCCCTTTCTGGATTTGGATTTTAAACAATTCTTTTTTTTTTCTTTTTACAGCTGTAGCATTTTCGTTTTCTCCTTTAATTATTTCCACTTCACTAAGTTCCCTGAACTCTGCTTGCTACCCAGCAGCATCCCTTTTCATTCTTCCCTGGTTCCACTCCCACGCGGACCTCTCCCCGACACATCAGAGAGAGACAGAGATAGATAATAGCTCCAAGAATCTACACTAATACAGTTAGTGGCATATAATTTCCCATAATTTTACCCCTAGAAGTTTGGACATGCTGCTATGTCTGCTAAGAAGTCTTCCTTTATCACTCTCCTACTCCAAACTCCCTGCTGATGCTCAGTTTAGCTTACATCCCTTCCTAAATGCTTTCCTGATGCCCTCACCCCAAGGGTGGGTTAGCTGCCCTGCCTTGGTGAGCTCAGAAACAGCCTATGCAATTCACCCCTGTATTATAGACACTTGTTTATTCTCCACTACACAACCAGACTCTTGCAAGCAGGGACAAGCCACACTGTGCCTGAATTAATCAATATCCACAGCTAAATCTGGCTGCCAATGTGAACAGCTCTCTTCAGTGTTGTACTAGGAATTAACACAAGCTGGACCCTGAAAATGATTTCACCATTTTATCTCCTTTCCATTCTCTGCACTTTCAGATCCCAACCCTGAAGCAAACTTTCTAATTATCGTTTTTATCTTTTTTTTTTTTTCCTGATAGACAATACCTTCCACGTAGGCTCAGGGAATGCACTTTCTGATTTCATAATAAATGATCTAAGCCATTATCACAGATGATATTTCCGTAGGAAATGCAGCTTAAAATGAGAGCCAGTTTTCTCAGGCAGCAAGTGTTTGTTCTAACACTCATTTCTCCGACAGCTTACTCAATGGAGCCCTCTTATGACCGAGTTACTAGTAAAGCTCCTTAAACACACTGGGATTTCAGCAACTACTACAGCCTGCCCTCTTCACTTTTCCTTCTACTCCACTTTCCCTCTTCTTAATACATACACAAGTCCACGAGCAATCTTTACTACGCAAACCTGTTCAGCTTTCAATTACAAGAGATGTCAACCTAATGCATTGCAGGGGATAACATGGTTCCTATTCCAGTCAAGAAACACAGTCAATAGGAAATAAATTGCCATCCATCAATATGCTAGAAATCAGGGGGCTTTTTAGATCACCCCATTACTCACCTAGGAATACCTTGGAACCCGGAAAAACTGCTCAGTGGCACCCTAGGCTCAGCTGAGAGACACACCCTTCCTCATTAAAAAAGACTAGACAGATGCAGATACCCTCTGAAGGGACGATAAGGAGTTCAAACTTACTTTCACCACAGTTGACCACATTTAGCACACAGGAGAAGAAATCTCAAACAGGCCAGCCCTTTAGAATTTACATTCATACTAGGATCTGAACACCAAAATGGTGTGAGCTCCCTAATCAGAATGCACGGGTATAGAGAGAACAGAAGAACCTTCACATAATCCAAGAATTAAATGGCAAACCCCCAAATCACTGAATGAATAATGAGCAAAGTAATTTAATCAAATTGCCTGCCTCTTGAAGGCTTATTTCAGTTCTTAGAATGGCCTTCTACTGTGCTTGCTGTGTCTTTATCTTCCTAAAAGCCATTTTTATCATGTCACCTGTTTAAACCGCCTTGGTGGCTCCTTGATAGTTGCAGGAGTTTGTAGGCACAAACATCACTCAGCATCCAAGGCCGTCCATGATCTAACTCCAATTTATGTCATACTCTTATCCCCCATATGGTCTTTTCTTTGTCCCTCTAACACACCACAACAACTTGGCACATGCAATTTCCACAGAGTTTTGCCAACCCAACAAGCCCCATCCAAGCATCATCTGTCTGAAAACTCCCTCCTAGCCTCCCTCCTTTGATTTCCAAATGCATTTAATATCACAGAAAGTTAAGCTGAGAGCAACCTAACCTTCTTCTGCTGTGTCCAGTGGCTTTTTAAACTATGTTTAAGCCCTGGCAGGGTGGCTCAGTTAGTTGGAGCATCGTTTCATACACCAAAAGGTTGCGGATTCAATTCCTGGTCAGGGAACATACCTAGGTTGCCTGCTCATTCCCGAGTTAGGGAGCATAGGGGGGCATGGGGAAGGGTATGTGTGTGTGCAACCAGATCGATGTTTCTATCTCACTTCAATATCTCTCTCTTTCTCTCTCTCTCTCAAATCAATTTAAAAAAAAAAACTTGATTTAAAGATCAGCATACATCCCATGACCATTTTTAAGTGACATCATATGTGGAAACCTATTACTCTAAAAAGCACATAGGACTGGAATCCCTCTGGTCAAAGGAGGGAAATGGGGCCTGGAGCTACTCCACACACTCATCTCTACAGAACATATTTGGAAAATAAATGATCTAGTCCAATCTCTTCATGTTATAAATGAGGAAAGAAGTAATGCTCACAGACATTAAGAACTTGCCCAGTGCCACATATCTACTTCAGGCAGAACTTTCCAGCCAGGTGTCCCAGTTCAGATTCTAGAGCCCTAGCAATGCTCAAGTTCAGTATCAGATGCTAACATGTGATCCACTTAAGTGGGATAATTTCAACACACTTAGTTATGAATTGAAAAGGCAGGCAACTTCTGGTTATACAACCCCTTGCTGACAAGCCTTTATTATCCAACAAATGTATATTGAGTGCTTTCAGTGTGCCAAGAATGGTGCTAAGCACTAAGGACTTAGAGGTGAATAACAGTAAGAAACCTGACCTCATAGAATATATCTTTTGTCTAATATTGACAATAAAATGAGGAAATAAGTAGATACTATATAATATTTGTAATTAATATATAATTACAAATTGAGAAATGGAAACTTATGTACAACCAATAATTGTACATGAATATTCACAATAACATTATCCATAATAGCCAAAATGCAGAAACAACCCAAATGTTCATCAGCTGATGAATAGACAAACAAAATGTGGCATATTCACACAACAGAATGTTGAGACATGAAAAGGAATGAAGTTCTAACACATGCTGCAACATGGCCAAACCTTGAAAGCATTGTGCTAAATGAAAGAAGCCAGACACAAAATGTCATATATTGTGTGATTCCATTTATATAATAGGTCCAGAATAGGCAAATCCATAAAGACAGAAAGAAGAATAGTGATTGTGAGAACCTGGGGAAAAGGGAAAATGTAGGAGTAACTGCTAATGGATATAGAAATTATTTGGGGGTTGATGAAAGTGTTAGATAATGGTAATGGATGCACAACTTTGTGAATATACTAAAAGCCCAATAAGTTGCACACTTTAAAAGGGAAAATTTATTGTATGTGAATTATATTCAATTAAAAAAGAAAAAGTACAGTCACAAATCAGAGATATGAATTTCCAAAGAGAACACAGTACTAGAGTATAATAGAGAGAAACCTAGAAAATATGATCAGGGAGGGCCACTCTGAGGAGGTAGTAGCTAATTTCATACCTAAAATATAAGCAGCATACAGACACACAGAGAGAGGGAACAGTGTTCCTGGAAGAAGGAACAGTATCAAAACCTTAAGGCAGAAAAGAACTTACTGTGTTCTAGGAACTCAAAGAAGAATTGAAAGGGGGGGGGGCGGTGGACACAAGAAGTTAGAGAGGAAAGAATGGCAGATAACACAGGTTTGGAAACCATGGTAAACATTTTGGATTTTTATCTGATGTGCAATAATAAGCCACTGAAAAGGTTTCAGCAAGGGAATGACACCTGTTCACTCACACATACATTAAATTATCATCTATTATGTGCCAAATACTGTGGAATAGGAAGTACAGCCATAAATAATCACACAATTATTTACCCTCAAAGAACTATCATTCCAATGGAGGGACATTTGTCCAATCAATAAACAAGTCAAGTGTAGTATATGTGGGTGCCATGGAGAGAAGAAAGTCAGGGAAAGGACTAAGTGTGCCATTTAAATAGGGTGGTGGGATGGTTAATTTTATGTGTCAACTTGACTGGGACATAGAATAGCCCAGACCTCTGGTCAAACATTATTCTGGGTGTGCCTGTTTGTGGATGAGATTAACATTTGTATCTGTAGACTGAGTAAAGCAGGTTGTCCTCTCTAAAGATGGGCCTTATTCAATCAGTTGAAGACTAAAGAGAAAACAAAGGCTGAGGAAGAGGGAACTTCACCTGCCTGAAGTCCAGCTTTGCTTAGCTCTTGCCCTTGGGTGGGAACACACACCATCTCCTGGTTCTCAGGCCTCTGACTCAGACAGGGACTACACAACCAGCTCTCCTGGGTCTCCAGCTTGCCACCTGCAGATCGTGGGACTTCTCAGCCTCCAGGATCATGTGAGCAATTCCTTGTAATAACTATCTCACTCCCTGTGTCTCTTGTAGATATCTATGTCCTATTGGTTCTGCTTCTTTGAAGAATCCTGACTAATACAGACAGAATACGAAGACTTCATTGTGATATGGTATTTGAGCAAAGACTTGAAAAAAATTGAAGAAGTGAGATATGAATGTTTATTGGGGATCTAAGAAGGAACTGCCAATGGGCAGGAGGAAAACCGGGAATTGTGATAACCCAGAAGCCTGCTAAGAATAGAGTTTCAGTTGTGCCAGATGCTAGCAATGGCTCAGTTAAGATGAGGGCTAAGAATTGACTGATGAATTTTGCAACATGGAGGTCACTGGTAAACTCTGATAAAATAGTTTCAGCAAAGTGATGGTGGGTATAGGCCTGACTGGAGTGTGTTCAGAGATAATGGGGAAGTTAATATATGGGGAGGTTTTGGTAGATATGCTCATGAAAATGATCCAATGAAGAAGAAAAAAGCAGTGATACTAGAGAGAGCAGGGAGACTATCTGGAGTGTGGGTTTTTGTGTTGTTTTTTTAAGTAAGTGAAGGAGATGGCATCTCATTCAGACATGGAGGGTTGGCTTTGGATGAGAGAATAAAGAATTCATCCAAAATAATAGGATGAAATGAAGGTGAGAGTGGAACAGACACAGATAGTTGGATCTATGTGGTGGTGGGAGCCTGTGGATATAATCAAAGTTCATTCTGACTGCTCTGTGGGCAATAGTGTAAGTGTGAAAGAAGGGAGTCCAGAAAGAAGGCTGGTGTAGATGAGAAATGTTAGTGGCTTGGACTAAGGTAATGGCAATGAAAATGAATTATTATATTATGATTAAACAAGCATATATGTTATCTCCCTTCTGTACATCATCATCAATAATCTTCCTATATAAGTATTTACACATTCATTTTGCAAATCAACTCAAACCACTAAATTATATCTCAGAATAATTAAAGTCATTTAAAAAAGTTTAAGCTTGTATTACAAATATGGCTAGAGTAGTGACACAAGAACAGGCATATAGATCAATGGAACAGAATAGAAACCCCAGAAATCAATTCAAGCCATTGTGTTCAATTAATATTTGACAAAAGAGGCAATAACATACAATGGAGTCAAGACAGTCTCTTCAATAAACGGTGTAGGGAAAATTGGACAGATACGTGCAAAAAAATGAAACTAGACCACCAACTTACACCATACACAAGAATAAACTCAAAATGAATCAAAGACTTAAATGTAAGTTGTGAAACCATAAATATCCTAGAAGAAACCATAGGCAGCAAAATCTCAGACATCTCTGGTAGCAATATGTTTATGAATAAATCTCCTAGGGCGAAGGAAACTAAGGAGAAAATAAATAAATGGGACTACATCAAAATAAAAAGCTTCTGAACAGCAAAAGAAACCATCAACAAAATGAAAAGAGAACCCACTGCATGAGAGAACATTTTGTCAATGTTATATCCGGTAAGGGGTTAATTTCCAAAATATATAAGGAACTCATACAACTTAACAAAAGGAAGACAAACAATCCAATTGAAAATTGGGCAGAGGACCTAAATAGACACTTGTCCAAAGTGAACATACAGAAGGCCAAGAGCTATGAAAAAAAATGCTCAAAGTCACTAATTATCCAAGAGATGCAAATCAACATGACAATGAGGTTTCTCCTCACAGCTGTCAGAATGGCTATCATCAACAAATCAACAAACCACAAGTGCTGTCGAGGATGTGGAGAAAAGGGAACCCTAGTACACTGCTGGTGGGAATGCAGACTGGTGCAGCCATTATGGAAAACAATATGGAGTTTCCTCAAAAAAATCAAATATGAAACTGCCATTTGACCCAGTGATCCCACTTCTAGGAATACATCCTAAGAGACCTGAAACATGAATCAGAAAGAATGTATACACCCCTATGTTCATAGCAGCACAATTTACAATAGCTAAGATCTGGAAACAGCCCAAGTGCCCATCAATAGCTGAGTGGGTAAAAAGGCTGTGGTACATTTACACCATGGAATACTATGCAGCAGTAAAAAAGGACTTTTACCCTTTGAGACAGCATGGAGGGATCTAGAGAGCATTATGCTGAGCAAAATAAGCCAGTCAGAAAAAGACAAGTATCCCTACACTCATATGTAGAATCTAATGAACAAAATAAACTGATGAACTAAATAGATCCAGAGACAGAAGCATGGAACAGACTGTGGAATCTTAGAGGGAAGGCAGGGGAGTGTGGATGGGTGGGAAGAGATTAACCAAAGTACTTGTATGCATTATATGCATAACCCATGGACACAGAAAATAGGGTGGTGAAGGCCTGGGGCAAGGGGTGGGGGTGGGCTAGATGGGGTCAATGGGCGGGGGGCGGGAGGGGAGGGGACATCTATGATACTTTCAACAATAAAAATTTAAAAAATAAACATGGCTAGAAAATAAAGTTACTATAAGTTTTAAAGTACTGATAGATGTTTATAAAATTCTTTAATTTTATTTCAACATGACAGTCTATAAACACAAAACATGCAAATAAAAGGACAATATTTCTGATTACTCTTGTCTCCCTTATACTTTCACCAATCCCTGTAATAATGGGTATGTGGCATAAATTGTTCCTGTGGGTTTTTAGAGATGTTACCATATATTGCAGAAACTTAAAGCTAGTGATGGAGGAGAGGTATGGATCCTGCTCAGAAGCTTTGAAAGGATCATTATCCAAGGGAGAAAATTTCCATAGAATTGAGACTGAAAATATATCTCCTATTTTTATTTTCTACATGTTCTTGATCATTTTCAACTTCACCATAATGTGCATTTATTTTCTCTGTCTCTTAAAGCTCAAACAACAAATGTATCTAAAACCATTTTATTTTTATATTTAGTCACCTTATGTGAAATCATCTAATATGCACAGAATATAAGATTCAACCCACACTTCCCAGTGCAATTTGAAATATGCCTAGACTCTCTGGTAGAAAATAGGTAATTCCCAGTCAGGGAAAATGTTAAAATACTGTAAGTAGCTGCCTTTTGTATTAATCCACAGCCTTTACTATTTGCTCCATTTTTTTTATAAGATTAACATTTAAAAACCTCTTTATTACAGACTGAAATTGAATTGTGAAATGTGCTCCTGAATAAATAATTTCTTCCCGAATGTTAATTACATAGGCAATTATACTGAAGTGTAATTTTACATAAATACAGTGTTAGAAGTTCTACAGATATGAACAATTGCACAAATGCCTCATCAAAGGGAAAAAAATGATTCTGAGGTTGAAATGCAAGTGTCAAACTTGCTGGAATAAATAATGGAATATGATGTATTGAATATTAATCTGTATGCTCATAGAAGTCATTAAAGGTTTTAGGGCAACTACACAGTTAAATATTCATAAAGACATGTACATATTTTATATTATTTTCCTTATATTCATAACAATGACAAAAACAAATATACTGGTAACAATGACAAAAATAAGTAAACTGATATTTAAAGATCTAAACCAAAAGTTATAAATGAGAAATCTTCCAATTATAAGTAATCTGAAAATCAAATGTATCCAATTTTTATATCACAATTTTTCTTCCAGATGAAGTACTTTATATGCAATTATCAGCTTCTTATTTGGTAACTAGAGGCCCAATGCACAAAAATTCATGCAAAAGTAGGCCTTCCTTCCACTGGCTGCTGGCACTGGCTTCATTCTGGCACCCGGGACCTGGGCTTCCCTCCTCTGACCACTGGCAGGCACCCAGGACCCGGGCAACTTCCCTCCAGCCCCAGCTTTGTCTGGAAGAATGTCTGGTCTAATTAGCATATTACCCTTTTATTATTATAGATGATAGGATGATATGATAACAATGGTGATGAACTAGTTTAAAGAAAACAACCTTATTAACTGTTACAGCCAATAGATTTTTAGCCAAGAATTCCTGTTCCAATAAGTTACAATCAAATTGAATCTAGACTGTGTTTGCTCATTGAAGATAATAACTAATAAAACAGGTAATATTTGAGCATTTCCTGTGTGCAGGCATTCTGCTAGACATTTTACCTATATTCTCCCTTGTAACCTCTGCAAATCTATGATGTTATGTCTATCACATAAAAAAACAAGTTTAGGAATTTTTAGTTAGCCCAGAGTTGAAAATCTACCAGTCCCTGGCCGGACAGCTCATTTAGTTAGAGCTTCAGCTGACAAGCCTCTGAGGTTGTGGGTTCGATCTCCAGTCAGGGCACATACAAGAATCAACCAGTGAATGCATGAATAGGTGGAACAACAAATTGATGTTTTTCTCTCTCTCTCTTATTTTTTTTCTCTCCCCACCCCCACTTCTCTTTCTCTAAAATCAATCAATAAATAATTTTTTTTAAATCTGCTACTATTTTAAGTCATTACCTCAACTTTTCTACCTTTTTCCTTCTTTTGTAAATTTATCATGAGCTGACACTGAGACTGGGTTAAGTAAGTACAATATCAAAAATATCCAAATAAGCTGTCTGAATTAGAAAAAGGAATCAATCAAATTATTTGTTGTTAATTTTAACAGAAACAAGTTGATCAAGATATTAAATTTTAGTTCATAAAACCTACTTACTCAAATTCCCCCAAATTTCCCAATCTATGAAGCTAACCCAGAAAAGCTGCTATTTAGAGACTTTTAGGCCGACAGCTTTTACTACTGCTCAACTTCAGTGGGAGGATTCTGTTTTTAGAAAGTATTTCAGTCACTGATTTGAAAAAAATGATGGATATAATTGTCACATTATATTAAGGCTTGCTTGTACTTCAATTCTGTAACACATTTATGAATCACAAAATACCACATTAACATCTCCAGTAGTTTTATGACATGTTTAAGAGAACAAATTATTATTATAAATTTACAAAATATTCAATGACTTGGCCACATGGTTACATACTCAGTAAACATTATTATTATTGCTAGTTTAACTTCCTTTTTTTTACTTAAACTCCCAAAGAATTCACACCAATACTCTTTTTTACCTTTCTCAAATTTGCTTAGTATTAAGACAACAATGAAACATTTGTGGAAGTACATTATAATCAGCTGCTATTGAAATTTTCTCAAAATGCTATCTATTAAAAGGCACAGGTTAAAATTGGTTTATTTGTCCACATAATTTTAGGAAATGGGAAAAGACTTTGCTTTCTATATTAATCAGGGTTCAGTTGCAGAAAACAGAATTAATTCTAGCTAACAGAAGCAGTAGGGAAATTATCACAAGAAATTATCTGTCTGCAAATGATGGTGTGTATGTTAAGAACAGTATATTCCATGAAAGTCCATACCCTGTCTTTTTTTTTATGTTTTTACTGATTTGAGAGAGAGAGGAAGGGAAAGAGAGAGGGAGAGAGAGAGAGAGAAAAAAACATTGATGTGACAGAAAAACATTGGTTGATTGGCTGCCTCCTGCATGCACCCCAACAGGTGATTGAGTCTGCAATCTGGGCATATACCCTGACTGGAATCAAATTGGTGACCTTTCAGTGCTCAGGATTCAACCAACTGAGCCACACCAGCCAGAGCCACCCACTGTCTTTTATTTTTTACATAAAATTAATTACTTGGTCAGATTCAATGTTCTATGAGATACCATAACAGAGGTGAAGGCATACACAAAGTCCATAGATTATAGTGCTTGCAGAAAGATGGCAACAGGGAAGGCCACATAAAATCTAGAATAAATAACTATTCCAGTAAGAACGAGTTGCTGCCCCTTCCATAATGGAAAGGGTCTGATCTCATTGACCTGCCACTAGGTGGCTTCCAGGTTTCCATGAACTAGGGTGCAGATTGGACTCTGTGCATGGGCATTGGCCACCTCAGACTTGGTAAAAGAAAACCTATGTTTTGTAGTCCATGCATTACTTCCATCCCTGCCACCATAGTCACTTGTTCATCAGCCCATTGATCAAGCACTGGGGTGGCTAGTGACAGAGACTTAGTGAAATCTACAAAGAAAGTTATCTTGTCCACATGGTTACTGAAATTTTTTCAATAGAAGGGTCATTGTGGTGACTATTCATATATGTAAACAGTTTTACATTCTGGGCCCATTAGAGGTCTATCTACATTTCTCTTCCCTAAAACTATATATCACTGATGCTTTAATCATGATCTTTCCAAACCTCTAAAGATCCAGCCAAACCATTAGCCTCCAACCATGACTCTCTGACCATCTCTCCTTCCAACGAACAAAATGGAAATCAGTTATATCACCTAAATTTCTGCCCACTGGAAGGATTTTTTTCTTCCTTGTCCTTCAGGTCCACCCCTCTGTGGGGTTATACTGCTGCAGGAGGTCGCTTCTGCAATGCACTATTATGAGAAAGAGCCATTTGCAAATCAGAATTGAACATGTTCTTTCTCAGTCAGCTAGTTATAGAAAACTCTGAGGCCATCGGTGGGTGGATAGAGAGGTGACATAGCAACACAAGTAAGTACATTAGGAAAATGAGCCACCTGCTCTTAGCAGAGGCCATCACTGGTAATTAAAACTTATTAGTGCCTTCAGAACAAGAGTAGGCCTCATCTCATTTGTGCCATTTCCACCTGGTGACTGATTAATGCTAGACACACTTAACATTAATGCCTGATGGAACAGAGAAAACCTTGATCATTATTAAAGGCAAAGTTTACATGAGCAGACCTTCAGTGTCTGGTGGAGCCCATTAGCAGGCTAAGAGCAGATTTTTGACGGTAGAATATGTATCTATTTCCAAACATTACAAGCTTGCTTTGTATATGATGCTCCTAGAGGGGTCAGCTAGAGGCTACATAAGGCATCCCAAACTGCCACAGACATTTCAAGCACCATTGTGCCTGCTGGCTCAAAAGGACTAGAGGACAGAGCTTCGCTCTGAGACTTGAACCAGCTGCAGTGGCTTCTCTTGCTCTTGGCCTCACGCATACAGGCAACATTAGGGGTTACCTCAAATGTGAGCTCTGTTGCCTCCAAATTTCAAAGTGACCCACAATGTACTGTCCCTCCTTCTTAGGAGTACTTTGGGGGGGGATATCCCTTCATACCCCAGATTGCTAGTCTTCCAGAAACTTCACCCAACGTGACTGGGACTGAATTTTCTTTGGATTTTTCTCCTACTCTCAAATCACATATTTTCTGCCAGAGCATCTAGAGTACCTGCTACTGCCTGTTTACCAGGTCCTGCTATCATGAAGGCATCAGTGAAGTAGACCAGCAGGTTTTCCTTTGTGATGGTGAAATAATGAAAACTTTGAATAGCAAAGATAGCTTTAGTGAAGATGAGTTTTAAATCCCTAGTTTAAGTACAAGAAAATGAGTAGGAATATAAATAAGTTCTTTGAATAGTACATCTGTTTACTTCCAAAGGCTCTTCTCTTGACCTTTATGGGATGAGCATCTGGACAGGGAAGAGATTTGCAGCTAGTTTGTAGCACAAAGAAAGCTGAGTCTGGGCGAGATAGATGGGATGGATCCCAAGGCCATGGGCAGTGCCCAGCAGTCTGTTTCCACCTGATCTGAATAGCCAACAGTGCTCTTGTAGGCGATGGGGAGGAGTGGGGCATGGATAATTTGGTCCTAATAGCTGAGATACAGAAGCACTTTCTCATTTGCTGCCAATCGTTTTGGGGATCCATTTTTACAATGATTTTAACTATTTAAACAAATTGAAACTAGTCTAGTTTGATTTCAAATGTCAGTGCAATTGAATGAATTTATTGCAACTATAATGAATTTCATCTTGTTCAAGACATTTAACTGTTGACTACTGAACCTCTGTCCCCAAAATCATAATAGTGTTGATTTACTCAGTCTACACATTTATTTTAACAATTCCTCTGAAAATAATTTTCAATGTTGCATAAATTCTGCATATCTTTGCTTTGTGGAAGAGTAATTTCCAGAGTCATTGCTGTTAACTACATTTCTCAAACATCAGAACTTTAGTTCTTTTGGCCAGAGTTTCTTATTCTCCTAGTTTTTGTATTAATTATTTTCAATAACTGCCTTGGTTTTATGTGTATAATATACCCCTAAATTCTTTATTAGCCTAAATTTAAGAACTAACTGTTAATATACATTCTCAGCCACATTTAATCTGGTAATATAGTCCACAGCAGTCAAAGGCAATATGTAGCTTTTAATTACAATATGGATCCCAGTTCTGCCTCTCAGAAGCTGGGTAACCTTGACCAAATTACTTCAGCTTTCTGAGCTCTAATTATCCGTAAAATGGAATAACAACATCTATCACACAACATAATCACAAGGGTCAAATAAGATATTAAAAGTGAAAACATCTTTCAAACTATTACAAACTAATCCTATATGAGTTTAAAGTTGTCTCAGTATTGTGAATGTCTTTCATTGAACAACTAAATTCTATTTCCTGGCTTGTATGCTACTTAGTACAATATTATGTAAATGTTTGTAATCACAGAGTTTCATCTACCCTGTGAGCTTTTGAGGAGCTGCGCCTATGCCTTATTCTTCTCTGTATCACCATGCCAAATAGAGTTCCTATCATTTAAGTGGTGGGATAAACAGGTAACACAAGCTCTTTATCCTATTTCTATTAGCCAGGAGATTTAGAATCTTATGAAATTTAATTGGAACTGATGCCACCCCTCCAGAGTAATAAAAGACAATCATTTATAACTGCAATAATTGTACGTGGGTGTTTTTGTTTTGTTTTTTTTTTAACAAAACCAGATCCAAAAAAGAATCAAAATCTTTGTAGTAAAATAATCCTATTCATTGATATTATTGTTTTGCAATGGGCAAGGTCACATCATGTTGATATGCTAATAGAGAAAATATGCTTTACTCATTTGAGATAATACTGTATTTTTTGTGAAAAAAAATATTTATTCTTATCTTGCTTCTTAGGTTAAATTACTGAGGAAATGAACCACGGACCTGCTGGAGGGTCTTACTTTTTCTCCATACAAGGGCAAAAAGCCATCCCTTTCATCTCCAGACTGAATATAGCCAAGTCTGAAGCCCTCAAGGCACAGCAAGAAATGGGTGGAGGGGAGGTAGATATGGAAACTCCATTCCATGAGGGAGGGAATGGAGAAAAAGATGGGGAACTTAGCAAAGCTGACTGCAAAATATTAAGGCAAGTGAAGTCAGTCAAGAGAGAAGGAGGCCTTTTGAAGTCTTGTTTAAAGGAAGGTTCTTCTTATCTGTAGTGCAAGAGGGAAAAGAAGTAAGATAAAATCTTCAGCTTTGGTTCTTTCTTTACAGTTCTGAGACCTATAAGACCCTGCATTAGAGGATTTGAGAAATCTCCATGTTGGGTTTATATCTCTTGTGCTGGGGACAAAGGGAAGGTGGGAGGTACCAGGGATAGACGTTTACTTCTCTGTAATCATCTTGCTCAGGTTTCAGGGGAGAGAGAGCTGGAGGAACACTGCTCCCTAACAATGGATTACTGGGTGGAGCTGTGCCCCTTTGTTAAGCAAGGGAGAGATACATGGGACAGTAGCAGAGAAGACCCCAGGAACTGAAGACCTTCTTCCCCTAAGGGTAGCGAGAAATACTCTATGGGGCTCCACAAGTTATTGCATAAATAAAATAAAGAATAAAGACTCCAAGATGAATGAATGGCCTGTAGAGCCTTTAATTTTCCCTACTTGCTTACTTTTGTGTCATACTGCTTCTGGTTATTTGGTGTATCCTTGGGTGGTTTCTAAACATTTAGATTTTACAGAATAGTTAAATACCAAGAATGATTTTAAAGGCTGATGTGTATTTGCCATTATTATTTCCAAGAAAGTAGGTTTTAAAAGCACTATCTACTAAAACATCATTTTACAAAAGAAATGATATGTTAACCCTCCAAAGTCCTGTAATCTCAGGATTTAAAAATGGAAGAAATTCAACTTTTTGGGGGGAAAAAAATTCTTCACATTTTATTATTTCTTTCATTTTGCACAGATGTTACATCTTAGTCATGAACTGGGGTGTGTGAGCCACTAAGTCTAGACCAGAGCATAGAGAGTTGTCTGCATGAAGAAAGCTTTCATCTCTCACATACACAAAACCATTACTACTATTACACCTATTATGGTGCATAATGAGATGGACTCATAGGAAATTGCCTACATTTGACCCTTTCAACATACACACACACAAAAAAAAAATGAGAACTTCATATGGTTCAATCTAATATTGTGATTTCTTTGTCTTCATGTGTCAAATAATGTCAAATAAATGTTAGAACTATTACAAATGTATTCAAAGCAATTCTGTAGAATTATATCTTTCCTGAAGAGAGTATTTAACATCTTTCACACATGAACTAATAATGGTCTTTTGGAGTGGGTGGTTTTTTTCTCAGTGCTACTAACCATCCTTTGCAGAGTTTCTGGGAGTCTATATTGAGGCAAAGGGGGCTATTAAAATGCCAAATGTTATATTTTTTAATATGTTTTTATTGATTTTAGAGAGAGAGGACAGGAGAGGAAGAGAGAGGTAGAAACATCAATGAGAGAGCAACATCAATTGTCTGCCTCCTGCACAGCCCCTACTGGGGATCAAGTCTGAAACCTGGGCATGTGCCCTGACTGGGAATGGAACCAGCAACCTCTTGGTGCTTAGGATGATGCTCAATCCATGCTAGCCAGGCTAAAATGCTAAATCTGTTAAATATCTAATATTTAACTACTACAGCTTTGCTTACTTCCATTATAACAAATCAGCCTTTCACCAAATTAACTGAAGATTACCAGATGCATACCACACTCTTAGCACATAATAAACTTTCTAAAATCAATAAAGATTATTTAGTATCTCATGGTGTGGTTTAGTTAAAAAAAAAAAAAAAAGAGGGTGGGGATTATGAGCCAAATGAAGTAATAGTGGTTTGTTATAAGGTGTAAGGTAACTGGAGCCTAGTGCTACCTCTTCAACAGAAACCCCGGGGAAAACTCCAAAGGGTAGTAAAATAGGTAGACCCACCTAGAGCCAAAGGTCTCTTGGAGTTATAACACTCTGGGACACTAAAATAGCATTTGCCCCTAAAGCTGTTCCTATTGTATGGATCCCACATAATAAATCAGTAACATGATGGTTCTCAATTTGACAAACAGAAGATCTTTCCATCCAAACTCCACATTTAAAGACTTCAGGTATTCTCCATTTCTATTGCAATGTGTTCTTGAAAACTGTGTCATAAAATGGACTACCATTAAGGAAACTATAAAAATAGTCTTACAAGTGGGATTATATACAACAAGTACATCATAGCCAGGTATAGTGTATCAAAGGTCAAAATGGATTGGCTCCCTTGTCTTTATACCCAAAGTTGAAGTTCCCTCTAAAGTAGCAAGCAGAGCAGCTAGAAATTCCCAGGCATCTCCCCACAGAGGCCTGCCCTGATGAACATTTCAAAGACCAAGATTATAAATATCAGTTTCTGGTCAAATAAAATTATGCTTCAAATCTTATAGCAATAATAGGATTAAGCTAGGAACAATACATTATTAATATGTAAATATATAATTCTATGTTATACTTGTGTAAATTTATTTTAAAGTCTCAAAATTTTACCTAAAACTAATATGCAAACTATAATAAACATCAAAAACTTAATTTAAATTTATTTTGCTTGCAACCTAGTAATTGAGAAAGATGTAAGTGAAATGGTTGGGTTAGCCCAGGGCTCTCAAAGACACTGCACATGTAAGTTGAAGCTGAGGTTTTCTTCTTCTCTCAGCATATTTTAACAAAGCTGGCAGAGAATTCAAAACTATGCTACTGGCCTAGGAGATGAATTCAAAGCATTAAACCAGGTGCTCAATAAAGGTTTGTTGTTCATGCTAATGACAGGGCTTCTCAGAACACAAAGCATTTTAAAAGTCAGGAATGACCCCATATTTCTCTTGCTCACCTTTTTCTATTAACAAATTTGACCTACAAGTCCCCGCATACCAGGCACTCAGACCCAATAGAGCCATCATCATTTATTCTCACTTGTCCTCTGTGTGCTTAACATTTGTTGGATCATGGATCCAATGCCATTAACAGTTACCAGGTCACCAGATGCTGGATTATGTAGGATAGGCTAGTTGCCATAACACAAAGACCTAAATGAATATATTTTTTACCATAGAAGTGAATTTCTTCTTCTGTTCTACTTCAAACCATAAACCTATACATGACTCCAACAACTGATATATATATAAAAGCCTAAGTGAACATTACAATGGAACAACTGGAACCATAGGAACAACCGGTAGCTATGATGCACACTGACCACCAAGGGGCAGACACTCAACACAGGAGCTGCCCTCAGCCCACATCGGTGATTGGGACCTGCCAGCCAACTTCCTGGTCCCTCTCCCCTGCTGACAGGCCCCCGGGCTGGGACAGGGAACTGG
Organism: Cnephaeus nilssonii; assembly: GCF_951640355.1. Classification (NCBI taxonomy): domain Eukaryota; kingdom Metazoa; phylum Chordata; class Mammalia; order Chiroptera; family Vespertilionidae; genus Cnephaeus; species Cnephaeus nilssonii. The sequence goes on along the minus strand of NC_137077.1, from coordinate 66,915,558 downwards.
GGGTGGATGACGGTGGACATGGCCCCTTTCCCAGGGGGGTCGAGGGCCGGTTCCCTCCTTAGGGCTGGCAGCCAACCTCCCAGGTCCCTCCTCCCATCCCTCCCCCCAGGCTGGCATGCCCCAATCAGCCTGCTGCCCGCCTGCCATGGTGGCAGTTGGCCCCTCCCCACAGCCGGCAGGCCCTGATTGCCTGATTGGGGCCTGCTGGCCAACCTCCTGGGCCCTAGGCTGGGATGGGGAACTGTGGATGGGTGGCAGCGGATGCAGGTGGCAAGGAAAGGAGGAGGAGAAGAGGCAGGTAGGCAGGGAACCGCATGGTGGCAGTGCTCAGGTGTCGAGGGAAGGAGGAGGCAGGAAGATGGGAAGACGAAGAACCTGATCAGCCCTGATCACCAGCCAGGCCTAGTGACCCCACCCATGCACGGATATCGTACACCGGGCCTCTAGTTGTAAGATAAAAAACTAGAACTTGCAGTACAATTCTGAGAAAAGTATCATTATACTTTTCAATCTCTCAGATTTAATTAAACTTCTTTTTAAAGTGTATTTCTTGCTCACATAAGAGTTAGGGCCATAGCAATCAGTTGCTCAGCACTCCTACAAACAGTAGTTGAAGGACATGGGCCCCTTCAATTTTGTCGCTCAGCCAATACACAGGGTCTTTTTTGTTTTGTTTTGTTAATCTTCATCCGGGGATATTTTTTTTCCATTGATTTTTAAAGAGAGTGAAAGGAGAGAGGGAAGGGGAGAGAAAGAGAAACATCCATGTGAGAGAGACATATCGATTGGTTGCCTCCCAGATGCACCCTAACTGGCTGGGGATCGAGTCTGCAACCCAGGTACGCATCTTTGACTGGAAATTGAACCCCCAACCCTTCCTCAATACACAGGCTGATGCTCTAACCACTGAGTAACACCACCCAGGGCTACACAGGGTATTATGTTTGTCTGCATCCAGCTATCAGAAGAGAAAGACAAAGGAGAGGTCTGCATGGGAAGTTTGCATGGAATACGCTGGAAAGTGGCACATATTACTACTTCTCCATTCATTAGTTAAATTCAGTCTCATGACCACATTTAACTGTAAGGTTAGCTAAGAAAAATAGTATAGCTTCATGCCCAGGACAAGAAATTTATTTTAATGAAAGCTAGTAGTCTCTGCCACACCCCATCTTTTCCAAAGAAGCTTTAAAATAAAAAAAAATAAAAAATGAAATCAGAGACCTAAAATGGCAGATAAAGAATATAAATGAGTGATAGGGGCCTGGTGGGAACCATTCAAAACTGGAAAATATTCCATGTCCCATATTTGAATCCAGCAGATTATTGCTCTAAAAAAAAGGGGGGGTAAGGGTATTGTCAGATCTGTTTTTTCAAGAAAAGTCAGAAATCAGGGGTGGGGTGGCAGGGGGGTCGTCAAAGTGAATTCTTCCAATATTAAAATGTTGGCAACTATTTGACCCAGAAGTATGTAAATTGCAAACTGTCTTAAAATTTTAACTAGGTTGTAAAAATAAAACTTATTTTTACAAAGATACAACTGAGCCTGACTGGTATGGCTCAATTGGTTGGAGTGTCCTCCTGAGCACCAAAGGTTGCTGGTTTGATTCCCCATCAGGGCACATACTCAGGTTTCAGGTTCGATCCCCAGTCGTGTGCATTCCGGAGGCAGCCATTTGACGTTTCTCTCTCTGTCTCTCTCCCTTCCCCTCTCTCTCTAAAACAGTAAAATAAAATAAAATAAAATAAAAATCAATAAAACATATCCTTGTGAGAGGGTTAAAAAAAAAAAAGATACAACTTAGTACCCTGAGGCATAGGCCAAAGCTAGTAATAGATCAAATAAACTTCAGAATGGAGGCATGAGTCTTAGGTAGTATTAATGAGCTACCATGTGCTGAACGGGTAGCACAACCTGATGTAAAAGCAACCAATGGCAGAGACTGCCTCTACCTTCATAAAGCCCACAAAGAACTGAATAATTATGAGGAGATTCAATCATATTTCCTCGTTTATTCATTGTTTTGGAAATTAGAACATGATTGGTTTATTCATTTAACAAATGCTTACTGTATGTACAAGATACTGTTAGCAGCTACAAGGAAAATAAGAATGATTCAGATTAAACTCTTCCCTGGGGAAAATTATATTTTTAAGAAGGAAATAGTGCAAGTATGTAATGAGCTATAAGATGAGGTCAAAAGCAAGGAGCCCAGCCATAGCCAGTTTTGCTCAGTGGATAGAGCGACAGCCTGTGACCTGAAGGGTCCCTGGTTTGATTCCAGTCAAGAGCACATGCCCGGGTTGTGGGCTCAATTCCCAGTGGAGGGGGTGCAGGAGGCAGCATGATAGATGATTCTCTCTCATCATTGATGTTTCTGTCTCTCCCTTTCCCTTCCTCTCTGAAATCAATAAAAATATATTTTAAAAAATACAAATGTAAAAAAAAAAAAGGCAAGGAGCCCTAAATAAATTACAAGTATAAAGTTCAGATAAGGAAGAGATTCAATTTGACTAGAGATGGTCAGAACTGGCTTCATGGAGAAAGAAGCAAGTGAAGGTAAGGTTTGGATGTGTAGAATGGGGAAGTAGGGACTCCATACAAAGCAGAGAGCATTAGCAAAGACATGGGCCTGGGAATGTAAAGGTGTGTGGGAGGGGAGTCGGTTGGCTGGAATGAAGTACCTGAAGGCAAATAAAATCTATAATCATTTGTTTATGTATTTGTTCAGATTCACGGGAATGGTTTACAGAAAGTAGGTAAAATGTTACTGGTCTAAATTTTAGTGACTTCAAAATAGTGTTATTTACCATTGTTACTTGTTTTCAAGTCTTATTAAATTCAGTATTCTTCTGATTTATTCACGATGCAGCATGCAACATCTCCATGTGTTGTCATGAACTTTCTGTACCAGAAATCTGCAGTAACTCAGGACCTGAGCTTTCTGGTCACATGCTGCTTTTATTACATCAGTCACCTCCTGTTCAGATTTCCAATAGGTGACATTTACATGTTTCCATCTGTCTGATTCATCTCTTCACAAGGCCATATTGTTTCAGTGGCATTTGGGAACCTTTCAAATTGTGGCTTCTATGTATTTTCAGCTGGTAGATATTACCACTGTAGTCAATTTGTCATGATAGTCTCCAAGATATTTCTTTCTTTATTTTAAAGAAACATTTTGATGTGTCTTGGCCTGGATTTATAATTTATATTCGTTTTTGCAGTTCAGAGAAATCGGTTTTCAAGTCAATTTAACAGTACTGGCCAAATACATTATAATATCTTCTATTAGGGTTAGAAATATCCTGATGTATGACAAATAACAGGAAGTAGTAACTTTTTAACTGATGTCTAAATGTGATAGATTCTCCATAACATTTCCCATTAGCTCTTCTGAAACTATTCCACTTAGCAAGATAACTATTTTGATATTCTGATATTTTGATATTCCTCAATTTCCATTTCTCATCAAATCTCATGTCAAACCCACAGGCTACACTAATTTTGTTCCCCTCCATTATTGAGATGTTTCTATTTAGAAGAGTTATAAACATGGGCAACTTTATATTATTAGTTTTAGGGAATAAAATGTCTGATCCACTGAGCCAGTTATTTTTTAATCAGTTTTTATAGTTCTAAACCAGTATATTTATAGCCATTATTTCTTTTGGCATTTAAAATTTGGGGCTTTCTATTATCAGTACTGTTAATATTATTATTATAAATATTACTAGAGGCCCAGTGCATGAAATTCATGCACTGGGAGGGGAGGTGTCCCTCAGCCCAGCCTGCACCCTCTCCAATCTGGGACCCCTCGGGGGATGTCCAACTGCTGGTTTAGGCCCGATACCACAACCAGCAGTCAGACATCCCTCTCACAATCCAGGACTGCTGACTTCCAACCGCTCGCCTGCCTGCCTTCCTGATTGCCCCTAACTGCTTCTGCCTGTCAGCCTGATCACCCCCTAACCACTCCCCTGCCAGCCTGATTGACACCTAACTGCTCCCCTCCTGGCCCGATGGCCCCCAACTGCCCTCCCCTGTAGGCCTGGTCATCCCCAACTGCCCTCTCCTGCAGACCCAGTCACCCCTAACTGCCCTCCCCTGCCAGCCTGGTCACACCTAACTTCCCTCCCCTGGTTGCCCCTAACTTCCCTGGTCACCCCAACTGCCCTCCCCTGCAGGCCTGGTTGCCCCCAACTGCCCTCCCCTGCAGGCCTGGTTGCCCCTAACTGCCCTCCCTCCCCTGCAGGCCTGGTCGCCCCCAACTGCCCTCCCCTGCTGGACCAGTCACCCCTAACTGCCCTTCCCTGCAGGCCTGATCGCCCCCAACTGCCCTCCTCTGCTGACCAAGTCACCCCTAACTGCCCTCCCCTGCTGGCCTGATTGCCCCCAACTGCCCTCCTCTGCTGACCAAGTAACCCCTAACTGCCCTCCCCTGCTGGCCTGATCACCCACAATTGCCCTCCCTTGACGGCCATCTTGTGACGGCCATCTTGTGACCACATGGGAGCAGCCATCTTGTGTGAGGTATGATGGTCAATTTGCATATTACCTCTTTATTATATAGGATTATTTATGATAATATGTTATCCCACAACCCAATATCTGAGTCTGAATTTCCTGATACATAGTACAATAGTCTACTTCAGCACCATGCTGCTAAACTCCTCACATGTATTTTTCAACTTAGAAGCACGGACTATTTAATCAAAAAAGCTTCTGGATCAAGTCAGTGAGGCAAATGTATCAAAGCAAGGGCACATTTCAATTAATGGTGCTTGACATTATACAAATTGCTCATTTTCTGAAATATATGTGAAAAATGATCTTCAAAAAGCGATTTAACACTTTTCATTTATATATTTGGCAAATATAGCCCCCATACTTATCTCTCAAAAGCATCTTTGTTTTTCTCCTTCAAAAAAGAAGGCAATGGATCCTTCTCCCCTTGCAATGATAAAATACATTATGAAGTCAGGTTAGAACACAGTTCTAAGTATTCATTTGTATTTGTTTATTTTCCTTTCAGAGGATAGTTTATCCTTGTAGACATTTAGGCACAGTTCAACAGCTATCTGAAGTTTCAAACAGCCATGCTGTATAAAATATACATTTTTTAAATAAAAGTATTTTCTATTGTCTGAGCCTACACTTAATTGTGGCATTCTATAAACCCAGTTTTGTAGAGAACATTTTGGCATTTGGTCTTTATTCCACATTTGTAGAATTTATTACGTATATTTACCTTGGATAATTTTTATAGACATTTCATAATTTTGTTCTTATTGGTCATAGTTTACTAGCCTGTGGTTTGAACATTTTTATTATAGCTATTTATTACATCTTCTAGATGCCTGTGTTTGGTGTATACTCCTAGATAAATGCCACTGAGTGACCTGAATTGATTAGGCCTCTTGGTATCAGGTTTCCAGGCACAACATATATTTGCCAAACTGTCTTTATAAAATCAAGTCTCAAAAGCATCACATTCTCATATTTTGGGAGCTAACATATAATATTGTAGAATTGTTACAAGTGGAAACTTTCCATGTTTGGTACTTTTGAAAGAACTATAAATATAAGCAATCCAATTTAGCAATGATAAATGCGGCCTTCCAAATTCCAATCATATCTGTCCTTAGTTATAGCAATTTCCAATAAAAAAAAATACCTTTGGTGATGCTCAGACACATATCATTTTTAAGACCTAGAAATAAAGACCTGGACTAAGGCCAGTCACTTGAATTGTGGGGATATCCATTCCCAGAATATCTTTTATTGTTATCACCGCTCACTTGTCTCCATGATGTATTAGACTGCCCCAGCTTCCTTACCATTGGGGAAAATTTTTTTTTTATTTTCCATTATTTATCTTGTTCTTCTTGCATGCTTTCTGCCTCTCTATAAGGTATTATTCAACTTGTTCTTTTAAATAAATCCACAGGAACCTTGATATCAAAATATCAAATGATTATTTTGGTTTTTCTACTATTTTTCCTTTGAATGAGAGAAGTAACTCTTTTGAAAGTAAACTTTTCAAGGTTCCTTTATAATCTATGAAATAAATGGAATAGGGCAGGAAATTTTCAAACAAGTTAATGACCACTTTTCATTTAATGACTCAATCACAATTGCTGTATTTTTCCCATTCTATGATGACATTGGCTATGTATGCATCATAAATTTAATAATAGCTTTTTAGGGAAAAAATACTATCACATTAATGCACACAATTAGTTTTAACTAACTGAGAAGAGTTAACTCATAGAAATACACATCACTCATGTTTTTAGTATCTTGGTGTAGTAGACACAGAGAAGTCGCCCAGTAGGACTTCTGCCCAGGTATGGGGAGGGCAATCGGCAGACAGCCTACAACTGCCAGCTCTTTTAGGGTTTGCTACAACGCAGCGAGCACTCAGCCTAAGGTCAACCCCCTCTTAGGCCAGCCATTTCTAGATCAAGAAGGGTGAGACTATAAAGGATCAGCAATTCTGGCCAGACCCAGAACACTCTGGTCAGACCCAGGCAATATTCTAATGGACCATACCCTAAGGAGCTTCCCAGGTGAAATCTGAATCTGGCTCCCATACACAGAGAGCAAAGAGAGACCAAAGAAAGAGGCAGACTATTCTAGATTGGCAAGTGGCATCCTATCTAATAAAAGAGTAATATGCAAATTGACCATCACTCCAACACACAAGATGGCTGCCCCCATGTGGTCAAAGATCCTGCCCCCATGTGGACACAAGATGGCCTGCAGGGGAGGGCAGTTGTGGGTGATCAGGCCAGGAGAGGAGGGCAGTTGGGAGGGACCAGGCCTGCAAGGGAGGGCAGTTGGGGGTGATCAAGCCTGCAGGGGAGGGCAGTTGTGGGTGATCAGGCCAGCAGGGGAGGGCAGTTGGGAGGGACCAGGCCTGCAAGGGAGGGCAGTTGGGGGTGATCAATCCTGCAGGGGAGGGCAGTTAAGGGTGACCAGGCTGGCAGAGGAGGGAAGTTGGGGGCGACCAGGCCTGCAGGCAAGGGCAGTTGGGGGGGACCCAAGCCTGCAGGGGAGAGCAATTGGGGGTGACCAGGCCTGCAGGGGAGGGCAGTTAAGCATTAATCAGGCTGGCAGGTGAGTGGTTAGGGGGTGATCAAGCTGGCAGGCAGAAGTGGTTAGGGGCAATCAGGAAGGCAGGCAGGCGAGCAGTTGGGAGCCAGCAGTCCTGGATTGTGAGAGGGATGTCCCAGATTGGAGAGGCTGGGCTGAGGGACACATCCCCCCATGCATGAATTTCATGTACCGGGCCTCTAGTCTTTAATAAAAAGGTAAGTTACATATGAGGCTTGCAGTGGGCAGCCACAAAATAAGTAGATCTCTGCATGTGCCTGCTAGACTCTTAACAGTTTATGTAAAGCCTTACATGGGTTAAGTCACATATACCACCCAGATGGTCTCAACAACACCTGACTTTCTCAAGGCTGCATCCTTGAAATGGCTCCCACTGTGGGAACACTGGGCAGAGTGTCCATTCCAATAGGAGAGGCGGGCAGGGGAGGAGCCTCTGATTGCCTGGTCCAACTTGTGGGTCAGTCAGCAGTCACATCCTCTCCATGACCTCCTCCAACACTCCACACCTTATGACTGGCTCTTACAATCTCATATGCCGCCCCCCCCCCCCTTATGCAATGTGCCAACAGTGGCCAGCAAGGGGTTTCACTAGCATAGAAGTCACTCATTTTGTGCGATTATCTGGCTACATTGGAGGCAGATAGCACAGCAACAACATAGGTACATGCAAGAGAAAACACAGATTAAGATAATGATTCCCAGTTTCTTCCACTAAGAGCCCCATGATCAGAGCCACTGATTTATTAAGTCTCCTATTTGGGGGTAGGATCACTCAGGGTATTCACTTGTGCCCACCATCTAACTTAATAAAGATGATATATTAGCAGACACATCAAGTATGAAGACAACATTCTGGTTGAATAATGGCACAGGTGCCTCCTTGCGAGGCTGTGATAATGTCCAAGGCCATTCTATTTTGGAAGAAAGCTTTTCTCATTAGAGACATTTCAGTGTTCAGTAAAGACAGGCTTTGCTGGCTGTCACTTAGGGCTCACTGGGTGAATTTAGTAAGGCCTTCTATGTGTGCTAGAATGTCCTACAGGCCAATGGAGAGAACAAAGACGGTGCCCAAATGATTGTACTAGTGGGAAACAAAACATGCCCATCTGACCTTGAGGAGAAGGAGGTTGTTTTGTGGGCAGACTCTCCCCTGTGCCCAGGGAAAACCCAGGTGCAACAGTCCAACCACTCAGATGAAAACCATGGCCAAATGTTGAAACCACACAGCCATTGAATCCTATTCAGGGACAGCCAATAAATACCTGGGTGGTGAAACCAGTCAGTGCAAAAACAGTCACTATCCATTAATGTGACAGAATGGCTACACAGTTTCATTGACATAGGTATATTCTATATTCCTGATAAAATTGTATTGCTTATGTTTGGAGTTGATTTTGGGGGATGGCGTAAGATAAGGGTTCAATTTCATTTTTCTGCATGTAGATCTCTGGTATTCTCAGCACCACTTACTTAAGTGACTATCCTTTCCCCACAATGTATTCTTGGCACTCTGCCAAAGATCAATTAACCTTATATGTATGGATTTACTTTTAGACTCTGTTATTCTGTTTCATTGGCCTATATATCTGTTTTTATGACTGTACCATACAATTTTAATGACTGTATCTTTATAATATACTAGAGGCCCGGTGCACAAAATTCATGCACAAGAGGGTGTCCCTCAGCCCAGCCTGCACCATCTCCAATCTGGGACCCCTCGAGGGATGTCCGACTGCCCATTTAGGCCCGATCCTACTGGGATCGGGCCTAAACGGGATGTCCGACTGCCCGTTTAAACGGGCAGTTGGACATCCCTCTCACAATCCAGGACTGCTGGCTCCCAACTGCTCACCTGCCTGCCTTCCAGATTGGCCCTAACAAATTCTGCCTGCCAGCCTGATCACCCCTAACCACTCCCCTGCCAGCGTGATTGATACCTAACTGCTCCCCTGCCAGCCTGTTTGCCCCTAACTGCCCTCCCCTGCAGGCTTGGTTCCCCCCCCCCCCCCCGCAACTGCTCTCTCCTGCAGGCCTGGGTCCCCCCCAACTGCCCTTCCCTGCAGGCTTGATCACCCCCAACTGCCCTCCCTTGCAGGCCTGGTCTCTCCCAACTGCCCTCCCCTGCTGGCCATCTTGTGGTGGCCATCTTGTGTTCACATGGGGGCAGCCATCTTGTGTGTTGGAGTGACAGTCAATTTGGATATTATTCTTTTATTAGATAGGATTAGATAGGATAGAAGCCTGGTGCACTGGTGGAGGCCAGCTGGTTTGCCCTGAAAGGTGTCCCTGATCAGGGTGGGGGTTCCCTTGGGGCGTGGGGTGGCCTGGGCAAGGGGCCTGTGGTGGTTTGCAGGCCAGCCACGCCCCCTGGCGACCCAAGAGGAGGCCCTGGTATCTGGGTTTTATTTATCTTCTATAATTGAAACTTTATAGCAGTGATGGGGGGCCAGGCCAGGGCTGCCTAAGCTTGGCTTCCTCCATCGCCGGGGGCAACTCAAGCCTCCTGCTCTCTCCAGCTCCGTGGCTGCCACCATTTTTGTTGGGATTTATTTATCTTCTATAATTGAAACTTTGTAGCCTTGAGTGGAGGCCTGGGCCTGCCAGGGCAGGAGGAAAGCTTGGCTTCCTCCATTGCCGGGGAAACCCAAGCTTTCTGCTCTTTCCGTGGCTGCAGCCGTCTAGGTTGGGTTAATTTGCATACTCACTCCTGATTGGCTTGTGGGCATGGCTTGTGGGTGTAGTGGAGGTATGGTCAATTTGCATATTACTCTTTTATTAGATAGGACTAGAGGCCCAAAGTATGAAAATTCGTGCAAGAGTAGGCCTTCCTTCCCCCGGCTGTAGGCACCAGCTTCCCTCTGGCACTCGGGACCCAGGCTGGCTTCCCTCAGGCCACCTGCAGCCACCTAGGACCCAGGCTGGCTTTCGCTGGGCTGCCTGCAGGCACCCGGGACCCAGCCAGCTTCCCTCCAGCCCCAGCTTCATCGAGAAGGATATCCGGAATGACATCCGGAAAACACCCGGTCATATTACCCTTTTATTATTATAGACTTTGAAATCAAAAGGTATGATAACCCAACTTTAAAATGGCCAAAGGAACTGAATAGATATTTTTTCAAAGAATCATACAAATAGCTAACAAGTATATGAAAAGTTGTTCAACACCACTAATCATTAGGGAAATGTAAATCAAAAGCACAATAAGATATCACCTCATATTTGTTAGGATAGCTATTATCAAAAAAAGAAAATGAATGTTGGCAGGGATATGGAGTAAAGGGAACCCTTACATACTGTTGGTGGGAATGTAAATTGGCATAGCCACTATGGAAAACAGTATGGATGTTCCCCAGAAAACTAAAAGTAGGGGTACCATAAAATCTAGGAATCCAACTTCTGGCTATATGTCCAAAGGAATTGAAATCAGGATCTCAAAGAGATATCTACACTCCCACTTTCATTGCAGCTTTATTTACAACTAGAGGCCCGGTGCACGAAATTCGTGCACGGGGCGGGGGGGTTGTCCCTCCGCCCAGCCTGCAGCCTCTCCCATCTGGGACCCCTCAAGGGACCTTCATTTTTTCCTCCAGGAGTGTGGTGGAAAAACCCTAGATTACCTTCTTGGATTCTTATAACCCAAATTACCAAGAATACTGCAAGTGGCGGCCTACAGGGAGCTTAGCCAATGAGCTGTCAGAAAAGGTATTTACTCTCAAACTGGTTTGGCTCAGTGGATAGACCGTGGGCCTGCAGACTGAAGGGTCCTAGGTTTGATTCCTGTTAAGGGCATGTACCTTGGTTGGAGGCACATTCCCAGTGGGGAGTGTGCAGGAGGCAGCTAATCGATGTTTCTTTCTCATTGATATTTCTGACCTTCTATCCCTCTCCCCTCTTCTCTGTAAAAAAAATCAATAAAATATATATATTTTTTAAAAAGGTGTATCCTAAAAAAAGATGGCGACCGGCTGGAAGGTAGGGAGAGAGTGCGAGTGAGGAACCCATAGAGGAGAGTGTAGACGTGTGTGGTGTGTGTGTGTGTGTGAGCTAGGGTCAGTTAGATTCTGCACGTCTTCCAAGGGGCTCCCTAACTGGGCAATCCTAGACGGCGCAGCCCCGCGCACAAAGCGGACACTTCTCAGCGGCTGGTGCGGACGCGGAGACCACGCCATCTTGGGAAACAGAGCTGCCTGAGACGCGGATCCTGGCTTCTGACACAAACCAGGACCCTGCAGCCACTGGGGACAGAGAACTGCTATCACAGCTTCAGACCAACAAACAAGAATCCAGACTTCTCAGCAGAATTCCGTGAGTCAAAGAGCCTACCCCACTCCCAGCAGGCGCGCGAGCGCCATAGTAACTGATAGACCCGCCCCTCCCCCAAGCTGCTGAACGCTCACAGGCGCGCCTAGAGCACAGTAACTGATAGACCCGCCCCTCGCCCAAGCTGCTGAGCTTTGCGCAGGGACGCGCTCCCCACCAGGGAATTTGGCTCGGCACGGGACAGAAGCAGCTCCCGGTCGGGGAAATCTGTCAGTGCGCACAGAGGGCTCCCCTTCGGGGAATTTGGCTTGCGGGTCACAGCTCCCCCTTCTGGGAATCTTAGGGCGTGCACAGAAGGGCTTCCCTTCAGGGAAGTTGGCGCGCAGGACGGACTCCGCCCCCCTTCCGGGACTTTGGGAGAGTGCACCACAGAATCAGCTCACCTTCAGGATTTTAAGAATGTGCGCTCTAGCCGGTTTGGCTCAGTAGAGAGAGCACACACAGGACGCAGCTCCACTTCAGGGAATTTGGCACGCCGGACACAGCTGCCGGGGATCCCTGACTCACAGCGCATTCACACTAAGAGCCAGCGACCCCAATTGTTGGTGCATGCACACACAGGGACCCTGATTCTCAACGAGAAACCTCACAAGGCAACAGAGACTTTGACACTCGAGTCTTGGTGCAGACACAGGGAAACTCTGACTCCTGGCACATCCTAAGGATCTCATTTTCGGCGCATACCAACAGTGTGGTGCAGACAGGGCCCCTGATTCCAAGTGTGCACACGAGACCACACAGAACACTGGGGACACTGACCCTGGGCAAGTCTGGTTCCCACCAACCAAAGGCAGCCACACGTCCTAGTGTCAGAGCACTCCAGTGAAACTCTGGTGGAGCGAAGTCCCCACAGCACACGGCCCAGGTCCACACAAACGGAAACTTGAGCTTTCTGGTAATAGCCAGAATGGGGAAACGAAATATCTCACAGAGGAAAGAAAATGTGGAGTCGCCAAGAAAGGAAATTAGTGAAACTGAAGCTTGCAACATGACCGAAAAGGAGTTCAGAGTAATGGTCGTGGAATTTATACAACGGATGGATGAGAAAATCAACAACTTATGCAAGAATCATGAAGAAATGAAGAGTGATATAGCTACAATCAAAAACACCATGGAAAGTTTCAACAGTAGACTACAAGAAGCAGAGGACCGAATTAGTGAGTTAGAAGATCAGGTACAGAAACAAGCTCAAGCTGAACAGCAATTGGAGAAAAAAATTAAAAAGCAGGAGGAAAGCCTAAGGGAGCTTCGGGACAACATGAAACGAAGTAACATGCGTATAATAGGGCTGCCAGAAGGACAAAAAGAGCAGCAGGGTTTAGAAAATCTATTTGAAGAAATAATGACAGAAAACTTCCCGGATATGGGAAAGATAAAGGTTACGCAAGTAAAGAGAGTCCCAAGCAGGATCAACCCCAAAAGACCCACACCAAGACATGTCATAATTTCAATGGCAAATATAAATGATAAAGAGAGAATCCTAAAGGCGGCAAGAGAGAGACAGAGAGTTACCTACAAAGGAACACCCATCAGATTGTCAAATGATTACTCATCAGAAACACAACAAGCTAGAAGTGAATGGAAGGAGGTATACAAAGTGTTGCAAAGCAAAGGACTGAATCCAAGAATACTATATCCAGCAAGACTATCAATCAAAATTGAAGGGGAAATCAGGAGCTTTGCAGACAAAAAAAGCCTCAGGGAGTTTATCACCACCAAACCAGCAATGCAAGAATTGCTAAAGGGAATACTGTAAAAAGAAGAAATAAACAGGTAAGAAGGAATACAGACACAAAAATAGATATGACTGCAAACAAATACCTTTCAGTAATAACTTTAAATGTAAACGGACTAAATGCTCCAATCAAAAGACATCGAGTAGCTGAATGGATAAAAAAACACGACCCATGTATATGCTGTCTACAAGAGACCCACCTCAGAACAAGAGACTCACACAGATTGAAAGTGAAGGGATGGAAAAATATCTTTCAGGCAAACGGAAATGAAAAAAAAGCAGGGGTAGCAATACTTATATCTGACAAAATAGACCTCAAAGTAAATGCCATAACAAGAGATAAGGAAGGCCACTTCATAATACTAAAGGGAGAAATCCAACAAGAAGAAATAATTCTGGTAAACATATACGCTCCCAATATAGGAGCACCCAAATACATAAAAAAACTCCTGGAGGATATCAAGGGAGAGATTAATAGCAATACAATCATAGTAGGAGACTTTAATACCCCACTATCACCACTGGACAAATCCTCTAAACAAAAAATCAGCAAAGAAACAGCAATCTTAAATGACTCACTAGACCAGATGGAATTAATTGACATCTTCAGAACATTTCACCCCAAAGCCACAGAATATACATTCTTCTCAAGTGCACATGGGTCATTTTCAAAGATAGACCATATGCTGGGTCACAGGCAAAATCTCTTCAAATTCAAGAAGATAGAAATTATATCAAGCATCTTCTCAGATCACAGTGGCATAAAACTGGAAATCAACTACAATAAATACAATCCAAAGAAATCAAACACATGGAGACTAAACAGCATGCTATTAAACAAGGACTGGGTCACCAGAGAGATCAAGGAAGAAATAAAAAATATCATGGCAACAAATGACAACGAAAACACAACAATCCAAAATCTATGGGACACAGCGAAAGCAGTCTTGAGAGGGAAGTTCATAGCTCTACAAGCCTATTGCAAAAAACAAGAAACAATGGTAACAAATTACTTAACCCTACAACTCAAAGAGCTAGAAAAAGCGCAGCAAGAAAAGCCCAGTGTAACCAGAAGGAAGGAAATAACAAAGATCAGAGCGGAGATAAATGACATAGAGACCAAAGAAACAATACATAAGATCAACAAAACCAAGAGCTGGTTCTTTGAAAGGATAAACAAGATTGATGGACCTCTAGCCAGGCTCACCAAGAAGCAAAGAGAGAGGACCCAAATAAACAAAATCAGAAATGAAAGAGGTGAAATAACAACAGACCCTGCTGAGATACAAAGGATTGTTACAAAATACTACGAACAACTCTATTCCAACAAACTGGACAACCTGGAGGAAATGGACATATTCCTAGAAAAATATAACCTTCCAAAAATCAATCAAGAAGAATCTAAACAGCTCAATAGGCCAATAACTATGGACGAAATTGAAGCAGTCATCAAAAAGCTTCCGGCAAACAAAAGCCCGGGGCCTGATGGCTTCACAGGAGAGTTTTACCAAACATTCAAGGAAGAACTAAAACCTATCCTCCTCAGACTATTCCAAAAAATTCAAGTGGAAGGAACACTTCCAAGCTCCTTCTATGAAGCCAGCATCACCCTAATACCAAAACCAGATAAAGACAACACAATGAAAGAGAATTACAGACCAATATCCCTCATGAACATAGATGCCAAAATCCTCAACAAAATTCTAGCAAATCGGCTCCAGCAGTACATCAGAAAGATCATACACCATGACCAAGTAGGATTTATCCCAGGAATGCAAGGATGGTACAATATCCGCAAATCAATAAACGTGATACATCACATAAACAAATTGAAAGATAAAAATCACATAGTCATATCAATTGATGCAGAAAAAGCATTTGACAAAATCCAACACCCTTTCTTGATAAAAACTCTCAACAAGGTGGGAATAGATGGCTCATACCTCAACATAATAAAAGCTATATATGATAAACCCACAGCAAACATCATACTCAATGGACAAAAACTAAAAACATTTCCCCTAAGAACAGGAACAAGACAGGGATGCCCACTCTCACCACTCCTGTTTGACATAGTACTGGAAGTATTAGCCATTGCAATTAGACAAGAAGAAGAAATAAAAGGCATCCAAATTGGAAAAGAACAAGTAAAGCTGTCTTTATTTGCAGACGACATGATATTGTACATAAAAAATCCGAAAGACTCCGTCAAAAAACTAATAGACTTAATAAATGAATTCGGCAAAGTAGCAGGATACAAAATTAACGCCAAGAAATCTATGGCCTTTCTATACACCAATAGTGAACTTACAGACAGAGAGACTAAAAAGGCAATCCCATTTTCCATCGCGCCAAAAAAATTAAGATACCTAGGAATAAACTTAACTAAGGAGGTAAAAGACCTATACACGGAAAACTACAGGACACTGAAAAAAGAGATAGAGGAAGACGTAAACAGATGGAAGAACATACCATGTTCATGGATTGGTAGAATCAACATCATTAAAATGTCCATACTACCCAAAGCAATCTATAGATTCAATGCACTCCCCATTAAAATACCAACGGCATATTTCACAGACCTTGAAAGAACTCTCCAAAAATTCATCTGGAATAAAAAAAGACCCCGAATAGCCACAGCAATCCTGAGAAAGAAGAATAAAGTAGGAGGGATCTCAATACCAGATTTCAAGCTGTATTACAAAGCCACTGTTCTCAAAACAGCCTGGTACTGGCACAAGAACAGACATATAGATCAATGGAACAGAATAGAGAATCCAGATATCGACCCAAACCACTATGCTCAATTAATATTTGACAAAGGAGGCATGAACATACAATGGAATAAAGACAGTCTCTTCAATAAATGGTGTTGGGAAAATTGGACAGATACATGCAAAAAAATGAAGCTTGATCACCAACTTACGCCATACACAAAAATAAACTCAAAATGGATACAGGACTTAAACATAAGACGGGAAACCATAAAAATACTAGAGCAATCCACAGGCAGCAAAATCTCAGACATATGCCAAAAGAAATTCTTCACTGACACTGCTCCTAGGGCAGTGGAAGCTAAAGAGAAAATTAACAAATGGGACTACATAAAAATAAAAAGCTTTTTCACAGCAAAAGAAACCATCAACAAAACAACAAGAAGGCCCACTACATGGGAGAACATATTTGCAAATGGCATCACTGATAAAGGTTTAATCTCCAACATCTACAGGCAGCTTATGCAACTTAATAAAAGGAAGATAAATGATCCAATAAAAAAATGGGCAACAGACCTAAATAGAATCTTTTCAAAAGAAGACAGAAGGAAGGCCAAGAGACACATGAAAACATGCTCAACGTCACTAATTATCCGAGAGATGCAAATCAAAACAACAATGCGGTACCATCTTACACCTGTCAGAATGGCTATCATCAACAAATCAACAAACGACAAGTGTTGGCGAGGATGCGGAGAAAAAGGAACCCTCGTGCACTGCTGGTGGGAATGCAGATTGGTGCAGCCACTGTGGAGAACAGTATGGAGTTTCCTCAAAAAACTGAAAATGGAACTCCCATTTGACCCAGTAATCCCACTCCTGGGAATATATCCGAAGAAACTAGAAACACCAATCAGAAAGGATATATGCACCCCTATGTTCATAGCAGCACAATTCACCATAGCTAAGATTTGGAAACAGCCTAGGTGCCCGTCAGCAGATGACTGGATCAGAAAACTGTGGTACATCTACACAATGGAATACTATGCTGCCATAAAAAAGAAGGAATTCTCATCATTTGCAGCAACCTGGATGGAATTGGAGAACATTATGTTAAGTGAAATAAGTCAGTCAATGAAAGAAAAATACCACATGATCTCACTCATTTATGGATAATAAAGAACATTATAAAATTGAACAAAAAGATAGATACAGAGACAGTAAAGCATCAAACAGACTGTCAAATTACAGGGGGAAGGTTAGGGAGAGATGGGGGAGATAAGAGATCAATCAAAGGACTTGTATGCATGCATATAAGCATAACCAATGGACGCAAAACTCTGGGGGGTGAGGGCATATATGGGAGTGGGGTGGGGGGGCAATGGCAAGATATGTACACATATAATACCTTAATAAAATTTAAAAAAAAAAAAAAAAAGGTGTATCCTCTGCAGCTCATGCAGCCCCTGGGTTGTGTCCACTGGGCTAGGGGCGTGTCCCTGCCACCCAGTGGTGGCCGCCAGGGTCTCCGCACACCTCAGAGGCCAGCAGCCATACCCCTGTGGAGGGCGCTGGGCTGGGGGCGTGGACATGAACCGCCACTTGGTGCTGGAGCTTGGAAAGCCGCTGGGGGAGGGGCGGGAACATCCCCGTCTCCAAACGCCCCCGAGGCCAGCAGCCATCCCCACCATGGGCCCCAGGTTGGGGGCATGCAGGGACCCTGGGCAGCACGCAGCGGTGGCTGCCAGGGTCTAAGCACACCCCAGAGTCCAGCAGCCAGCCCCCCATCGTGGGCGCCTGGCTGGGGGCGTGGACCCAAACCACCGCTTCGTGCGCAAGCCTTTGCAAGCAGCTGGGGGTGGGCCGGGAAAATCCCGCACCCATAGGCTCTGAGTGGCCAGGGGGCGTTCTGGGACCCTTGCCGCTCAGGACCTAAGCGCGGGCCTACAGGCTAGGAGCAGCCTGGGTCCAGAGAATGTTTCCGGGACCCAGGCCACTCAATGCCTGCATATGCAAATTAACCGCCATCTTTGATTGGGTTAATTTTCATATTCGCTCTGATTGGCTGTGGGCGTAGCAAAGGTACGGTCAATTTGCATGTTTCTCTTTTATTAGATAGGATAGCCAAGACATGGAAGCAACCTAAATATCTATCAATGGAAGAATGGATAAAGAAAATGTGGAATACACATACAATGGAAAACTATTCACCTTTAAAAAAGGAAAAAAATGTCCATCCATTTGCAACATTGACTAACCTGGAGGACATTATGCTAAGTGAAATAAGCCTGACACAGGAACAAATACTACAATACCACTTATATAATGAAGCTAAAATAGTCAAAGTCATGAATGAAGAAAATGGAATGGTGGTTGCCAGGAGCTGAGGGAAGGGAAAAAACGTAAGTATTAGTCAATGAGAAAGTTTTGATTATACAACATTAATAAGTCCTAGAGACCCACTGCACAGCACAATAATTAGCAATACTGTATTGTATACTTCAAATTTTTCTAAGAGGCCACTCTATAAAGTACATGATTTTCTAACCACTATGATGTACATCTGACACTAATACAGAATAATATTGAATGTAAACTATAAATGAAAAGTTTAAAATATATATAAATATTTTAATTCATTAATGAAAAGATAGAAGGTGAAATACATGTTTTATCTCTCTAATCATTAACAGCAATTTTTAGATAAAATTATTAAAGCAAAAATAATTCTTAAGATGGTAGATCTTATCACAAAATCTAGAAGCCCAGTGCATGAAATCTGTGCACAGGGGTGGGGGGGTGTCACCTCAGCCCAGCCTGCACCCTCTCCAATACGGGACCCCTCGGGGGATGTCTGACGGCCGGTTTTAGGCCCTGGGATTGGGCCTAAACTGGCAGTCAGACATCCCTCTCACAATCCGGGACTGCTGGTTCCTAACTGCTAACCTGCCTGCCTGCCTGATCACCCCTAACTGCCCCCCCCCCCCCGCACCAGCCTGATTGCCCCTCTTCCAGCCTGGTCCCCCCCCAACTCACCCCCCCCACTAGTCTGGTTGCCCCTAACTGCCACCCCCCACTGGCCTGGTTGCCCTCAACTGCCCCCCTCTGCCAGCCTGGTCTCCCATGCAGCCTGCTATTCAGTCGTTCAGTCGTCCCTCACTAACCCCCCTGCCGGCCTGGTCACCCCACTAAGCCTGCTGTTCAGTTGTTTGGTCGTCCCTCACTAACCCCCCTGCTGGCCTGGTCGCCCCATGCAGCCTGCTGTTCAGTTGTTTGGTCATCCCTCACTAACCCCCCTGCCAGCCTTGTCGCCCCACGCAGCCTGTGTTCAGTCGTTGGTCGTCCGGTTGTTTCAGTCGTGACAGCCCCTGGCTTTTTATATATTAGGATAATAATAATAAATAGGTGGACGGGACAATGAACAGGTTTATGACAGATTGTGGTGATAGTTTCACAGTGTATACACTTATCTCCAAATTCACCAAGTTGTATACAGAAGTATAAACAGCTTTTTGCATATTACAAATGATAGTAAAATGTCATGGAGATTTTTAAAAAGAAAAGACATGACAGCTAATTATAGTGCATGATCCTGGATTAGAAAATGGATTGGGAAGAAAAAATGCTTTAAAAATATTTAAGACAATTTAAAATTTTTTAATATGGATTGAATAATAATATCATATCGCTATTAAATTTCCTGTATTAGATTATTTTACTCTGTTGCTGTGCAACAAACCCCCTTAAAACTTAATGGCTTAGCCTGGCCAGCATGGCTCAGTGGTTGAGCATCTGCCTATGAACCAGGAGGTCACTATGGGCTCCATCCCCAGTAGGGGGCTGTGCAGGAGGCAGCCAATTAATGATTCTCTCTCATCATTGATGTTTCTATTTCTCTCCCTCTTCCTTCCTCTCTGATATCAATATAAATATATTTAAAAATAGAACAGAACAATGGCTGAGCCCTAGCTGGTTTTGCTCAGTGCTTCCATCTTCAGCCTATGGACTGAAGACTCACGGGTTGGATTCCAGTCAAGGACATATACCTCAATTGCAGGCTCAATCCGTGGCCCCAGTCAGGGCACGTGGGGGAGGCAACTAGTCAATATTTCTCTCTCTGTCTCTCCCCCTCCCATTCTCTAAAAAATCAATGGGGAAAAAATCCTTGGATGAGGATTAACAACAACAACAACAACAAAAAAAACAACTTAATGGCTTAAAGGCATAAATATTTATTCCCTTTTGTGGTTCTGTGGGTTGGCTTGGTAATTCTCATAGTCTGAGCTGATTCTGCTGGGGCTGTGTGGTCTAGATAGCCTCACTCACATTAACAGCACTTGGGTTGACGTAAACCAAGATGACAGCTGTGTCTCTCATCCGCCAGCAGCTGCGCCCAGCATGTTCACACTGTGGCAGAACAGTTCCCAGCATCAAGAGAGGGCAAGCCCAAATGCACACCCACTTTTCAAGCCTCTGCCTGCATCAATGTTTCATAACCTGTGTCCAAAGCAAGTCACATGGCTAAGCCAGACTTAAGGAGTGAAGGAATATATTCCCCTCTTGATGGAAGGAGCATCTAAGTCTCTTTACAAAAGGACGTGCAGACAGGTGTAGGAGAACTATTTGGCCATTTTGCAATCCATCATACTATAATTAAGAATATCTTTGTTCTAGAAAACACATGCTGAAGTAATTCAGGATAAAGGTGGGTAATGTCTGCAACTTACAAATAGTTCAGGAAAAAAATGATACGTGCTGCCTGTGTACAGAAACGGAGAGAGAAGAAACAAGTGTAGCAAAATAGTAACAATTGCTGAATCTGCATGATGGGTACAAAAGATACTTGGGAGTTTGGGGTACTGTCCTTACAACTCTTTAAGTTTACAATCACTTCATAATGAAAAGTGCTTTTTAAATCCCACTGAAGTATTGGTTCACCTCAGTTTGACTCAGGGTTATAGGATTGCTGTAGTAAAACAACCGCACACACAGGAATAACGTGGATGGGATGAGAAGCGGGCCCTAAAGGAGAGTGCTGGGGAGACCATTGCAAGGGTGTCCTGTGTTCTGGGTTTGGGTACTCTCCTGTTTAGTTAACCACATATTTGTATGTTTTTCCCTATATGAATTCTGTATCATGGGAAGTCGCACCATTTCTCTGTAATGTCAGTTAAACCTTGCGATGGCTGGTGAGCTCCTGAATGACAGAATCCTTTACACCCGTTATCAGGCCACACCAACCTCTCCTAGCTTTGTGTCAGTTTCAGGTCTATCTGGCTGCAACGTCATACCATTTCCACCCCACTTTATTTTGCCCAGCTGTGACACCAGAATAATGATTTTAAAATAGCATTAGGGTGCTTAAAATGTATTTCTAAAAATAGCTGAAGTAATTATTTGAGTATTATAGAGACAATAAAAGAAATACATAGTTCACATCGTACTATGTCTACTATGTGCAAATAGGATCAGAGATTTTCAAAGTGGTCTCCAAACCAGCAGCACCGGCGGCACCTGAAAACTTGCTACAATACTCGAGCCCCACCCAGACCTACTGAATCAGGAACTTTGGGGATGAGGCCAAGCAGTCCGTGTTTAAATACCCTCTCCGGGTGATCCTAGCATTTGAGGACAGCTGCTCTAGATACCTGACCAATGAGAGCCATATCAGAGATGAAGAATTCCTCATTCCACCAGCAAGCGACATTTAACAATGGTCAGCTGTTCCAGCCACAGTTAACTGTTATGATAGATTTAGCCTCTGTAGGCTCTCTAACTGCCCCATGTATGCTCTGCTTGGCTCTTAAGGCCTCAAGACTTAGTTTCCGATTTTCAGACAAGGTCAAGAGCTTTGTCCTGAAAACCAGTTTTACTGGACCATACATCCATTTCCTACTACTCCTGTCACTACAGATGGATTCTCGTATTCTTGTTATTGACTTCAGGGTTCATGACTTTAAATTTTCTAGCACTTGACAAGTCTCAATACTATAACCCACTCTGGGATATAATGCCAGCTGGAACTGGAGTTGAGCCTGGTATCCTACTTAGACTAAATGGTTGAATAGTGCCTGCCCCACCCCCCACCTTTCCCTATTTAGTGCTATTTCTCTCCATTCTACCCAGCAGAAGTTGCCAAGTTTCCACCATAAACTAAAACTTGTACATCATTGTGACTTGTCTGCTTTTTCTTATGACCTAAAATTCAGCCCCCAAAACCAAATTATTCTACTAAACCAGTGGTTGTCAATCATCATTGTTATAAACTGAATTGGGTCCCCCCCCCCCCCCCCCCGTCCCCATACACACAAATTCCTATGTTTAAGTCCCAACCCACAATGTGACTGTATTTGGAGACAGGCCTTTAAGAAGGTAATTAAGTGAAGTCGTAAGACTGGGGCCCTAATCCAAAAGGACTACTGTCCTTATAAGAAGAGGAAGAGATTTCTTTCTCTCGCAAGCACACAGAGGAGAGGCTGAGGAAGGATATAGTGAGCGGTGGTCATCTACAAACTAGGGAAAAGAAGCCACACCAGAACCCAACCATGATCTTGCACTTCCAGCCTCCAGAACTTGGCAAAAATAAATTTCTGTTGTTTAAGCCACCTGGTCTGTGGTATTTTATCATGGCAGCCTGAGCAGACTAATACAATTATCTGGGGGATGTTTTAAAAAATACATACCCCAAGTGTGCCTGAGGTGTGGTTCTTGCATTAACACTTCTTAGAAGCTCCCCAGATTATTCCATGTGCTGCCAAGGTTAAGAACCACTGGGACTGTCCCTGGTTGGCAAAATGCAACCCATAGACCTATTTAAAAAAGGAAAAAGTCTGTCCCATTGACATCATTTAGAGGATATCTTTAGATTTAGACATATTTGTTCTCCTATTTCAAGGAATCCCCAAATAGATAAGGAACACATGATTATAGCTTGCCAGCTTGAGCAACAGAATGTGAACTGAGCTTGGAATTAAAATAACTTTAGAATAAATCCGACCAAGATTTTTAATATAATATCTTATTAAAGATCTCTTATTTTCTGTTGCAAGTAATTTTCAAAAAAAAAAAAAAAAAAAGAACAAAATTAGTAAAGAAACTCTTAACAACCCTGTAAATAAGAGTTCTAAGCTTAGAGCACAACATTTGAGAAACATCATCTAAATTTAAACTAAATTAAAAGTTGCCAGTAATGTACATAATTCATGTTCTCATGAGAATAGTACAGCATGGCTGGAAGTAAGTGGAAATTTTTCTGGAAAAAAAAATCCTACTAATATTTTCAAACTGGAAGGAAGTTGTATATTAGACAGGGTTCAATTATAGAAAATAAAATCCACTCCAGTTAGTTGAAGCATAACAGGATTTGAAGAAGAAAATTAAGTGATTACAAAAATGTTGGAAGGTCAGGAGAAGCAGGATTGAGTCTGAACCGCTCCTAAAGCCACACTGCCTCTGCTATGGTTAAGGAAAGCTGCTTCAGTAGCAACCTGCTGGGTCAGAGAGCCACATTCTAAACAAACATAGAAGCTTTAGCCGATGATCCCAGAACCACGCAACATCATCCTCTATCTAAATAAGCGAAGTGGATGCCCCACATCCTGTTTCTCTACCAATGTGACTTAATTAGTACCCAATGTGTCATAAAAATGCTTCGGATGGATGTCATCTAAATGATGTCCAGAACCCTAACTGCAAGGGAGCCCAGGAAATGTGGTTTTTCAATTTCTCAGCCCTTGTTTCTAGAAGATTGGAATATTTATTTATAAAGCTACTTTCTGTATACTTAGCACCCATATACATCCTAATTTCCATGATTATATATCCAAACAACAACCTCCACAACATGCCTGTCGGCTGCAGTTTGCCAACTGTAGACCAGCAGTCACAAGAGACAAGAGGATTGCTAGTGTTCCAGACATATTCCTTTCTCTATTTCCCCCTTGATAATTAGGATCAATTATGTCAGCCAAAACAGGATTAGCCTCTTTTTCTTAAAATGGCCAGTTGTATCTATCCCCTAAAGGAAATAACTCTCTCTTGGATGCTAAGAGTTCTAAAGCAGCAGAGCCAAAACTTCAGCAACGAGAAGGAAAATCTTATAAGTAGGTCATTTGCTATTACATTGGTGTAGTAGGAAGAGATGCCATTACCAAGTCTCTCACTTTGTTGTTAGACCCTATGTATTCCGGCTATAGGATAAATATGTTGGTCAGTGGTTCAGAGTAAGTACCACATCTATAAGACAGCACTTCTCACAGGTATTATTTCTTAGATCCTGCTATAACTGAGCCTTCAATGGTCTATTCCACATTTTATAAGGGCAACTGCTTCTGGGTAGATATGAATCTATAAATATGAACCTGATGTTTTATTGTTAGCTATTAGTTCTTCAATTAGAAAAAGTATGGTGTGTGATACCATCCATAACTAAGCTAACCGCCCCCCCACCCCATCAAAACGTTAGACAGTTATCTTCAGAATCCATTTTCTACAAATAATCTTCAGCTTTCTGCTATTATAATATATTAGCAAATTTATTTAACTCTTTTTTTAAGTCTTTTCCTCTATATTTGAGGTCACAGTTGCTCCCTAGGACATGCAGCGATCTGATCTGGCTATAGGTGTGGAAACAATAAGGGTAGTGAAGGTGCTACAAGTGGAGAACTGTCATCTCCTTGCCAGGGACCTGTCTTAGAAAAGGCTGTTATAGAGCCTTCAAGTAAAACAAGATAAACATCATCAAGCAAGGAAAAAGCTGCTTCAACTGGTGAGGAAATCTTAGTGAAGTTCTAGCATGCAGATTTATCCTACTTCTCCTAAATGACATTATTTCAATAATGGGGTCTAACTTTTCTAAGGCAATGTTTTCAATTTTGCAAAAAATAAATGGCAAAACTATAAATTCAACCTACCTTATAATTTAACAACCTGCAGCATCAGACATTCCATCTGATTTCCATGTAAATTAGTCTTGAGGCTGCAAAAGATGAGCGAGTCCTTAAGGAACAGTTGTAAAAATTTCTTAATTCTCAATTGGTTCCTAGAGCCGGTAATTTAAAATATTGAACATATTTCTTTCTTACTTCCTTTCTTTCTCTTTCTTTCTTTCTTTCTTTCTTTCTTGCTTGCTTTTTTCCTTTCTTTCTTTCTTTCTTTCTTTCTTTCTTTCTTTCTTTCTTTCTTTCTTCCTTCCTTCCTTCCTTCCTTCCTTCCTTCCTTCCTTCCTTCCTTCCTTTCTTTCTTTCTTTCTTTTAGCTCACCAGCACAATTTAGCAAAAAAACCAACTCACTCCTAAGACCCTTTCTTCCCCGTGTCCCCATAATTATCTATCACAGTGGATGACCAGAGGTGATCATTTAAGTAACTGCTCACTGTGAGCTGTGGTTGCCTTTAAGCAAAATAAAGTCCAATTTCTTTGATATTTACGGCTTGTAACCACTTCTGGTATTAATTACTTTATTACTTGGGTCTCAGTTACACACAACAGAATCCACTTGAACTGTTTTAAGCAGAAAGTGTCTTTCTGAGGAATTATGTGCTTCCATAAGTTTTGAAGAGCTGGAGAAGTAGGCTCCAGGCCAATCTCCAAGGACCAAGTCCTAGCCCTTAGAACCACTCTTCCTCTGCTGTGATTGAAAAAAGACCATCACCACTGCAGGAAGTCAACAAATCAAGAGTCCATTTGTACTATTGCTGACTGCAAAACCATTCTAACTCTGGCATGACTGGGAACGCTGCACCCCAGGACACCCTAACACACGGGGAACACAGTGGCAACACACTGTGCCAGGAAGCTGATCAGGAAATCATCTGCCATGTAAGCAGGTCACCATGTCATATGCTGGCCCCAGAACCATGTCATTTCTCCCACAACCCCCACACGCTACCTCTCTTGTCTACATTCATTTTCTAATCAGAGTCTCATGCAATAGCATCTGGTTGATGGATCATAAGTCATATCTGAAACTCTGATTTCTGGTGATCTGGGAATGTAGTTTTAGCATACCAGAAAAAAAACTTAGGGGGGATGCTGAGTTAGCCATCATCATTTGTAGTTCCTCTTTTCACTTTGTATCACAAACACTTTAAAATCATTATAGGCCTAGAAAACTCACCATTGCATGCCTTATTTTTTTCTCTGCCCCATGATTGGTGGGAAGACAGGTAGTTTATGAAAAGTCAAAGTTAGAACCAATTATCAACATTCACAAATTATAAGACAAACCATATTGAAAGATTTATAAAAACCCATGGTATTTTAATAGCTTTACCCTGGTATAATGGATGTGCAATATACTGTATATAGTTAAAGTATACAATCCAAGTTTGATATAAGTGAAAACATTGACACATCAAGATAATTGATGAAAACATTGTGTCATGAAAACATTGACACAACAAGATAATTAACATATCCATCAGCCCCAGAAGTTTTTCCAAATTCCTTTATAATCCATCTCTATGGGGGGTTCTTTTTCATTTAACATTACATTAAGTTAGCCAATTCATTCTTTTTTTCTTATTAATCACTAGTAGCCCTGCGCACAAATCCGTGTGCAAGTAGCTCACTGCCGCTTGCCTCAGCTGGCCCCACCACCGCTGGTAGCTCTCCACTGCTTGTAGCTCACTGCCCCACCCTCCTGTACTCTCCCCACTCCTAGCTCGCTGCCCTGCCCTCCTGTAGCTCTCTACCACTTGTAGATTGGTTGTGACGTTACGGCGTAATGAATAATTAGAATATTCCTCTATTATTATATAGGATTATTATATAGGATAATATTTTGCTTGTGCTTTTCATATGGCTTTTTACTTAATGTTCAAACATTTTTTTAAAATTCTCAGTTAAAGTCAATTCATTCTTAAAAAGGGGAATAACACAACAGAGAACAGGATATATTCTCAAGTTAAAAAATCTAAGCTTTTAATACAAAAGTTCTAATTCATTCATAAACATCCAGGAAAAAAGCTTAACATTTTGGGGCATAGCCCTAGTTTGCTCTTTACCCATTACAAAAATCAATATAACTAGATAGATCATATAAACCATTGGTCCTATATGTGTATAACAGAATACTGATGCATAGTTCATAGCACAAGTGTCTCTCCAAATTTGGATCAGTGTAAAAATATTTTATTTGCTACAACTGAGGACAAATACTATTGATAGCAATGTCTATCAGCAACTGAAATAAGCAGGTCATACTGCACAGATACAATTTTCAGCCAATGATATATAAAAGGTATAATAAATGTGAGGTAAGAGGAACCAAAACAGATTTTGTATTTACTAACTAAAACAAACTGAAAAAAATCTGATACTAAATATATGATAAAGGATGCCAGACAATAAACAGTTCTACTCAAACAGCAATATAGCACTAAACATTACCAAGGGAACAGTGTAATACATTTCAAATATATTGCCCCAAAATTCTAGTATTTAGAAATGTGACATGAACATAAATAGGATAGGAGCCACTGGGAAGAAGAAAATACATCTAAACTAGTGGTTCTCAGACTTTGTATGCCTCAGAATAATCTGATGGGCTTCTTCTTCTTCTTCTTCTTCTTCTTTTCTATTTTGAAATCCTGATTTTAATTCTTTTATCTTTAATATTTTTTTCAATTATAGTTGACACACAATATTATACTAGTTTAAGTTGGAAAAGATGAAGAGTTTAAGAAGTACAAATTAGCAGTTATAAAAATAGTCATGAGGATATCCTATCTAATAAAAGAGTAATATGCAAATTGACTGACACTCCAAGACACAAGATGGCCGCTCCCATGTGGTTAAAGATTGCTGCTCCCATGTGGACACAAGATGGCCACCACAAGATGGCTGGCAGGGGAGGGCAGTTGTGGGCAGTTGGGGTTGACCAGGCCTTCAGGGGAGGGCAGTTGTGGGCAATCAGACCAGCAGGGAGGGCAGTTAGGGGTGACCAGGCCAGCAGAGGAGGGTAGTTGGGGGTGACCAGGCCAGCAGGGGAGGGCAGTTGTGGGGGGACCAGACCTGCAGAGGAGAACAGTGGGGCAGGACCCAGGCCTGCAGGGGAGGGCAGTTAGGGATGACTAGGTCAGCAGGGGAGGGCAGTTAGGGGCAATCGGGCTGGCTGGGGAGCAGTTAGGCGTCAATTAGGCTGGCAGTGGAATGGTTAGGGGGTGATCAAGCTGGCAGGCAGAAGCGGTTAGGGGCAATCATGCAGAGGCAGGCGAGTGGTTGGGAGCCAGCAGTTCTGGATTGTGAGAGGGATGTCCAACTGCCCGTTTAAACGGGCAGTCAGACATCCCTCAAGGGGTCCCAGATTGGAGAGGGTGCAGGCTGGGCTGAGGGACACCCCCCATGCACGAATTTTGTGCACCGGGCCTCTAGTAGTCAATAAAATTATAACTACATATGGTATCAGATGGTACTACACTTATATAACATTTAATAAGTTATATAAATGTCTCATCACTATGTTGTTTTTCTGGAGGGATTCTTAAAATATAGATTGCTGGGCCCCACCCCTGAGATTCTCATTATAGAAGTCTCTAGTAGATGTCCAAGCATTTGTGTATCTAATAAGTTCCCAAATGATGCTGATAATGCTCGATTGTAGACCACACTGTGAGAGCCCTTACTGATCTAGACTTCTGGTTTAATTTGTAGGAGAAATATGCAAATGGGAGTCAGAGAACAAGGAAGGGTGGCCAATAAGACTTGGCTGACAACATGAACATGTAACTTAAACAGAGAGAAAAATAAGCATTTAAGAAAATAACTAATTTGACCTCTAAAGGAAAGTAGAGATATCAAGAGCCCTATAAAACAAAAGATGAAAGATGAAATGATATTACCAAAAACAATAATAATAATAAGATGAAAAGAAAACTGGCAAAGGAAAGCTCAGAAAGTGAAGGGAAGAAACATCATTGGAAAATTTTTAATATAACATTTGAAGCAGTGAAAAGGGATAAAAGTAGAGAAAACAAAATCCATATTGTAGAGGACAGGCTCGAGCAAGCCACACAGAAATAAAGAGGAAAAGGACAATGAGAAAACAATTAAGGAGAAAATGATGGATATAAAGTACAAGCAACAGAAATCTAGTATGTAGCTAATTCGTATGCCTGAAGAAAATAGCAAAATAATTGGAAAATGAAACTTATTTTCAATATGTTATGTGAGAGTTAGATTTTTTTATTTAGAAAACCCTGAATATGATTTTTAAAAATAATTACATATCCCTTGAACAAATGGAAGTTTGAGGTTAAATAATACAAGAGCTCCCAAGCAGAAAATTCATGTCACCTTCATTCACATGACAGAAGTCCTGCCTCAGCAACTCTGCCTTAGCCTCATCTCTGCCTCGATGAAACAATTCGAAGGGCGGGTCATTCTCATCCTTCTCTTTTCAGGTTTAATATCAAATTCTCAGAACTCTTTCCTGACTTTCCTCTATAAAGCAGACCTTTGACTTACTAGCACTTCAACTAATTATTTGGTTCTTCACAATCAAAGTTGGATATTTTTAATTTTCAAAACATAATTATGTTGTTAATTATTGGTAACTTCCCCATATAATTTAAACTCCACAAGGAGAGAAATCATGTTTGTCTCGTTTACTATTTGGTTCCTCTTATCTACTACAGTGATTGGCACATAGTAGGTAGTCAATAAATGTGTTACATGAATTAATATGTAATTATAAAGTTACCATAATTCAAAGCATATTTTAGACTGTAAGTTCAAATGGACTAAATTAAGAGTCTAGAATTAGACCCCAGCATAGCATATCTAGAAGTTCTGAATACATTATAACGGCATTTTAAGTTGGCAGAGAGGTATTCAATATCTGGTGCATTGATTGGTGGTTTGGAAAAATAAATAAGGCACAATCTCTTGTGTGAATGAATGACTTTTGAGGGAGTCAAGCAATGATGAATTTGACATAAAACAAAAAAAAAGTTTTTAAAAGAAAAGAGACAGAAAATCAGATCTGCTTAAAGTCAAAATTTAGTATGGCAGGAAGTCAGAGAATACTATGAAATATAAGCCATCAGGAATTTGCAAATGCTTTAGGAAAGCCTTCCCATGAGACATGGAATAAAGGATTATACAAATCTTATTTAATTCTGGAAGGAAAGCTGACATCTAGGTTGCATACACATAACACTGAAGCATGAACTTAAAATAGAAAAGATGTATGTTTGTTTTCACTTTATACAAATTATAAACTCTCATATTACAATAGTAATAACACAAATAAGACTGCCTAGTAAATGACAACCCAAATGAAAAGTTGCAACATATTTGGTAAATAATTATTGTTTCTAACTACAAATAACTCATAAATCAATAAGAAAATGAAAATTACTAAAGGACACAAAGAGACAATCACATACACATAAACATATCACAATAAGGGATTCTACTCTCCCAGCAAAAAGGCAAATCTAAAGTTATATATATATATACTAGAGGCCCGGTGCACGAAATTTGTGCACGGAGGGGGGTTGTCCCTCAGCCCAGCCTGTACCCTCTCCAATCTGGGACCCCTCAAGGGATCTCCGACTGCCCGTTTAGGCCCGATCCCTGGGATCAGGCCTAAAGGGTCAGTCGGACATCCCTTTCACAATCCAGGACTGCTGGCTCTCAACTGCTTGCCTGCCTGCCTTCCTGATTGCCCCTAACCGCTTCTGCCTGCCAGCCTGATCACCCCCTAACCACTCTGCTGCCAGCCTGTTTGCCCCCAACTTCCCTCCTCTGCCAGCCTGGTCACCCCTAACTGCCCTCTCCTGCAGGGTTGATCACCTCCAACTGCCCTCCCTTGCAGGCTTGGTCCCTCTCAACTGCCCTCCCTTGCAGGCCAGGTGCCTCCCAACTGCCCTCTCCTGCTGGCCATCTTGTGGTGGCCATCCTGTGTCCACATGGGGGCAGGATCTTTGAACACATGGGGGCAGCTATATTGTGTGTTGCAGTGATGATCAATCTGCATATTACTCTTTTATTAGATAGGATAGAGGCCTGGTACAGGGGTGGGGGCCAGCTGGTTTGCCCTGAAGGGTGTCCCAGATCAGGGTGGGGTACCCTTGGGGTGTGGGGCGGCCTGAGCGAGGGGCCTGTGGTGGTTTGCAGGCGGGCCACGCCCCCTGGCAACGCAAGCATAGGCCCTGGTATCTGGAATATATTTTCCTTCTACAATTGAAACTTTGTAGCCTGGAGCAGAGCCAAGCCTGGGGCTCCCTCCGAGGCCCTCAGCCATTTGTGTTGGGGTTATAATTGAAACTTTGTTGCCTTAAGCGGGTGGGCCTGGCCAGGGTGTGTGGAAAGCTTTGCTTCCCCTGTTGCCGGCGGCAACCCTGGCCTGCTCTCTCAAGCTCCATTCTGCCACCATTTGTTTGAATTTGTTTACCTTCTATAGTTGAAACTTTGTAGCTTGAGTGGAGGCTTAGGCCTGCAATGGCTGGCAGAAAGCTTGGCTTCCTCTGTTACCTAGGAAACCTTGCTCTCTGTGGCTGTAGCCATCTTGGTTTGGGTTAATTTGCATACTCGCTCTGATTGGCTTTGTGGGCGTGGCTTTGTGGGCGTGTCGGAGGTATGGTCAATTTGCATATTTGTCTATTATTAGATAGGATATTAGCTCTTTATTATATAGGAGTATACATATATATGCTCCTATATAATAAAGAGCTAATTAGACCGAATAGCAGAACGACCGTCCAGATGACCGTCTGGATGACCTTCCAGATGAAGATGGGGCTGTGAGGGCTGGCCAAGAGAGCCAGGGCTGTGAGGGGCTGTGAGGGGCTGTGAGGGCCAGCTGAGGGTGCGAGGGCCGAGCCCCTTGCACAAATTTCGTGCATCTAGTATATATATATATGGGAAAGAGAGGAGAGAGAGAGAGAGAGAGAAAAAGAGAGAGAGAGAGAGAGAGAGAGACTGGTGTTGATTATAGTCAAAGACATAAAATACATTGAAATATCTTTTTACACATAAGATTGCCAATAATTTAAAAGATTGATAATATCCATAGTTGACCAGAATGCAGGGAAATAGACAATCTCAAATACTGTTAGAGGGCTTAGGTCAGAAATATATATAAAAATTTAATACTTTGATTTAGCAGTTCCACTTTAAAGCATTTCTCCTAAGAAGATGCCAATTGCCATTTTAAACTCAACAGGTCAAAAAGAAAACTCTTATACTCCCAACAATACTTATTCATCTCCCAATATTTTCCCATCTTACTAAATGGCACCTCCAGATAATTAGTTGCTTCAGAAAGAAACTTGGTTATCCTTGATTCTTCCTTTCTCTCATTTTCTGCATCCAACTCAGCAAGTCTTTTCAATTCTACCTCTAAATGCATCCTCTTCTCTCCTCTCCACCATACACATTGTAGTCCAAACCACTATCATATTTTCCCTATATTCTCACAACAGCTTTCTGACTAATTTTCCTTCTAATCTCATGATCTGACCCCAACCCTGAAGCTAAAGTTAAGGCCTTTAATTTAAAAATTGTATGTTTTAAAGTAAATGCTCAAAGTCTGTAATTTCTACCATCTTTAAAAACTAACTATTCAACAAATAACAACAAACCCTCCTCTATACAACATCCTATTCTAGGTTTTCTCTGCTCCCTTTTATAGGAAAAAAAAGTGGTGATTGTGAGGAGGAGGGAGTGGGTGGAGGTGAGAGAGGGTATAGGGGGGATAAATGGTGGTGGGGGAAAAATAAAGGAGAAAATATCCATTGTCTATATCCTTCATCTTTATTTTATCTCCTCTTTTCTTTCTCAAATTATCTCCCATCAGGCATTCATCAACACCTCCTACCAAGACCTCTTTTGCATGGATATCATGTACTTTACATTATTAAATCCAACAGTCAATTCTCAGTCCTCTTCCTACTAGACTCCCAGCAGCATTTGACATGATTGATGCCTCCTTTCTCAATACTTTATTCATTTAGTGTTTGAGATATCACAACTTCCTGCCTTTCCTCCTTTACTAGCTCTTCTCTCCAGGTGATCTCTCAGTGTTGGAATGCCCCAGGCTCCTTCCTCAGATATCTTATCTTCTCTCTTCTTACTCACTATCCACCTGGTTCATCCATTCCTACAGCTTTAAATATCATCTGAATGTTAATATCTCCAAATTTATGTCTCTAGGCCTGACCTTTCTCCTGAATCCAGGCTTGTATATTCAATTGCCAGCTCAACATTTCCCTATAGAAGTGTAATAGGCACTTCTATTACACAAAATACAACTCTATTTTTCCCCTCAGAACTTCTCCTTTCCTGGTCTTTCATATCCCCAAAACTGGAATCACCATTCACCATATACTACAAAACTATTGGAGTCTTATTTGACTTGCTCAAATACTCCATTTCCAATCCATCAGCAAATCCTATTAGCCCTTCCATATCAGTACATGCTGAACCTAACAATGTCTTACCACTTCCACCACTACCACCCATGCCAAAGACACCATCGTCCTTGCCTGGACTATTATAATAGTCTCCTCCCTACTTCCGTCATTTCCCCCTTCATATAACAGTTAAGGTGATCTTTAAAAGCATGAGATCCTGTCACTTTTCTGCTCAAAACCTTCCAATTTATTCCTATTCTATTCAGAAAAAGAAAAAAAAAAGAAGAGAATAGAAAAGGAAAAGAAAAGAAAAGAGAAAAGAAAAGAACACTAAAATCCTCACCATGGCCTTCAGGGCTCCTGGCTACCTCACTGACTTCATCGTGTAGTACTTTCCTCAGTACTGTGTCTACAATCAGGTCTCTTGGATTATTTAGGCCTATCAATTAGAAAACCAATGTGTTTTCCGATCCTGCCATTCCCTCTGTCAGAACAATCATTCCCCATCTATTGGCTTGATTCATTTTTCACCTCTTGCAGATCTTTGTTAAGCATCCTCTCCTCTAAAAGATCTTCCAGGCCATCCTACCTAAAATAGCACATGCACACGTGTACACACACACACACACACACACACACACACACACACACACCATTATCCTGTTTTAATTTTTACATACATTTCTACCTGACATTCTACTATATGAAGCTAGTATATCAGCTTGAAAAGGGGAGGGACTTCCTCTATCTTGGTCATTACTGAATTCACGGCATTCCCTGTATTCTAGGGCCTGGAACTTGGTGATATGAGAGAATTGCTCCATAAATATTTGATGAAAGATTGGTTGAATAAGTGAGTGGTTCCCTTGGTCTTTCACCTAAAATCAGCACCCACCCCATTTAAATTTCTCAAAAAGCATTTTAGAGCATTGAAAAAATTTTGCTTATAATAATATCTAACTCCTATGCATAGGCCATGAGGCCCTGAAGGATAATCTGATTGTTCCATTCTTAGTTTCTTCTCTCTCTCTCTCTCTCTCTCTCTCTCTCTCTCTCTCTCTCTCTCTCTCCCCCCCCCTCTCATGCCCCCACTCCCTCTCCCCTGATCACTGCACTGGAGCCACATCAACCATATTTCTGTTCTTAAAACACTCAAGGTCATCCCTAATCGAGGCTGGTGCAATTCCTTGGAAAATTCTCTCCTCTTGTTTTCCTTCTGTTCAGGATGCCAATGGATTGGATATATAGAATCTTTGAGAAAGAAATGAGTCAAGCAAGACTCTGTTTTTCTGCTATAGATGGTGAATAGTGGTTCCAATGTTGGAGATGTTGAAAATAATTTATAATCCACCAATGAAGAATTAAAGCATTTATGAAGTATTCATACACTGCAACACTTTGCAATGATCAATAATAATAATACAAACCTATATTTATTGATATGAAATAGTGATCATAATATATTAATGAATGAAAAATGTTACATATTTTGTTTAATCCAATTTTAGTATGTATGCTTGTGTTTATGACTGGAGAGTTATGAGTCTGTTAAAATATTTGCCAAAATATTAGCAATTATTGTCTTTGAGTGGTATGACTTCACATACTAGTACTATTTAACTTCTTTATATTTTTTCATAGTTTGGGTTTGTTTGTTTGTTTGTTTACAATGAGCATGTATTACTTATAATCAGCTTTTATTTTGAAGGAGAGAACACATAGGTATCTTTTTCTGTGAATGTACAACACAACTCTAATATTCTTGCTTTAAAACAACATGCAAATGCCAAGCTGAGTGAGTTTAATTTTTAAAATTAGATAAACAGTAGTGGAAATTTCTCAAACACATACTACTTTCTATTTGAAACTATATTGGCTTCAAAATTAATCACTGGAGGGCTCATGTACACTGCCCTCTTCCCAATCTATATTGACTGAAGTGTTGAATAGAACACTTCATAGTACTAAGTTCTTTTTTCCTCTCAATCTTGCTCTATGAAGAAAGAACTCTGAGTATATAGCACTAATTTTAAATTTTTCTACTTAGTACACATTATACATCTTACCTCATACAGTGCATCTAGTATACTCCAAATTACATGTTAGAGAAAATTCTACTTAGTCACAGGGCTCTTTTTAGCTAGGTCTGTTAGTCTAGCCTGGACTCAGAGAGTTTTATTTTATTTTATTTTATTTTATTTTATTTTATGTATGTATGTATGCATCTATTGCCATTGCCAACCCAGAAAAAATCATGTCAGAGTTTGCCAAAAATAAGGCACAAAATAATCAAAGACTGCTTCTACTCAAATATTCAATAATAACCATGCAATTACAGAAGCATTAAAAAAATCTCGTGAAATTAGAGTGAAATCATTCCTGAGGTGAATCAGTTGAGGTGAAAAATGTCTGATTTATTGGGGGGCTTGTATACTGAGATTTTAGACTGACAAATAATCATATTCCTTTCCTACTCCAAGTTCAAAGCCAACTGATAGGTGAAAAATGGAAAAAGATTAGGAAGGCAATCCAGATGCGGGAGCTGGCAAAGCAGGAACAAGGGGTGAGACTGGACATCACATACACAGGAGAAAATGAATCAACTGCACTAGCTAAAGAAGAGAGCTTCTGCCGAAACCGGTTTGGCTCGGTGGATAGAGCCTCGGTCTGCGGACTGAAAGGTCCCAGGTTCGATTCCGGTCAAGGGCATGTACATTGGTTGCGGGAACATCCCCGGTAGGGGGTGTGCAGGAGGCAGCTGGTTGATGTTTCTCTCTCATCGATGTTTCTAGCTCTCTATTCCCTCTCCCTTCCTCTCTGTAAAAAAATCAATAAAATATATTTTAAAAAGAAGAAGAAGAAGAGAGCTTCTGCAAGGGAGTTGGAAACAGGAAACTTAGAGGTATTTGAAGTGTTACATGTGGAATAAAAAGTGTTACACTATAGACATTGAAGGGTTTTGAATAGGGAACCAACATGACCAAAAAGGTCTCTGTGAGGATTATTTTTATATAATAGCCTGGACTCAGAGAGTTTTATTTTATTTTATTTTATTTTATTTTATTTTATTTTATTTTATTTTATTTTATTTTATGTATGTATGCATCTATTGCCATTGCCAACCCAGAAAAATCATGTCAGAGTTTGCCAAAAATAAGGCACAAAATAATCAAAGACTGCTTCTACTCAAATATTCAATAATAACCATGCAATTACAGAAGCATTAAAACAATCTCGCGAAATTAGAGTGAAATCATTCCTGTAAAAGGGCTTTTGTGCATACATGCTGTCATACGTGGAGCTGTGTCTTCATCACAGCGGAATCACAGCAGTTCCTGTAAATCATTCTGACACACTTTGCTCTGGTCCAGGTTGCAAGATAGCTGCTTTCATGACATCCCAAAATCACAAAACAAGTAGCAGATGCAGTCAAATTTCTTTTCTGACAAACAAAGAAGAAAACTTGCAAGGATGAATTCACATGAGATTGAAACGTGCTTAGAAGACCAAGAACTGAGAGCTCACTGCGATTCCTGTGGGCGCCATGATATGCCAAAATTGTTTTATGACACTTAGCCATAATTGCAGCTAACCACACTGCTGGGGCTCTTCTCTTGGCAGGATCAGAGCCTATGAATATGTGTGTGTATTTGTGCATGTGTATAAATTAATTTCCTTGTGAAGGTGTGATTGCTCCACCTGTTATAGTCTGTCTACAATCTTAAATTTTCATCGTGTTGCCAATTACTTCACAAAATAGAACTGAAGAGTGAAAGTTGAGGTGAAAAATGTCTGATTTATGGATGAAATTGGTTATGCCCAGTGATTTTTGTGGCTGCTTTAAATATTCTGTTTTAAATTGATTAAATAATTAAAGCTGCTACAAACATGTCAGATGGAATTTCACATCAAATTTCAACTCGTGCCTTGGAAATGTCATATATTTCCTCATGCTGTGAGATCCTTAAAAATTTCTGGAAAGTCACCTGAGGTTTTCACGATCATAAGAGAGACAGTTGTGGCAGGATAAAAGCATGATCTCCTAGGAATTAGAAGAACTGGGTTTTGTAATTTATAACCACCATGACCCTGAGCAAGTAACTCACCTCTCTGAGATCTTTTTGTCACATCTAAGAAATGGAAATGAGATTTGTTCTGCCCATCTCATAGGATTCTTTAAAGATTAAATAAAGTAAGCCATGTCATTTGAAATGCAGTTTGAAAATTGTAAAGTACGAAACTAATTCAATAACATATTTAAGAGAAGTCAGTGTTCAGGAGCTAGATTGAAGTAATTATAAAAGAGCTATTCAGCACAATTGATATCACTCAACGTCGGGTGAGCATCTACTCCAGAAAGCACTTCAGCGGTTCAAAGGTGACTGAAACACTCTCTTCCTGCAACAGCCTCACACTCCAGTGAAGACTACGTAGCACAACTAACACTATAAAAACAGGCCAATAAATAAGTGCCAAGTGATGGGTATCAATTGGTAGGGTTGGGAGATGGAAGTGAAAAATTTCACCAAGACCTTCCATGGTGAGGGGGGTTGAGCCTTGATGGACACGTGTGTTTTTTAATGGATTGGGGGGTTTGTATACTGAGATTTTAGACTGACAAATAATCATATTCCTTTCCTACTCCAAGCTCAAAGCCAACTGATAGGTGACAAATGGAAAAAGATTAGGAAGGCAATCCAGAAGGGGGAGCTGGCAAAACAGGAACAAGGGGCGAGACTGGACATCACATACACAGGAGAAAATGAATCAACTGCACTAGCTAAAGAAGAGAGCTTCTGCAAGGGAGTTGGAAACAGGAAACTTAGAGGTATTTGAAGTGTTACATGTGGAATAAAAAGTGTTACCCTATAGACATTGAAGGGTTTTGAATAGGGAACCAACATGACCAAAAAGGTCTCTGTGAGGTTTATTGTTATATTATCATTTCCTCAATAATTTAGAAATGAAAAATAAAGAATGCAGCTTATTAAAATAGTATAAAAGTAAGAAAATAAGGATAGGGTGACAGCTGAACACATATGTTTTATTAAGTGTTTAACCAAGACAGGAGTTTGGTTTCTCAATTTAATCTAGCTAATCATATAACT
This sequence comes from Cnephaeus nilssonii, assembly GCF_951640355.1. NCBI lineage: Eukaryota > Metazoa > Chordata > Mammalia > Chiroptera > Vespertilionidae > Cnephaeus > Cnephaeus nilssonii. Next base: position 66,877,202 of record NC_137077.1, on the reverse strand, counting down.
AAAACACCTCACTCCTAAATACCTTTAATAAGCACACAGTCTTCATAGCAAATTATTATTGTAGCACACTTCTGGTAGAGAGAAATACCTAACAATAAGAGATAAGAAATTTAAAATATGCTTAGCATCAGGAATGACCTTAGAAGAAAATTTTAAGTAGGAAAAGTTTACTTTAGGAGTTCCCACTTTAACTCTCCAAACCTATGAAGAAACAAGTCTTATTTTTAGTGGGAGTCATGTGTTTTAAGTTTTTTGTTTAAGTACTGCTTGACTAGGGAAACCGCTGAGAAAAAAGATATCAAAGAGAAATTGTAGATGTGGAAAGCATTCGTTATCAGAACTAGAAAAGTCTAATCACTTGCTGACTTCAAAATTCACCTTTGCTACCCAAAAGAGCTGAGGATTGAAAAAGGCTTTCATAATCAAAACAGAATAAAATGAGTCACACAGTAGAGACTGGAGTCTTTGAAATTGGAGGGGCCAATGCGTCTGCTTTTGACTGTTACACAGAACTGATGTTGTGAAATATAATTTAAGAAAAAAATTACTTACCTTTAAGCTCTGTGAATCACTGGTGAGAATCCAGCCAGATGCTAGCTTATAATCATCTATAAAACTTCAAAGGACTAATACTAAAAAAATAACTCCAAATTTATGCAAAGATCAAGCTACACTGATGACCACTGCAGTACTTTTACAGTATTGTCATTAAAATGCCCAAAAAGAGAGGTTGAATAAATTATGATTCTTCCTCAAGACCATCCAAGACATATTTTTTTAATGATGTAAAAGAGAAACACTTCTGAATAGTGTTGTTAGGATCTCTGGAGACCTTCTCCATAGCAAAACAACCTAACTGGAGAAAATATAATTTAAAAACAACAATTTAAAGTCTATGGAAATTGTCCTAAGGGCAAATAGAAAAACATTTATTCAAGAAAATCTAATAAATCGCAGTAAGAGCAGCTCAGTGTGATGAGGTGCAGCCAAGAAGACAGGGCTCTTTCTTCCCCCAGCTCCCAGGCTAGGGTGCTGGCTTCTCCCTGGAAGGGGGGAGTCTGTTAGCATGTATCGTGCCCATCCCTTTCCCCTGATCTGTTCTGCAGAAACTCTACTCCAACCAAGAGTGGCTGACAGGTCTGAGGCCCTTCTCCACCAGCCTTCACTAGTAGGGCAGAATCTCCACCACAGGCAGGGCAAGCCAAGAACACTGGGCCTTGATCACCTTCACCTCCACTCTCGCATGAGGGGGACATTCCACAATTCCTGGTGTGGAATGTGGAGAATAGCAGGTCCTGCCGCACATCGCCAGTGCCCACTCGTAGAACAGGATTGTCACTCTGAGAGAAGTGGGCCACTTGCCTGGCACCAGTTCCATGACACGTGGAATAGACATTCTTCCCGTGAGAGAGGCAGGCTGTCAGAACAGAGAGCTCTGTTGCTCTCTCTCTCAGGGGAATAACTTTATTTGTAAGGAGAAAGGTGAGTTCAAGTCTAGGGGAATTAGTGAAAACAACAGAGCAATTGACAGGAGGCTGACAGCTCTTTGACAGCCACCAGAAAAACACTAGACAGACCAGGGAAAGAGAAAACTGAGGCCTTAGAGAAGGCCTCAAAGACTACCTGGGCAAAAAGGCCTGATTTTAATTGGATCAGACTATAGAGCAAGCTGTGCCCCAGGACATTGTCAAAAACAATAGAGCCATCAGCTGGCAATTAATAGAAGCTAAGAGTTGGATGTGATGCCAATAGAGGCAGACCAGCGAGGACCTTAACAGGGAGATCAGAGAGACAGTTAGAGAGAATCAAAGAGAGCCCTGCAAAAACCTTGGTCATCCCACTGAGTCCTGCCAGGCCCTCTAGAAACTGAGCCTCTCCCACTTGATATGTCCTCCCTGGAAGCAATGGATGCCTCCTCTCCTCACCGTTTCTCACCTGGCTGCTCCAGAAACCCGGCTTTGAGATATGATAACATGCCCTAGACTTTATTGATAGATGAGATGTCAAGATTTCACAGGAAAATAGGGAACTTGAACTGCAAAGGACTGAGTCTAGGAACCTGGCTACAGGCTGCTCCTTAAAAACAGTGTTATTCTGTCCAATCTCTAGTTCCAAGAGTGGGTAATCAATTTATGTATCAGTAAATTCATCACCAGTAACAAAGACGGTTCAATGTGGTGATTTAATTAACATGGGGTCAGCAGTAAAGCAGTCAAAACACTTGAAATATATTTGAGATAGAGTGTTGGGTTTCTGAATACTATGTGGCTATCAGGACCCAATTCAGTAATTCAAGAAATAGGATCCCTGCTCATTTGTAATCCTCCCCCTATGCACATACACACATACCGTTACCACCACTACCACCATGACCAGTGAGGGACTAGAAAGGACCAAGCAGAATGATATGACTCCTGCCAAAAGAGTTAGAACAACACTCTAGTTCCCATGAAAACTGCCATGAATGCTGAAGGAGAAACTGAGGCAGAGGCCTAGTCAGTCCCTTTAACATGGAAATGTTGGGTGAAGAATTCTCAGCATGACAAAGCCATCTTCATGACTGTCTGCTAGCCCAGAGTACCTCTCAACACCTTGCACCCCAAACTGAATAGACAACTTAAATCTCAGCATAACCCACTGCTTGTAATTCTCTGAACACGTGATGTTCTCTCCCTTTTGTTTCCCTGCATGTGCTAAGCCTTGCTTAGAAGGCCCTTCCCCGCTCTTCCTCCCTCCTAATCCCTAGTTATCATTTGAACTCCATTAAAACATCGCCTTCTCCAAAAGTCTTCCCTAATTACCCCAGTCTGGTTTGGGGGTTCATCTTGCATACTCTCATCACATCCAGAGCCCATTTCTATCATAGCCCCTACATTATAGCCCAGCTATCTGCTATATTGATGCTCCTGACTATAAATTCATTAGGACCATTACTTATCAGTCCTTTTACCCATCATACTGGGCACAGTGCCAGGCACTCAGCAAGTGTGTGGTGATGAGTGATTGCAGCTCTGGAGGCATAAAACTGCTCAAAGGAAGCCAAGGCTCCCCAGATTTGGGATCATGGCCACAAACATAATTTCGGAGCGCACTGCTGACCATTCTAAGCTTTCAAACATATTGTCTCCCATCATCAGGACTAGTTAACGAGTGGACAGAGCTAAGCCTACAGTTCATAAGGGACTCTCTCTTTGTTCCTTCGGAGGCTACAGAATAGAGGGGACTCACAATATGAGTCCCCGCTGAGCTAAGATAAAATAATGTGATAATGTTTGGCACATGTGCATGTAAATAAAGACATCCTGGATATTATGCCTTAGCTCGTAGAAGTGGTCTAGCTGTGCAGTGGTCTAGCCAAGAGCCACCAGCGGGAGGAGATAATATTTTATACATAGGGACCTTCTTTGGGGCCCTGCTCAAGTCTCACCTTATAGGTGACCACCTAATTAGGGTCCCAGACAAAACACAGGGTACCTTAAGAATGCCCCAAATATTGCACGGGGCATACTTACACTAAAAAAAAATTGTTATTGTTTATCTGAAATTCAAATTTAGCTGGGCATCCTGTATTTTCATTTCATGAAGGAAAAAAAATAACTTGAAAAACTCATATTATAGGAGTTTTCTGATTAAGTTTAGCCACTCATATCAGCAGTTACTACCTCTACCTCATCATCTCCCCAGTTTAATGAAAGGTTCAAGAAAATTATATATTTTGCACCATGTTCGTGGGCTCTTTCTGCCAAAACTCTGTGATGTCCATTGAAATGACTGGCCTAGAGAAATGCCTGGCCTGGAGTAGAGAAAGCTGAGGTTCAGGGAGAGTGGCAGCAGAGAATTCCCAGCCTGCTCACCAAGCCAGCCAGCTCCTTAACACACTCTGTCACTTGGATTATGGTTGTTACCAGGCACAATTAAAATAATCATATTCTCATTAAATTAGACTATTTCTCATAATAGCCTAATTTGATCTCCAATAAGGACCGGATCCAGCGGGGCTTTGGAAAGCGCAGTGCTGTTGATCTCGGTGGCAGCCTACTTGGCACAAGGAACAGAGAATGATGTTTTCCTGTTCAGCATCACCGCCACCTGTGACATTCCCAATGTTCCCTCTTCATAAAAATTAAACCTCCTGCTCGGGCTGAAAACATTTCTATTGCTAACGGCTGCACACAGACACTGAGGAGGATTCCGTAATCTCCAACTTTCCCCTAGTGAGGTTTTCTATGTCTTTCTTTAGATGTATTTTATATAAAACACGCATCTTGATATTTTATCGCCCTATTAAGGTTAAAGTCATGCAAGCATGACAATTATCATCTTTATGAACCTTTTATCACTATAAATTTTTCAAAAACCTAAATGTTATCTGCAAAAGTCTTTTGAACTTACCCTTAAAAGCCATTTTACTACATTAAAAATAAAACATCAGTTCTGCCATTTAAAATTTGACAGTAGAAATGGAAACATTGCCAGCATCTTTATTTGTATTTCTCCCTTTCACACTCAACTGTGCTAGTTATAATTTTAAATGTTCTTTTGAGAACAACTCAACTCCACCCAACTGGAGGGCCAGGTTCTAACATATGTCCAGGTGCATCAAGCCTTGTTTCAAAATCATCGTGGGAATACCTAATAAGGGGAAAGAAGTGCAAGTCACAGGCTATGCTCAAGGAATTCTTCTTTCTAAAGTATACCTAGTGCTCATTTGATTTTGTTGAGATACCCTTTCTTCAGATAAAAGAGTGAATTTCAATGTGGTCCATCTGCCTCTAAGTTCAGGTGCTGCCCTTTGCATGACCTCACCGTGCCTCCGGGTTTTTCCCAGGTCACCTTCCTTCTGTTTCAGGGCCATTGGAAATGGGAATTTGCCAGGGACATTTGGATAGGATTCAGCAATGTCTGGGCACCGGTAAGTGCCACTTCTGCAGTTCAACTCAGGATGACCTAACAAGCACTGGGCTGTGGAATATCACCCCCTGGCCCTTCCCACCAGGGAGTGAGGGCTGAAGCGGCTGTGACTCCTCAGCGTTACATACTCAAATGGCAACATTGTTGGCCTGTGGATGGTACCTCAACTCCCACACAACTACCTGAGGTTCGCCGTAAATGGACCGTTTTTCAAGCTGAAACTGAATCCTCTCCATGGGGTCTACCCAGGTCTTGTCTCCTAATCTCAGTCCCAAACACCTCCTCCACGTGCATACACTACTCTCTCCCAGATCAGAATGGTCTTGGGTCTTGTTTTCAACCTGGGCTGCACAAGAAAAATCCAGGGAGTTCTGTTTTGTTTAGTTTAGTTTTGGGGGGTTTTTGTTTTGTTTTGTTTTTGAGTACGAATCCCCAGTAACCACCCTGAGAGATTCTGACTCAATTGCCCCGGGGTGGGGCCTAGGAAGAGGCATTTAATAGCTCCCCCAGACGATTCTAATGTTCAGCCGGGGTTTAATACACTGTTGTTGTTTTTTTCACTTTCACATCTATTTTCTGGCATAAACAATAGACCAAACTTCCTTCGGGGTCTTCCTTTGGCATCTCAAGATGTTTTCTTAGCTTTTGCAGAACTTGGCTCTTGAAAATAGAAAGCTTTGATTTTCAAAACTACTGTTTCTCATATGGACTTCGAGGGCCTGTTTTGGAAGTCACCAACAGAACAACGGCTGTTTCTTTGTCTCTGCCTTTCTCTTATCACAATCTTAATTCTCCTGAAGGAGGATAGTGTGACTGATCAGGAAACAGTCTTACACTTTGAGAAACAGTAAAGAAAAACTCAAAGATGGTATTTCTAGATATGATCATCTCATATTCTGTCCTTTACTTAATTTCCATTTCCCTTCAGTACCCATCTCTTAAAGAAATATTCCCTTATTGATATTCCTCCCCGCAGTCATTATAAGGTGAGGAGGGCACCACTGATTCTCTCCAAAGGGCGGGCGAAACAACCATAGCCATGGAATTATTTAGGAACCTCAAGGCTCTCAGCCTCAGCCTCCTACTACAGGATCCCTGAGAAAGAAAATGGAGACATTTATCCTGGCATATAGGGAACTAACCCATAGTCAATCTTATTTATCTATACAGTGGCCCATGGTAAGCACAGTTACTAAAGGGAGCCTGTTCCACGTATGGATCTACCCAAAGATCCTGCCTCTCAAATTTGGGCTTCAAAAATCAGACCACTTCCACTGGAATATGCAACTTGAATGACTCTGTGTCAACTTGCTACCTGGAGAATGTCTTCCTATGACACGCCCAGAGAACCCATGGGCGTGCTCTTTCCAAGGGACATAGCTCCAAGAGAGGAAAGGGAAAATCTGTCCTCCACTCACTCACTGTTGCTGTCCTTGTTGCCCTGTGATGTCACAGTGGAGAGGAGGTGGTGCAGAAACCTGTTGCAGGGGCAGCTGTCACAGGCATGGCAGTGTCCTCAGGGTACAGGAGGAGGAAGCTGCCCCCACAAATGTTACAATCAGCTAGTAACCATGCCTTAGAACACTGTGCAACAGGGTATGGGTATGGCCACCATCATGTGCTATAAAAACAGATGTATGGAGTTTTCTCCTCCATATAACTACTGCCCCCTCAGTTATCCAGAAACATGAGGGGTTTGTCAATGTCACAGACTGGTGGTAGACTCTCAACTGAGACACACCAGAAGTCATTCTCTCAGGATATATCCACAGACCAAGATACCAAGTAGAAAGGGTTCTGAGCTTCAGTCACATCCATGCCCACACCAGCCTCCCCACAACCTCAGGGAGAGAGCAATGTTTATCCTTGGGACTAAAGAGCCAGTCATGATTTCTCTTTGAACTGTCTTGTAGGGCTGGGCCCATGTCATGCTCTTTTGATATCAAGGCTGAAACACAGAAGTTCTTTCTTCCACGATTGGTGCCCAACAGAGCAAAAAATAAGAACCCTGGAGGTTCAGTGATAGTATTTACTGCACATCTGCCTCCACTCCAAATCCACACCTGGCAATGTTTCTAACCACAGGTAGCAGATTTCAAAGGAGCTTCCCCCTTCCCCCATCAGTGCCAATTTGGCCACAGAATGACAAAAATTATAATACCATTACTTTGTTTCCAGACAATCATACAATAGTCTGAAGTTGACAATTTTCCCAAGACTCAGACCAGTAAGTCTTACCGATTGTTACCTATTTACATGACACAAGATAGAAGCAGATGGAAAATACTGACTTAGCCCTGGCTGGCTTGGCCCAGTGGATGGAGCGTCGGCCTGTGAACGGAAGGGTCCTGGGTTTGATTCCCAGTCAGGACACATGCCCAGGTTGTGGGCTCGATCCCAAGTGTGGGGTATGCAGGAGGCAGCCAATCACTGATTCTCTCTCATCATTGATGTTTCCATCTCTTTCTCTCTCCTTTCCTCTCTGAAATCAATAAAACTATAATTTTTTTAAAAAGAAAAATACTGATTTAGGTCAGCACCATTACAGTATAGATGAGGAGACTGAAGCCTAAGAATTCTGTAAAAGTGAGTGCAAATTCACTTGACTAAACCAGTCATTTCTCATCCGAAAATATAACTGCCTGAGTGTGAGAAAACTCCCCTTCAGTTACATATTTCCTTGATGTGTAATAAATACATTTGTGCCCATGGAATGCCTTATTGCTACAAGATCAAACTGCACTGGGGTGCACTGAAAATTTTACACAAACTCGAAGTATGATTAACAAGTAGTCTTTGCACCATTAACGGCCATACACTGGCCAGACAATCCACTAAGTGCATTTTCTTTCTTTCTTTCTTTCTTTCTTTCTTTCTTTCTTTCTTTCTTCCTTTCTTTCTTTCTTTCTTTCTTTCTTTCTATCTTGTTTTGTTCTGTTTTGTTTGTGCCCTCCTCTAGGTCAATGGGAAAGTTTAAGCCTTAATTCAAATTACCTGTTACTTTGGACATACATGCCTCTACTTCATATTATTTCGAGGTAGCCTATTTAATTGTAAATTACGGGTCCTTTGAAGAGAGCTTTATTGCATTTCCCATTTGCAGTTGTTTACACTTTGCTATCAATATTTCCCCAACAATATGCAATTCAGAGGCTGTTACGCTGACACTAATGCTAATGGGTTATATTATACTTCTGTTCCACTACAGTGCACGTTTTTTAAAAAACATAAAGAGCCCATTTTGCAGATGTTCATAAAGCCTCACAGCACAGACTTGCTTATATTCTGCACTGAAAATAAGCTTAGACATCCTCTTTCCCCCAGCCAGCTGTAGCTCGGAAATTTCAAACATATCTAAATTAATTGGGTCCTGAGAATTTCACTACATATGCATGGTCCAAATGAAGGACAGGCATCATCCATGGTCCCGTGGATGCAAATGAATGGCATGCTTATAGCAACATGAAACCGAGCAGCAAATGCAGAAGAGCAGATGAATCCAGAAAGATCGAGCCCCAAGATTCCCATCACTGCCCTGTCCAGTGGTGTGGTGTCAGTACCGATCAGAAAAAGGGAGATGTAAAGTGTCAAAGCCACGGGGGCAGCACATCTGTCCCAGCAGCATAGCGCTGTCCGGGCCCTGGATGGAGCACGGCAGCTTGCTTCTAGATGGGGAAGATCCTCAGAGAAGGCGACAAGCTCAATCTCCCTGGAGTTCAGCAGGAAGTCTAGAGAACACTACTTATTGATCTCATCCTGCAATAAGGCACTTGTATTTCATCACCGGTAAGTAACCCTGGTGAGTCTTTTCAGGGACTCAAGGCAGCTAAGATCAGAACATGTTTTTCCCTGGTCCTTTTATTTAAAAATAACTTGAAGGTTAAACACACACACACACACACACACACACACACGCACTCACGCGCACACATGCACACACACTCACACACTCATACACACACACTCACACACTCACACACACATGCGCGCGCACACACATATGCACACACACGCACACACTCACACACATATGCACACACATGCACACACGCACACTCACACGCACATATGCACATATACACATATGCACACACACGCACACTCACACGCACATATGCACACACTCGCGCGCACACACGCACACACTCTCTCACACACACACACACACATATGCACATACACACACACATGCACACACACGCACATACTATAGGGAAAAACCATGGGAGCAGGATGTCGCAGTAGCCGAGTAGGAGGCTAGCAAGTCTGCCTACCACTGCTGAGCTTTGTCCCGGTATTGGTTGAATGTGAGACCCAAGGCAGGCTTCATCTGGCCCTGCCTCCATGTCTCCAATGGAAAGACGAGGCTGAGAAAGCTGCCAATGTACCTACTGGGGGTTCGGCGGAACTCATAACGAACGGAAATGTGCTTCAAACGAGATGATTGTGCTGAAATGCTTGGAAATAACATGACGAATTAATAATAAAGAGAAGAGAATTGGTGACGCTGAAGAGGCTATGGAGACTTGGCCATTTGGATTATGCCTCTGGAAAATGACACTTCACTGCCAATTTTGAGTGACTGAGCTAGAGTCCAAAAGCCCACAGGCACTAGGCTTATTGCCCACTTTTCATCTGCTTATATGTTGGAGCTTGGTGCATTTTCGCATTCACACTCTCATCCTCGTTTTTCTTCTTTTCACAGTGCTTTACATGTTGTGGTGACTCATTTTAAAGCTCACACAGATATCCAAAACAAAGCAAGCATAAAGAAAGAGTCTAGCGTCAATGGCTTAGCACCATTTTGTTGGCTTCAAATAATTAAAGGAGTATCGCAATAACTATGAGTCATTGCTTCCATCATTTGTTTACCTGGAAGTATGAAAATGACAGAACCAAACTGGCCCGCTGAAATCTATCTCCCACTCCCTTCCCTTCACCCACCCCACCCCCCACACTTTCCTGCTTTGAAAATAGCTACATTTTGAATCATAGGAAGATAGGGGGCCAGATAAAGCAACATACAGCATAGAAGAGCACCAAGAACATAATAAAATTGTTTCCGTCGTCTTCTTTTTCTAGGGCCCTAAATAAGAGTAGATCCAGGTTCTATGAAGCCTATAGATTATATAGTTTGACTGCCCTCTTTGAGAATGAAAATGCACAAATTTTAAAAATATATATATATCCAGGTCAACACATTGCTAGGAACTTGGAAGAAATCTATATGGGAGGAAACCTGAAGCTGTAAATGAACCTGCCTCTAGATTTTTCCATGTCTCTCACTCTTCTTCACACAGCCTTTAGCCTACTTCCCAAGACCCTCTCCCACTTTTCCCCCATGATCCTCTTCTTCCACTACATGTCTTCCGGGCAAAGGTGGGTTCTGAAGTATGTCAGCACGTCCACCCTATTTGTAGATGAAACCTAATAGGGAGCATCCCTCTTTTTGGAAACTTCCAAAAAAATAACCTTAAGGGGCAAAAAAGACTGAGGACAATATAATTATGTCCTTGATTTGAATTTTTTAAATTATGCTGAATGTATGATCAAATCCCAGAGGGAAGAAAGTCAGAAATCACCCTGTGCCAGTAACAACTAAAGCAACCTGTCAGCATCATCACAAGCTATTCATGTGTATTCCTTTCCAAAAAAAAAAAAAATTTTTTTAACCAAAGACCTCACAAATTCTAATTTTAATTAGAACAAGGAGTGAATTAACAACATTCGCTGCCAGCACAAACAAGAGTCTAGAGAAACCAGTTTAGTCCCCTGCAGTCAGCAACATCACCTATCTCCGGAGCTTGCTATCTCTCTGCATATACAACAGCCACCCCGGGAAAAGCTTAGGAGGTGGTGAAAGGAGATGCAGCTGTTGTCAAAAAAAAAAGGGGGGGCAGTGGTGCGGTAGCTTTTGCAGTCCCAGCCGTGTACCTAGCCCAGGACCAACCAGGACAGTAAGTCCCTTAAATACTCCATAGAGAACCCAGCACACTCATCATAGCATAGGTCGGACGATGGGCAGCCTTTTGGATGCAGCCAGGAACACCCAGTGCCCAGCTACGGGCCTCTGAATTGGTATCCTTGCCACAAGTTTAGCGTCAAGGCTATGATGGCAGTACAGTCCTAGTCCACCTCGAAATGCAACCACCAGGTAGAAAAAGACTCTGAGAGATTGGAAAGCTGTTGGAGTGCTTAATGTTCGAGCCCAGGCATCCTATTGTAGGACTTCTCCTGAGATAAGAGATCAACATCCCCAGCACCCCTCCCTCTCGCCCAGGCCTGCTCTTCTTGTGATCTCTCCCTCTCTTACTCCCTCTCCTCCGTCTCTTACTCCCCGTATCCTAATTGTTGTCAAGCCCTGTCAATTTCATCTCTCAACTATCCTTTGAGTACATCTCCTTCCTTTTTATTTTCACGGCTACTGCTTTCATTGGGACTCATATTAATTTTTCTCTGGACTGTGGCATGAGCCTCCCTCCAGTTTCCCAATTTTCAGACTCGTATTTCTCTCATTTGTCTTCAGGTCATCTAAACTGTTTTCTAAACTCAGAGCTATGGGCTTTGCTCGATGTGTACATTTACAAAAACGTTCAGTGGCTCCCCACTGCTTAAAAATAAAAATCCACTGTCATGGCTGCAAGCTACCTCCGCAGACTCACTTTGTACACTCTCTCCCATGCCCTCTGACTTGTCTGCCTGAGCCACGTTCTGTTTTCTCTCTCCTTTTCGGCTCCATGCCTTTGCTGTCTCTGCTTGCGAACCTCTCCTCATCATCAAGATCCAGGTTAAGACAGCTTTTCTATGAGACTTCATCTAACCCACCGCCCTCCTAGCCAAACTTAAATGTCCTTCCTCTGGCTTCTCTTGTAGTATTTATCAGTCTACCTCACGAGAAAATTATCTATGCTCATATCCACTTGTTGGGGACAGGGTCTATTCATCTCTGTCTCCCGCACCCCGCACAGAGCTGGCATAAGAACGCGCTCCATAAATACTCACTGAAATAATCTCCCCAAACACCAAGGATGGATGGGAAGGGCATGTTTAGAGCTGAGGATCGTGCTCATTTCTGGCAACACTGCTTTTGGAGGGTTGGAGCGTGGGTGCCAGGGTGTGGGGAGGAGCTCAGGGTCACTCACATCAAAGGAACTTCATTAATCAGAAAAGGTTTGGGGACAGGAAACAGGAACTCCTTCTAGCTTGAGCTTGTGCTCCTTTTATTTTATTTTTGCCTTTTTATTGAATTGTCCTTTTTATTTTTTTAATCCTATGCCCAAAAGTGTCCGACCTGACTCTTTGGTCTGGTTTGTGTTGGGCACAAACTTCTCCCAAAGCAATGCCCCCCCACTCCCCCATCCCTCACCCCGAAAGACTAGGAATGCCAGTGTCTCTCAAACCCCTTTTTGGCATGAAAACCCAGCTCCTTCCTTCCGGCCTATTAACTGCCAGGAGCACTGCAGCCAGCCAGCCAGCCTCCCCAGGCTCCAGTAGGCAACCCAGCAGGCTCGCCACGTTCCCTGCTTCAGTGAAACGGCCCAACTTAGCTGCGGGCCAAAACCTCTAAAAGTTACAACTGGGTACTTTCCCAGGGATAATTCTTATTGCTCCAATATCCTTCCCAAGACACTCCTATTCCATTGTTGCATCGACGCAAGGTAAAAATAGAAGGGTCTGAATTCTTTTGAAGAAATTAGTCACTGCAAATAAACTCTTCTGCGGATTGTACTTCTGTTCCCTATCCTTCATTACTCAGTTCCTGGGGAGAGGATTATCCGCTTCAGACCACTGCATCCTGTGATTTCCCAGGCACCCCTGTAGGTGGAGAATATTTCCCCGCCTTCTTTTGGCTAATGATATATGCGCACATGTGCCAAATGCCAGTTCAGAGCAGAAGCAGGAAGAGCCAGTATATATCTCTACCAGTCTCTCGTTTCTCAGCCTGCACCGTAAAAAAAGACATGTCCCGGAGTGGGGCTGCTCCCGGCACTGGGATCCTAGAAGGATGAGCACATGTGGACAGAGATCTGCTCAATCCCAGAAGAGCTGTCACCAACCAGCAGCCAATGTATAACTGATAGTTGGGGGTCATTGATAACTGTAGTGTGGTCGATAGATACGACAGATGAAAAATTTTTAGTGCAAATATATAAAAATGAAAATACTTTCTCTATTAAAGCTTATATGAATCAATAAGAAAAAAACACCAAATTCCCAAAAGATAAATGGGTAAAGGAGTTAGATAACTTGGAAGAGAGGAAATCAATTAAATTAAACAGATGGTAAAATATTCAGCTTTGCTGTTAATTTAAAGTTTAAAATGAAACTATGATCTTTTCGTAAACTTAATATATATATATATATATATATATATATATATATATATATTACAACGGATACAGAAAGAGACATCATAAGACACTGCACTTTTGGGAAAACAGTTTGGCAATATGTACAAAAAGCCCTAAATTCTTATTTTTGTCACATGATTTTTAAAAATGGCATTTCCAATTTATAAGTTCAGTAGGAGTACAGAAAGGTTCTAGTTTCACTTTTTGTTCACCAGCAATTAATATTACCTACCGTTTTCATTTTTGTTCAGTGATACTGTTTGTAGTCACATATTAATTTACGTATTTCTAATTAGTAATGAGGTTGAGAATCTTTCATATACTTATTATTCATATCCTTGGCCCATTTTTCGATTGCATTTCTTAAGCTTTTCTTATTAGTTTACAAATATTTTCCCCCAGCCTGCACCCAATTATTAACCTTGTACTGTTCTTAAATGGACAGAAATCCTTCAGTTAGATGTAGAAAAATTCACTAGTGGTTTTACTTATTTGGTGTCATCTCACAAATCCTTCCACATCTCAATGCCACAAAGATATGCTCAGCATTTTCTTCTGTTAGGTTTTTCATTTGTTTGAAGAATTTATTCTAAATTGTCTATCCTTTCCCCTCTTATACTCTAGCATTTACCAATTGGTCTATTGGTTGGGCTCCATGCCAGTGCCATACTATTGCTTTAACTGTAGCTTTGTATTATGTCATAATATCTAGTAAGGCAACCCTGCATATCTGTTCTTCTTTTTCAATATTATTTTAGCATTGAATTCATAGAGTAATAACATAAAGAAAAACTTAAATCTTTAAAATGACTTGTTCCAACTATGAATATAATGTATCTTTCCATTTATTATTTTATGTTCCTTAATAGAAAATTTTTATATTTCTCTACTAGAGTATCGTGAACCATTTATTACATGATTTACTAAGTGCTTTATAGTTTTCGTTCTATTGAAAATGGTATCTATTACATTTTTAATTGTTCTTTACTGGTATAGAGAAATACTAATAAATTTTACATCCAGCAATCTTACTGAATCCTGTTGGGTTCCCTATGAAGTAATTATTTTATCTGCCTATTCAAATAAAAAGTCTTGTTTCCTTTTTCTTTGTTTATTGCAGCATCTAGAACCTGTAGCGCCCTGTGGGACAGAAGCAGTCAAAGTGGTCATCCTTGTCTTTTTCCCAACATTAAGAGGAATGTATCCAAAGTTTCTCTGTTAAATGTCTAAGTTCTTGGTAAAGAGCTTTTATCATTTAGAAGTTTCCTCTAATTCCAATTTTCCAAGTATATATCCTAGGGACTTCTGCACAGACACACAAGAGAATACAAGGAGGTTTATCGCAATTGTCTGTTAGGATAGTGTTGGAGATGATCTAGGAATTCATACTGTAGGAATGGATAAGTAGAGTTGGTTGAAAGACATTTAAATAAAAAGAACAATTCATATATTTACCCGTGTTACCATTTCCAGGGCTCTTTATTTCTTTGTGG